>NC_139826.1:19270693-19433193 GCF_963691815.1 Echiichthys vipera
GTGTTGAGCCTCTTGGTGCAAGCAGTTACAGTAAATGTCTCAGCAGTTGAGGTGATAAGGCCTGCATATGAGTCGACAAACCCTCTGGTGCATGTGGGCCCATGGTTGAAATCGGGTTCTGTGGATGAGGTAAGATGTTCTGTCCTGTCTGTAGCTTCTGTGATACATGTAGGTCCAGGGAGGCTGGTAGGCCTGGTGTCTGAGGTTAAAGTTAGTGTAGTAGAATCTATAGGCCCCGTGGTGACGGTGGGTCCCAGTGTGATGGACCCTGTGGTGGAGGCAACTGGTTCAGAGTTATGAGAGTCCACTTTGACATTACTTTGGCTCAGTTCCACTTGACTTGTGGGATATGCAGTTTCTGGACTGACCACTAGAACGACAGGGGATGTAGGCTCTGGACTGGTCCCAGGGCTGAAAGGAGTCTCCAACAGACTGCCTACAGAAGGTAGACAAGAAAGACAGTAGCAACAGAAAGAGAAATGAGAGAAGGAATGAAAAGGTCACAGTGAGCATGCTGAAACAAGATGACTCACAAGCAGCTGTCTAAAAGTCCTAAGGACACAGGTGTATAGCGGACAGGTACAATATAATACTGACAATTAGATTTGAGGCAAAATTCCAGAGATTATTCACTATTCACTAAATTAGTAAAATAGAACTTATTTAAGTGCAGGGATATTTGGACCAAGTTTTACAGCTATAAGCCAATAGCTGTCTTTTGAGCTCTAGAAACCACAGAGAGCAACTGAGCAAACTTTTCCTAAATCAACTGGTCCTTTTTTAAAACACCCACTGTTTTGTTTTTGCTATTGCCCAAAGAAGCAAATACAGTGGTTACGAACAAATGAAGTTATATTTGGGTCATTGCTGACTGCCTTCAGATCTTAAGCCGCAAAACCACTAAACATACAGTAACTATGGGAACGTGTTAAGCTAACATTTTCACAATAGCTCATACACTGTTGGTCCTGAATGTGACAACACTGGAGCGGCCCAGAGCACAGTTGAATGATTACCAACACAGCGACTTTTAATTTTGTGTGTGTGTGCAAACAGACATTTACACGTGAGCTCTAAGCTGGTTTTGTTTGATAAACATGGTTACAGATTATCATTTATAGCTAGCAAGAAAGACTGTGTGTGTGTGTGTGTGTGTGTGTGTGTGTGTGTGTGTGTGTGTGTGTGTGTGTGTGTGTGTGTGTGTGTGTGTGTGTGTGTGTGTGTGTGTGTGTGTGTGTGTGTGTGTGTGTGTGTGTGTGTGTGTGTGTGTGTGTGTGTGTGTGTGTGTGTGTGAGATCGCCCCCAATCAGCCTGACCTCAATCCATAATGCTGACCACTCATAAACACACAAAAGGCATAACAGTGAGTAAACCAGACCCTGACCCCTGTGTTGCCCTTCACAACACTGTTGCTTCTTGAACGATCACTGTTTAGCTAATGCCCCATGACAAAAATCCAAGCAAGACTCTATCTTAAGACAAAGTGGATAAATATTCAGCAAATATTTGTAAACAAGCAAACTTGAAATAAGATGGAAATTGTGTAGAAAGTAAACAGTAAAAAACAAAGAATGCATTTAAGGATCAACATTTATTTCATATATTCTTATATAAAATAACTGTATATGGGAATCTTTGTTTCTATCGATCTTTTTGTAGCCCAAAAGCAAAAGCAAAAAATTTCAAATGTGCATCTAACATTATCACATTTTATTTAATTTTATTCACAAATTAGAAGCAAAGATTTCATTGTGAAGAACAGTGTGTGAAACAGTGCTGGAAAGTGTACAGAATATTTTCATGTGTGTATATAATACTTCTCTTTCATGTGTGCATGATCCCTACCGGTTTCTGAATAGGAAGAATCAGTCATGGGAGTGTCTGGAGACTGGCAGCGAATTAGACAGCTTGATTCCTCTGATTCTTCCTCCTCCTGTTCTTCCTTCATCACCTCATCAATGTCTTCTTCCTCGTCCTCCCTGCCTCTTATTGTGTGTCCTTCTTTTCCCTGTACATCCTCCATGTCCTTCCCATTGTTGTCGACAGAGGGCTTTTGGGTGAGCTCTCCTCCCTCTTCATTTTGTGAGGGAGAAAGACATTGAGTCTGTGCGAGCGTGTTTGTCTCGTTGAGATTTCGAGTTTGGGCAGCTAGAGCTTCAGGGTTGGGAAGGTTATCACAGAGGTCAACTCCACCCACCTGGACGTGTGACATTACTCTGCCCTCCCTCTCAAGCTGACCTGGAGATACAATAAAACCTCAGTGGACATTCCAACAATATTAATAAAGCAAGAAAACCAAAGAACAGCTGCATTCCTATGAATGTCATTTAGTTGACTTTGACTCCATATTTACAGGTCAGCTGAAACTTGAGACAGAGCCACCACAGCATAGAGATAAAAACCAGCACCCAGCCTTCCTCATTCTCAACAGTTTTTACTTGATGCTATTTTCACTGTAAGTCACACCCAGTTAGTATTTACAATGTGGTTATGCAATTTAAGTACACAATTCATTTGAGCTTATATTTTGTGTTCTGCTGCAGTGAAATTTTAACACTCACCACCATGATCCATCAGGCACCACCCTCAATATGTTTGAGCGCCGTCTATTTGACAAGTCCTTCTCGCAGCCTGCAGAGATAAGGAGAATGAGATAGAAAACAGGCACATATCAATGACAGAAAGTAAGAGAGAGACAGATAAAGTGAGACTCCACTCAGAGGCAACAGAGAGAGTGAGAAAGGGAGAGACACAAAACAAGTTTAGCACCATTCCAGAGTTGTTAAACGAACCATGGGGTTTAAAGAGATTTATAAAAAAACTAAAAAAACAATGAGAGAACATCAGTCCTGTTAACACCTTGCCCTGCAGTGTAATTCTAGTACAAACAGAATTATTGATATACACTGTGATTTGAAATTATGGGAATTGCAGAACACTTTGACTTTCTAACTCTGAAGATACAAACCCAATGACGCAGTAATAAAAAAACAACAAAACAAACAACTGAAAACTCTGTGAAGTCCTTCACCTGCTGACTAGCTGAAGATTTAATTTCTTAGTATTGGTTTTGCTCCCTATCTAAACCAACATACCGTAGTGTCCCGCTATCTATCAATTACATTACAGTCCGCATCTCCTTGCTCACAAGAATAAGCTCAAAGGGAAATTTGAATGCCAAATTTTACAGACTCGTTTTCACAATCTCCTTGTTATACAAATTAAGTTTTTAAATGAGAAAAAAATATTTTGCAAAACCACTAAACATTAAATACATAAAACAAGACAGAGAGAACAAAAAAGCAATGGCTATGGTGCTGTTGATTTATTGTAAATGTATTTATGACATGGGAAAGACATGGTGGTGTGGCAAAGTTATGCATGGCAATCCACACTGGGATGTAAATAATAAATAAATCATATTGTCCATTCAAACTATCAAACTGCGGCCTCAAAAATTAAATCAGCATTAATCAGAGTTAAATCAGCACTTCTCTGACTGTAAGAAAAGTATAATCTTCTCAAAATTTATTGCAAAATTAAGGATTTATTGCAGGGCAGTTGCTCTTTGTTGCAGTGGATTGTGCTGGTGTACAAAAATCAATTTATAGCACAAATCAGTATTATGCCATAGCATGCTTTTTCTTTTTTACTGCCTTACTTATGTTTATAGTTGACTCAGCAATAAACTCAACACAAAGACTGACAGGTGCAAAAACTCTGTGAGGTTGTTTTGTCACTGTTGTTCCTTACAACAAATCTCTCGACATTACCTAGACTGCCCAATGTTAACAACAACTAAGGGCGCACACTGTGAAAATAGTATTCAAACATCATTTTGAGTGTTCCACAATGGAACAACATACATTTCATTGTTATCAGACGAAATAATGTAAAAAGAATACGTTTATAATACCTTTCTATGTAATGTGCCTCCCACAAACACACGCAGATGACATTGCCCTGACTTTGGCACCTATCCCTGGCTACAATATTGATAACCGTATCCATAAGCCTACAGTCATTATAACATACAACACTGCTTCATTGATGTTAGAACATTAGTATGGTAAAAACATACAATAGTTTGGCTCCAAAACCTCCACATACAGTACATACATCCAGGGCAGGCTAATGTAAGCCCATCTCAGAGGAATATGGCTGTCCTGGTTTCCCTCAGCACTAAGCTAATTGTTCTTCCTGTATTGCTGTGTGACACTCAGCTCACTCGCCAACATTTAGAAAGAAAAAAGAAAGCAGGATAAGCACACCTAGTGACTTTGATTCCTTCTCTCCAAATTCTTATTAAAACTCTTCCAAACAATTGTACATATAGCATGGTATAAGCATCATGTCTGACCACATCTGAATCCGATCACTGTCCACTTATATCTTTTCTGCACTACAGTTCTGTTTATACCGGTTTCAACAGTCTACTGCATGTTTACATCATATACAACCGTTCACATGTCTGCTTACATCTGAAACACGCATGTCTTTTTACATCTCAAGCCGGCGATGTTCTCCGTATCTAACTCTGTGACTGGATTCTAACCTGTACTAACACACTAACATCCTGACACTTATTCTACCTGTACTAACACACTAACATCCTGACACTTGTTCTACCTGTACTAACACACTAACATCCTGACACTTATTCTTCTTTTACACTTTATTCTTGTTGATAGGTTAAAATGTTTTTGTATAGTTGCACTGTCGTTATTTGCTGCTCTGTGTGCCCTGAATTGCCCTCCGGGGACAAATAACGTTTTTTGAATTGAATTGAATGGTAACACAAACAAGTGCCAGAGAGAAATATCTTGGGAGATGACTCCATGAACAAACCAGCAGTGAGGACTGCTGTCACCAAAGGGACTCAAGAACCTATGGGATGACATTACCATCTTTCCATTAGGTTGCATTTACATTTTAAAAAGACAACAACACCTATCAAGATAAAAATAAAAGTGTAATATTGCAGGAGAGGCTGTCTTGAGTCTTCTTACTCCAAGCTCTAAATGTCCCTCTCTAGAGGATAGAACAGTCCCAGCCCATGGTAAACAACTGTGACATTAAGGCTTATGCAACAACAGCCTCCGGATTACACACTCAGGTTAGACTTTTTTTGTATTTACAGTATCCTTTAAAGCCACTCTCCCACATTGCCATCTGTCCATACAACCATCCAGCCTCTCATCTTCACTCCACAAGGGACCATGAATAATGAAAGGTGGAAGAAGGGACAAATGGACTGGGGAATTGAGCCAAAAGGACAAACACAAAAGGTGCAGGAAACAGACCCTGTCCTGAGAGGCCACTGCAAAGAAGTGAGACAAGACAGCAGAGCTACAGACAGAGAGGAACATAGCTGAAAAACAATCTGAGTAACTGACACGGATTGTCGTGTTTTCTAAAAAAGCTTAACTCAACAACAAAATCAAGTAAGTTAGCAAATGAGACTTAAAATATTTGCAGTACATTGCACCCTTGTCATTCAAAGAGGAGGGGGATTGGTGCTGACTGCTTAAGTTATCAGTTTAGGCCAGCAAGTATCTAACGTTAGCAAACCAGTTAAACTAAATAGTGACTATTTGTGTTTAGAAAGTTTGACACCAGTGTTAGGCTATATTCATATATACAATAGCTAACGTAACTGCCTGGGCCCCCCAAGGAATGACAAACTTTTAACTACAGCAGTGACAATCATAGACTGTATAAAAAATGGACGTAACCTCTCAGTCAAGGCCCATTCTCTCAACTTGATCCAATCGTACTCGCCTCTGGGAGCCGCCATCTTGTCAAACTTTAACACCGCTTAATTTTCCTCTTACCAAAAAAGGGCATTGACGTGATGGTGGGAGGAGGGAGATACTTCCATCTTGCTCACCTATACAGAATTAGCCACATTAGCACCACCGCCCGAGAGCTAGGCTAACAGAACACCTTACTAGAGACGTTGAGATTTTTTTACGGGACCGTTGGGGAACGGGAGTCATTTTTTTAAATTTCCTATATCTCTAGCGGAGATTACACCGGCTTCGCAAGATGATTATGATATATGATTTAAATTGATATTCAACACAGTACCATGCTCATAAACAGTAAAACACTGACCCTCATGGCTCGAATCCATCGATATTGGCTATATTGCAAATCTCTGTGCATGTGCGGTTATTTAATTAGCAGAGCAGAGCTAACACGTTGTGTTCCTAAACCATCTGTTTGTACTGTCGATCGAAGAGCAAAGAGCAAACCATCTTGTCACTTATAATAACACTACCACACGAAGGACCGCAGTCCAGGTTGAGATAACAGAGTTAGCATGCTAATCCTGACAACTAGCCTCTGAGGCAAAGTAAGGGCCAGTGGCTAGCTGTCACTCAAGAGGCTGCGCCCCTACTGATTCATAAACTTTAACCTCCAATAAAACAAAAACTAGCCTGGTACATTTCACCCCCCTCAGTGTTGTCATGGAGATATGACCTAAACATGCAGACTAGAAGGTTTTTTTGTACCAGGTCTTAAATAGGTTTAATTATGCTGGGAAATGGCCTGTTTAACATGGGGGTCAATGAGAAAATGCTCTATTGTGCAAACTACTCCTAGTGGACACTCTGAGAGCTGCAGTTTTTGTCACTTCCGTATTGGATCAACCAGGAAGTCGCTGTGGTGGGGGGTCGGTGACAATGCGCAAAGTTTGCAATGACAGTAGGAGACCTGACCTCCCTAAGGGGAACCCACCTGACTCCACCTACTTGTTGCAAGTTCCTTATTTATTTTTTTGATTGTTCTTCATTCTAATGTTTTATATTGGTATTTTGAAAATCCTAACTTTGATAAAAACTAAAATGTGCACTTTTTAAATTAAATAAGTTGACATTTTATACATTTTTGGTTGGTGTCAGATTATTTATAACATAATGGTGATGAACTCCAGGAGCCCCCTGTGAATTTTTTCCTGGGGCCCCAACAGACAGTAGCTCCGCCTCTGACTACGTTAGTTATCAGTTAAGACCAGCAAGTATCTAATGTTAGCTATCCAGCTAAACTAAGTAGCTAGTGACTTACCTGTTTAGAAAGGAAAAGTTACAGCGTTACATCCACATATACGCTAGCTAACGTTAAGGCTAATCTTAAATAAAGTGATGACCTGAAGTCAAAATACAAGCAAGTGACAGGCGGTGTCAAAAACACACATGTGCATGAACATGACAGCAGACAATGACTGACATGTTCACCATGACAACGACTCCGTTAATGTTAACTGGTTAGTAACGTTAGTTTGCTAATTACCAGTTAACGTCAGGTCTGAAGAGAACCTAGCATGTGACGTTAACGTCGCTATCACTACGGTCCCAGCACAGCGTTCATTTAACGTTAACGCACACATCTCAACGACATGATTGCAAACGTTTGAGTAGCTAGAGCTAAAGCTAATAACAACACAATAATAATAACGTTAACCAAACAGCAATACCTAACTGTTAACGTAACGCTACGGCGACACACCCGTTAACGTTAGCGTTGGTATGCTGCTGTTGCTAACTAACGTGAGCTAGCTGTGTCACATCTGGACAACACACCGCGGAGAATATCTCCAACATATAGCTACACCTTAATGTGTTTACGCAAGTGCGGTAGCTTTCAAATACTCATCTAGATATTTAACGTTACTACATCTGAAACACAAAACAGTCCAACACCAAAGTACTTACGGCTGAATAGGCTGACTGAGTGGATGGAGCTCGGGCAGCAGACACTCTGCTGTGGATGTTGTTGTAATGACCGTAGGTGTTCCCGACACCTTCAGGGCTGCTGCTGCTGCTGCTGCTGCTGTCAGGCCTGGACTCGGTGCTGCTGCTGTTCGCAGGAGCAGCGTGAACGGTCGCCATCTGCTGTCGCTACACCGTCAGCACGTGGATCGGTTTCTTACACTCAGCTGAGGTATTTCTGCAAAAATATGAGGAGCAGCCTTTTCTCTCAAACCTGGGCTAGCCCATTTAGTGGGATGAAAACAAGTGATCCTGTAAGTCATTAAAATGAAATAATATCTCAAAATAATTCTTTTTTTTATCTAAAAAATAATGAGATGTCTCAAAAGAATGACTTATTTCAAAATAATGAGTTAGTGTCATAAAGTAATGATTGTATCTCAAAATAATGCATTAAACCAGTGCCTTTTCTCTCAAATCACCCATTTTCACTCTGTGGTTTTGGGAAAACAACAGTGCTTTGGGGAAGGCTATTGGATGAGTTCAGATACTAGAAGCTATTTGCCACATGGAGAGAATGGACTCCTGTAAGCAACCTTTGAGAGGCAGACAATCAAATATGCCAAATGGTCTCTACAGTAGAATCATTTATTCAAGAACCCATATTTTTGTGCAGAAGTATTATTGCTTTGCATATATGACATTAAGACAGATACTTGGACCTTTCCTGATGACATCAGATAAATATTTTAAAGGCAAAGGACCGACCTAATAAATGACCTTGTTTTCACCATATGTAACCAGGAGAGAAAGGTAATAGATTTAGTCTGGCCAACACATCTAAACTCATCAAAATAAGGTATATAAGAGCATTGTTGGTGTGAGCCCTTACCAAACCAAGGCTGGAATCAATTTCTCCCAAGAACTACATATCAAATTTCTGATTTAATGATTTCATTAAAAATCATGTTACACACACAGCTTACATAATTCATAAGACATATTTCAATCAGACGCTTAAAGCATATGCACACACACAACAGCTATACAAAAATATACAAAGACTTGATGCAATACAATGAAAAACGTTCTCCTTCCTGCTCTGCTACTCTGGGTTTAGAAAATCCTGCAATAAAAGCTACATGCAGTGTTGTGACACTCCTGTCACAGGATACTGCATCAGCAAAACTACACTTGTATCAATCATCCGAGTTCATGCACATTTCTAAACTAGAATAGCATTTTCATCATCTTAAGGCCCCCTTTTTGGCCTCAATGGACACCCTGCTGTTGAACATACAGGGATTTATCTTTATCTAAATGATCATGAGACATTTGTTTCCGCAACACTTTTTATATCTTTTCACTGAAAAAACATTCTTCCTCCCACCGGCAAACACACCTCACGTGAGGGTCCATAAAGATCCATTTCTGCTATAAGCTTTGTCTTAAATTTCAACTCATGGGACTCGCAGTTGAGGACAACACCATGGGTCATTTGAAAAAATTGCTCCATTGTCCTAAAGCACAGTTAGTCCAGAACATTGTATGCATCTTCCTTTTATCAGGTATTATATTATTCATTTTTATGTTATGGTTATATCATACAAGTGTCTTTTTATAAAACTATTCACATGACCACTTTGTCCATTTTAGCGCCAACCCTCTCTCTGGGTGTTTTCCAGAATCTCTTCATAAAGCCAGCTCTGTGTGAACTCCGGACTCTTGTCAATGAGCTGGAACAGTCGAAGATACTCCTCTGGATGTACATGGCCTGTCAGTATGTCCTCCGACATGCCCATCTCCGACAACAGCCTACTCCCACTATCTGGAGACCAGAGGCTAGAAAAACACATGAGAGGGAGAATAAGCAAGTAGAAAAACAACCTGAAATACTTCTATAGTATGGATGCACATTGTGGAAAACACACCATGAGCAATTCTTTGATGAAACATGTGCAGTGTGTTACCTACAAGCCTATCTCAATAGCTGTGTGTGTGTGTGTGTGTGTGTGTGTGTGTGTGTGTGTGTGTCTTACTTGAGCCTGTCTATAAGCTTGACCTTCCTCTTTGCCAGACACTGTTTAACCATCACCATCAGAGTTGAAGCATTAGAAGGAGTGAGGCCGGCAGAGAACAGATTAGCCCGTGGACGCAGACGCACTAGGCACAGGTGTTCATTGGTAAACTGAGGGGAGAAGGAGGCAGAGGGCGTTAAGCAGACAATTACAGCCAACTTTGCATTGCTGTTACGGAGTCTGCTCTCTTCCTTACCTTGTCCTTAGGGCTAGGTACACCCCGTTTAGATGACCTCACAAATGACTCACAGGGCTCCTGGACAGACAGAGGAGGTTGACAACGAGAAGACTATTAATGTCAGATTTACCCTCTTTATGTTGAAAGTGTGTGCAAACATGGAAGCTACAGTATGTTAGCACAATCCTTGACATTAGCTTTGTGGAAGTATTATAAAACAAAACACTGTCACGTGCTCTTTTCTTTTTTTTTTTATTTTCTGTCTTTGCTTTGAACAGCTGTTTAAATGTCAGTCATAACTGGTTTTAATGCATTTGCTTAATCAACCGTAACCAACATGTTTAATGTTAACCTTCCTCATACTGTACCTTGTGCAGTAGTTCGATCTCACAGGCCATCTGCCAGAGGGCACAGAAGGCTCTGTAGTTTAACATTTCACCTGGACGTGACACCAGTTTCTGATGGAGAAATGACCGCGTTCAATATTTTACACAAGGATCGTTTCAATTAGCAGACAGTAGTCTCCCTTAGCTTCAACTAGTGTTTCTGATGATCCTACTGACAGAAGCCTTAGTAACTAATTATGCATCTGAGCTGATTTAAAGCTGCCCCAAAAGAAAACAAGAGAGCATGGTCTAACCTACTCCATCCTCATTAAACACACACAAACACACCAGATTACACTCTGTTAACAATAGATTGACCGTTTCTTATCTCTACAGACTCAGAGATTGAAATGCTCTCTTTTTTACCTTGTATTCCTTCTCGCTAATGAAGAGGTTGAGCTCTATTCTTCCGTATCTGTAGACAGACAGCCGCTCAAACAAAGCGTAAACCATCTTCCACAGCAGGCTGCGCTGATTATTTATTGGAAGGATACCCACCACCTTCACTGGGATGTCTAGAGAAACACATACATGAATACATTACACAAGCATTCACCTTTAAGGGGGTGGTACACTACACAATGCAAAGAAAAGTGTGTATTCAGTAAAGTGTGTTATTGTGTGGAATCTACATACCAAGCCATAACACTGATGCAATGATGCTTTAGGTATATATGCGTTGGGATAATACTAGCTATATGAAGGAGGTGGGATATATTAGCATCCAGAGGAGCTTTGTGAGTTTGTATATGAGTGAGACTGGATTTGCAACAAAGCCATCTGTAGTTTGTTTTCTCACCATCAGTCCAGTTAGCCTCTGATATTCCCAGGTCCGTGAACAGTTTGTCAGCGAACATGACAGGAGCTTTAAGTTCTCCGCTGCCAATGGGGTCTAGTTTAAAGTAGTCACAGTGAACCACTTCCAGCTGACCATCAAGACTTCGTTCCAACTCCTGCGACATGAAAACATTATTTATTCGTCACACTGCTACAGAAGGGAAAAAGGATTAGTTGAAGATACGACATCTGACGATTAAAATATGGAAGTAAATCTGTGTCATCGGATTTTGAAATCAAAAAGCCACTGAATTTCTAGCCCTGAATATTTATGCATTGCCAATATGTTTCTGAAGGTTTTGACTCTGAATTTAACTCTTCATTTTTCAATGTTCATAAATTCAACATTAAAAAATTGAAATCTATGAAAATTCAATATACCAAATTCTGATGCAAAATACAATTCATACAATTCAATGTTATAAATTCAAAGTTAAAGAAGTCAGTGTATAAACTTCAATGTTGACATCCGGGAAACCAAGGAAGAGTAATCGATTCTAGATACTACTCACAGAGAGCTGTGACAAGAGGGGCTGCTAGTTGGCTAATTCCACAACATACTACTATAAAAAGGAGAGTAGAACTGAATAAAAATGGTTAAGTCTAAATGTAAGAATACAAAAAGTTGTTTGTATTACCTGTAGATCATAACATAAGGACTTATTCCCTTCAAGAGCCACGACCCTCTGAGCTCCAGCATTTAGCAGTGTCCTAGTCATCACCCCGGGACCTAAGACAGATACAAACACAGCCCATTAATTCATGGTTATCTCGAGAATAATGTACTGTGCACACATTGATACATCACAAATACACACACTGTTTTCTAATGCACCCAAGTAAAAAAATAAATAGTTTAGCTAGCAAATGATCTTGCCAAATTAGATGGAAGGTACACACCAAACAAACAACAAAATGTCATATATAAGTCGACCTTTGACTTTCACATTACACAAATACATACCCGGGTTACAATCGAAGATAATAGTTTTAGGATCCTCAGGTCCCACATGCTCTGTTACCAGTTTAGCCAAGTCTGGGTCCACTATGAAGTGTCTGTTTACTTTACAGGCCTGAGCACGACGTATATTCTCCTCTACTTCCCCAAAGTCCAGGAAGTCATACTGGCACAGAGGACGACACTGGCCCTGGAGAAATAAATACACAGCCAGTGAAAACAGTTTATATCCAATATGAAAAAGTATATTGGCGAACTACTGTCAATATTTTTTCTAAGTTTATGGCACAAACCTTAAGATTTCTATCACTGCGTGCATTTTATCCGCACACAAAGTAGTGCAAGTACAGGTAGCTAGGAAAATCTCAAGAATTATACAGTGTATTTTTCAGTATAAACCATATGAAAACATTATGTACAGACCACAAAAACATTGCCACTGTTACAAAATCCCCTCATCCTCCTATCATTTTATATCAGTAGGTACAGAAAGAAGTGAAGAGGCACAGACATCTGTACATCCAGGTTGTGTATTTCATTAGAACTTCACACACCGAGCTGCAGCTGCAGACTAGTGTCTGGAATCAAGCAAATCCGAAGCGACCTGCTTACCTGTACAGCCACCGCAGACAGGTTCCTGTGTGTGAGTGCTGAGGAGGGGGGTGTCCTCTCTGTACGCGGCTGGTGGGAGTTTGAACCAAGTGTGGGCCGACTGGTACCTGAAGAGACAGAGTCCCGGCTGTAGGCCCTTTTATGAAGCACAGGGGTGCCAAGGGCGCAGAGGCCAGAACAATCTGCAGGGGCCAACACTGCTTTGTGCAAACTACTTCTGATGGTGTGGCAGCAAGTAGAGCGCAGCAGCTCCACCGCTCGACAAATCTGGACGGACATGATGGACCAGTAACTGCAGAGGAGGAAGGGAGATTTGGGGGGGCCTCTTCAAAAGGTCACTGCCTAGGGAATGGGACGGGAAAAAGGACAAGAGATGTTAAGATAAATAAAAACATTTAAGTGACAGTGACTTTATTTTAAACATGTAGTATCATTTAATGACAATTGGGCAATTTAACACAAACTTTAATGATCAATGGTCACATGCAATTGTTAGTACTATGCAGGGAAATTTGACTTCTACTTTTAACCCACCCATTGTGGGGTTCAGTGTCTTGCTCAAGGACACTTCAACATGTAGACGAGGAGGAGGCGGGGGTTGACCCTCTGACCAACAGGTTTGAAGCACAAGCCTCTACCTCCTGCTGATGAACGAGTTCTAGTAGCGGCTCTAATGTTTGACTAAGGCTTTTGGATACAGTGGACACAATTATAAAAACACACGCGTGCAAATGTGAGTGTGTTCCTCGCACGTGGGGGTGTAAATGTATATCTTTCTTGTTAACGCTTTGATGGGTAAACCTTACCGATCCCCTGCAACCCTTTAAAATCCACACTTTGGTCTCCAGAAACACAATCACCTCACAGGTAATCTGTTTAAAGAAGCCGTTGAAACAGCTCGATGATACAACATCAACGGTGTTAGCTGGTTGGCTAGCTGTGCGCTAACGCAACTTACAACTAAAATGCGTGTGATGCGGCTTCATCTGCGGGACAACAGTCCTACCTGGTTGAAGAAAATCCTATACGTGTCCGGATCTAACGACACACATGCCTTAAAAGAGGCTCCCGTGTGTCCGCTCACTGGTGAAACTCCGTGACATTGAGCCCTCGGTGTCTGAACCCACGGTCAGTTGTTGTCTAACTCTCGTGGTGCTGCACTGCAGACGCAGCTGAGTGTCGTCACTGACAGGCGACAACAGCAATGACCAATCACAGCCTGGCTATGGTTATGCCCCTTCCAATTCTGCATTTCAAACACATTTTTCATTGTATTTGCCCTTGTAACTAATTGATTTCTAGGTTTGCTGATGTGGATGAAATGTGCACTTTTTGTGGAGATGAGCCGGAAACAATTTTACATTTATCTTTTATTTGCCCATTGTCAACTGTTCTTTTTTTTTTTGGAGGGACATGGAAAACTTTGTCAACAGCAGAATTAAAAAATACATAAAAATTAGAAAATTCTAAATTTGAACATAATGACAAATCGGTTTGCTTCATAATAAACCTCATGATTTTAACAGGAAAATTCCACATCCACAAGAATACGTTTTCCAAGTCACTTGCAAACCTTAATAGAGTTTAATGTTTATATAAAAACCTGTCGCTGATGCTAAACAAGAAAAGTTAACGCACAATATTGAACTTTAACCCATTTTCACTTACACCAGAATAAGAATTGCATTATCTATATATTTTGATACATATACCTTGTTTTATTTATATATATATATATATATATATATATATATATATATATATATATATATATATATATACACATATATATACGTTATTCCTTAATCCGCCCCTTTATCTGTCGGTGTATGTTTCTTTGAACACTGATTGTTTGAACACTGTACTTTTCAATTGTGAAAATAAAGGTTTTCCCTGAAAAACAAAAAAATCAAATCAAAGTCGAACCTGTTGTTGTTATTGTTTATTTAATTATATGAATTATTTGCACGTTGGTCTTATTTGTATGGATATTTATTTTTGCTGATTGTCTGCTTGTTCTTAATCTGAAATAAAGATTTTAATTGAAAAACAAAAACAATTGAAGTCAAACCTGTTTGACCCATGAACATATTGACCTATTGTGACTGTTGTTGTGATTGTTTATTTAATTATATATTATATTAATTATTTGCACGCTGGTCTTATTTGTATGGATATTTTTGCAGATTGTCTGCTTGTTCTTAATCTGAAATAAAGATTTTTAAATTGAAAAAACAACAATCACAAACTCACGGAAGTTGTCATGCTAACATGGCTAATATGCTACAATAAATACATACTTAAACGACATTTGGCCAAGCATCGCTAGAAATATATAACTCGCTCATGAATACATACGTAACGTAACACACTTCCTTTATATGTATTTGTTAAAGCAACTCAAACAACTACCGCGGTTGTTGTCTGTTGGAGTGTTGGCGTGTTAGCCAGAGCTAATGGAAGGAGGCTGGGACACCAAAATAAATGTCTGATCGGTGGGGCATTTAACGCATGCGCAGCCACATCTGGCCAGCTATTGCCGAGAGGCTCAATAGCTGGCGCACTATCACATAACAAGAATAAGTTATTTTTTTGTTATTCTTCAGTCCTTTTCTATGTTTGACTGTCCTTGTACATTTTAGTTTATGTTGTTACTACATTTAGAAATACACTTTCAGTGTAGAGGACTTAACATATTTAAGTATCAATAAATAAATAAATGTATAAATACAGGAATAAATAAATAAATGCATGAATAAATGCATAAATAAATGTATGAATAAATAAATGTATAAATAAATAAAAAAGAAATAAGGAAATAAGTGAATTAATAAATGCTGGAATAAAACAATAACTAAATAAATGCGTGAATGAATGCATGAATAAATAAAAGAATAAATACAAGCATGAATAAGTGTATAAATAAAATAATGAATACATAATTAAATAACTAAATTAATGAATTAATAAATGCCGGAATAAATAAATGAATGCATGAATATATGTATGAATAAATACAATAATAAATAAATGCATAAAAAAGGGGATCAATAAATAAATAAATGTTTTACATCTATTTCTACATTTTCTTCACCTACATGTATTTATTAATGTATTTGTTGAGACTTAAGTCATGTTTATTCCTCCATTTTTCAGTATTGTGAATGTTTCTGGAGCATCGAAGTGTATTGATTTTTTTCAATAGCATTTTAGAAAAGTGTAATCATAGAACATGGAGGGGTGATTCACTTCACAGAGCACCTGAGTGAAACCATCACTTTATTTCAGCGCCATCTGCTGGAACCCTCCAACAGCGAAGACCCAGTTCCTTTGCGCATGCGTTGTTTTGGTGTCCCAGCCTCGCCCCACTAGCCTCGGCATTAGCCTTGCTGCTGCTGCGGAAGTAGACACAGACACGCTGTCAGAAGAGCTCGCAGTCGCTGTCTCCTGTCGTCCGTGTGTCAGAGAGCTGCAGGTGTCGTTCAGCTCTTACAGCCCCTTATCGTGGACCATGGCGCGCGTTGAAACATCCCCAAGCAGGCCGTACCAGCTGGTTATCTTCGGAGCCTCCGGGTTCACGGGCCAGTTTGTGGTGGAGGAGGTGGCCCGGACTGTGTCCGAGGGTCCGAGAGGGACCCTGAAGTGGGCCGTGGCAGGCAGGAGCAAGCAGAAGCTGGAGAAAGTCCTGGAGCAGGCCGCCGGAGTCCTCAGTACGTATCTGGACAATCCTATTAGTTGTTTCTAGAACCGACTATCCTGCAACAGGGAGTGACTGTTAAGTGGTTTGGTGTCAAATGCAAGGATAATGTAGTTGTCCATAATAGTGATAAAGAATATTTAGTTTTTCTTAGGCAAAGCCACATAGTTCAACCCCGACCCTTCTGACTAATCTGTTGTGATAAGTGATGGTGATAAGTTTAACATGACTTTGAACCTAAACTCTGACTGAACTCCAAAGTTCAAGCGAGGTTGCAACAAAAAGTTAGTCATTTAATTTAAACAGTGGGAGTTTTTGTTACATCCATATAAATAATATTATCATAATTATTGATGCAGTCAGGAATCACTCAACTAATAATAACTAACTGATAACCTGTCTGTCCTCAGGGGTGCATGTCTACATTTGTTTACTTTGTCTAACTAATAGAAGCTAATTAAAAAGAATTATGAAATTGAATCGTAGAATATTTAAAGAGTATATGCTGCAGCAAGTCATTTTTTGTAATCAGTAAATGTTTATATTTCTGCTTGATACTGTAAATGATTAACCAAACACACTTTAAGTCAGTTTACCTTCTGGTGATCAGTTTTTTGTAGTTGTTTATCTGATAACTTAACTTAATGATTAGTCTCATTATGGATTAATCTCTTAAGTAGGTACTCAATTAATTCATTGATTTATATATTTGGCAAAATATGTTCCCATCACAATGAGGCCTCTAGAGTCCATGTTGACATTGTAGGTTCTTGTTTTGTCCAACCAACAGTTCAAAAGTCAAAGATAAACAAGTTACGGTTAAACAAAACCAAGAAAAACGGAACGAGGACGAATGTTTATGCCTTTTGCATTAACAGACTACTTAAATAGATACTTTTTCAAATACTTAGCAATTAATATTTGCTGATTGACAGTAATAGAATCCCCCTAAAAGCAGTTAATGTATCAAATGTGTGACGAATATTTACTGAATACCCGTACACGGTGTGTTTAGTGTGCCAGTAATTTTCCAGGTTGACTGTTTGTATCCATGCAACACTCTAAACATGGAAAGTGAAGTCCATCAGGAGTTATTCCTCTGTCATGATAGTAATGTGAGTTTCCAGAGGATTAGATAGTTATTCTGTTGTCTGCTCAGGGAGTGGACAACAGCTGACGGAACAAACCTGCCCACTGTACGATCCCCGTGTGTGACAGCGCTCACACAGCCTGACAAGTTAGCCAGTCATTCAGGAAACACAGAAAACTGCAGTTTAAACAGAAATGCGGCCTTTCTCCCACCAGCCCCAAACTGCTACAGTGACACATTTAAAACCAGCTTCTATTTTCTGATGCAAATTCTCTCCCTTATAAAGTACATTTAAAAAGACTGCAGGGTTGAAAACTTTATACATTTCATGCAACACTTCTTGTGGCCTATTTTTGTGTTTAGCCTCTCTCACAGTATCAGAATCATCTTTAATGGCCAAGTATTTGTACGCACACAAGGATTCTGACAGAAAGCTGAACAAAGAAAAATACACGTTGTTTTTACACATTAGGTATACAGTAAAGACATTTTAACACAGATCATAAATATATGTGTGTGTGTGTGTGTGTGTGTGTGTGTGTGTGTGTGTGTGTGTGGTGTGTGTGGTGTGTGTGGTGTGTGTGGTGTGTGTGGTGTGTGTGGTGTGTGTGCAGGTAAGCCTGAGCTCAGGTCAGAGGTGGACATCCTCGTGGCAGATGTAGAAGAACCAGACTCCCTGGCAGCCATGTGCAAGCAGGCTGTGATTGTTCTCAACTGTGTGGGGCCTGTAAGTAGATCAGTTCACAGAAATATACATTTTTCTTTAACACACAGAACTTGCTTCGTCTTATTATACAAACTATTTTTTCCTCACATCATCTCACTGCACTGGTATGTTGGCAATTTCCTTTCTCATCATCGTAGCACTGTTTTTCTCCCTCTTCTCAAACACACACACACAGACACACAGAGCAGCCTTTATTTACATAGAGTTACAGCACACAATAACATTTATTGTGTCAAAGTCAGAATGAAAGTAGGTTTTCAGCACTGCTTTGCGTCCTGAGCTTCATTCAGGTTCTTGTTCCAAACCAAATTATTCCGTTTCTAAACTTCTAATGCTGCTCAGTTGAAGCCAAAAGCAGATGGACCGACTGATCTTTCTTTTCAGTTTCACTTTATAATGACAATACAAAGCCACTCATCATTTCCTGTTTGAGTATAAAGGTAATAAATAGGATATTACCAGATTGTTAAAACCACATACTATTCTGTAAACCAAACGTCCTACGCAGTAGTCAAGGGAACAATGAGTGTTACCTGTGAACAATGTACCTCGCTCTGCAAGTTGGTCTGTGTAGTGTGAAGATTACTTATGAAGACCACAAACAGAAAGCCAGCTCATAAGAAGAATCACTTCCATGTTAGATGGAAGGGATACTGTAGAGGGCTATTATTGCTCAGACAGGAGGTGTTGAATCCCCCTGAAGGGATTTAATTTGCAATAATGACCCGCTCGCTCAACTGTGCCATAGTAACGGTCTGTTATTCATAGCGGCAGATATATTCTGATAGAATGGCGATGTCAATCAGAATCGAGTAGTCAGCAAAGCTGTGTAATAATGAACACGAATATATAAAAAGACATTTGAGCACAATGAACAGGTTCAACTGGATTCTGCAGCTGCTGTGTTTCTGTGTGAAAGCCAGTCAGGGATCATGTTGTGCAACTTTGGGGCGATGTGCCGATCGAGATTTAGGGGGGCATAGATACAATGAAACAGCGGGGAAATAAATTAGGTATGAAGAAATATATGGTTTCTGCATCGTCAGGGGCCTCATACAGCCTTCACCCTTGGCCGACTTTGTGTGTGAAGGGTTAGGCCGTCCGGTGGGAACAACAAGCGATAAGACCTTGAGATGTCCAGTCGTCCTGTGATATGCAAGGGAAGAAACGACCCTTTTATGACTTGGTTACCCAAGACATTATAGATATAAGATGAGACAAAGTTTTGTTTCTTTAAGCTGTTGGTATGGCGGTGTTGATGCATGCATGCTGCACCCATTCCTTCTCTTACATCAGACTTGTGTTAAATACATATGATCAAATACGTCAAGGACGGCTGATTGAGTTTTATTAATTATAAAGAAGATTGACCAGAAGTTAGTGCTGGTTGGTTTTGCCAAATATTTTTATCATGGTTTTTGGACTATTTACATTATGTAAAAGTATTTTTCTCATGACTTGGCCTTAATATAGGGTAATTGTGGCTCATTCTACTGTCTGGAGTGTTTAGAGTATAAAAACATGCAGTTCGGTGGTGTGTTTCAAATTGTTCATATGTTACAAATTGTTGTGTGACATGGTGTTGTGCCTTGTTAAAGAGTGTTAATTGTGGGGTTATGAATTGTTGTGTTAAAAGTTATAACCGTTTATAAGAAGGGTATTCAGTTAATAGGGGTCATGGGCTCTCAATACAACCTTAGCGCTCTTTGCCATTTATTATATTATTTGTTTTAATGCCTATCAAAGAGATATAGCATATTGTTTCAGCTATACTGGTGTGGCAGTATATAAACAATTAATTTCATAATTCAGTGCATTAATTCTTGTGTGTGTGTGTCTGTGTGTGTGTGTCTGTGTGTAGTATAGGTTATACGGCGAGCCAGTGGTCAAAGCCTGTGTGGAGAACGGAGCTCACCATATTGACATCAGTGGAGAGCCTCAGGTATGGTACCCGTAGTGCCATATTACTTTTTTATGGCGTGTGCACAATATTAATCATTACGTACAGTATAGTATAAAGCATTACAGTGTACTGGTTGATTTTTTTTTTTGTTTGTTTGTTTAATCTCTTTTTTCCCCCTCTTGCGGTCTGAATCTCACTAATCAGAATAGATGCTTTTAATTTAATAACGCATGTTCATTAAACAGAGTTTTGCCCTCCTTTCTGTTTTATTACCATGTTTTCCTGTCTGAGAGACCTGCCTCGTCTAAACTCTTGTCTAGACAATACAGGTTAAATGCATTTAAGTTATTGACCTCTCTACTCTTTTCGTTTTGCATAATATTTGTGGTTTCAATCCAGTAAGAATTTAATTCTTCTGTCTCTGTGTGCATGTTGTCAGTGGACATTGCATGGATCTTATCCTGCAGATGTCCTAACATTCAGCTTTTGTGTGAATTAATTTGACTCAAATGGGAGACGTGCTGCGTTTCATGCTGTAGCCTGTTAGACAAAATAACCTCTCACTTGGTCCCATGACAGCAGTTTTCCCTCGCTGTCAGGCGGCTCTCTGACAGCCTGACTTGATGTTTATGTGTGTCTCAGATCCTAAAGAGTCTCTGAAAGCTTCACTAAATACCTCACCACCTTCATCACAAGGACCGAATCACCATTTCTGCTCATTGTTGATTATGTTCCAAAAATCTGTTGAATTGAATACATTATACATGTTTAGTCTGTATGATATTTGTTGTTTGTATGTCTGGAGTTTTGTAACAAAAATTGTTTCGCAGGGCTACACGGTGGTGTAGTGGTTAGCACTGTCGCCTCACAGCAAGAAGGTCACAGGTTCGCATCCCGTCCTTGGCCTTTCTGCATGTTCTCCCCGTGTCTGCGTGGGTTTTCACCGGGTACTCCGGTTTCCTCCCACAGTCCAAAGACATGCATGTGTTAGGTTAATTGATGAGTCTAAAATTGCCCGTAGGTGTGAATGGTTGTCTGTCTCTGTACGTCTCTATGTGCCCTGTGATAGACTGGCGTCCTGTCCAGGGTGTACCCCGCCTTTCGCCCGATGTCAGCTGGGATCGGCTCCAGCACCCCCGCGACCCCGACCCCGGGATAAGCGGTTGAAGATGAATGAATGAATGAAAATTGTTTTGCCCCGGGGATTATTAAAGTATTTCTGATTCTGATTATAGAATAACTAACAGGTAGACTAAAAGAAAAGCATTTTGTGTATGTGTTTCTATTTGTGCCTCGACACATTTCTGTGTGTTTCTGTCTGGCTGTGTGCAGTTTCTGGAGGGTATGCAGTTGAACTACAACAGTCCGGCAGCTGACAAAGGTGTGTACATCATAGGGAGCTGTGGATTTGACTCCATACCTGCAGACATGGGAGTCCTCTACACCAAGGACCAGTTCAAGGGTATGCACATACTGACATACACACAAAAACACAGATGCATTAAAAAGGAACCCTCTCTGACACTGATATGCAGTAGTCTACTTTTTCTGCTGCTATTAAGGATTTATTCACCGTAATATTAGCTAGTTAGAGTGTATGTATGTGTGTTCCTCCACAGGAACGCTGACTGCAGTGGAGAGCTTCCTGACTTTCGGCTCAGGAGAGGAGGTAATGTCACTACATTACCCATAAGTCCAAGCAGTGGACCAGCTTATCTTCCCCCATTTTTGTAAACTCATTTCTTATATTTATGTGACATCACAGTGTCTTGGTTTTCATGTCTCCTTGTTTATGTCCTCCTTCATTGAATTCATGCTCTCACGTTCACATTTTCTCCCTTTGTTTGTGTGTGTCTGTCTGTGTTTCTCTATCAGGGCGGATGTATCCACGATGGCACGTGGCAGTCAGCCATCTACGGTTTTTCAGATAGCCAAAACCTCCAGAGTCTCAGGAGGAAGTTTAACCACAAAGCTCTCCCTACTGTTGGCTCCAAGCTCAAACGCAGGTACGTCCAGTAGAAATGCCTTTTAGCTTTCTTCAAAATAAAGCAAATAACTTTTCCTCACTGGAATCCTTCGGGAAATCAATATTATATTGGCTAGTTCACAATTATGTTTATATTCAGAGCCAAATGTAGGCTATTCTTCTAATTTTTGGAGACATTTTGTCATTCCTGATGTTTTTGCACAGAAACAAGGACTGTGGGCTTTGCCTCGCCTCTTATACATTACTAGCCTGTTAGGAAAGGATATTTTAATATATGAACAGCACGTAAAAACTGCAACCCCAGCTGTGACACGGTTTGTCTTTGTTTTTTCTGCGCATCATGTCAGATTGCGTGGCTGACAGAAATCTATCATTAAAATCAAACATAATGTCACAGAGAAGTGGCGTACTTTCAGGAGAGCCTTACGGCCAACACAGACATCGATATTTGAGAGTTTAGAAATCCAATAGAAATATATTATCCAAAATTGTTTTAAAAACAAATAAATATACTGTATAAGGCAATGTGTTCTATTGGGATCCCTTAAAGAGTTAAAGATATGGACTGAGCACTGTACATTTTGAAAAAAGTGTCATTGGCCTCTGGTGGAAAATCCATGTAGTGGCAACAGTGTTTTTAAATGGCCTCAAACATTTGTTTGGTATTTTGGTTTCTTGTTACTTATCAGCCGATACCATCATCTTCAACTTCTCAGCTTGTCCCTACTGGGGTCGCGGGACGCTGGAGCAGATCCCAGCTAACGTTAGGCCTGAGGCGGGGTACACCCCGGACAGGAAGACAGTATTGCAGGGCACATAGAGATGAACAGACAACCATTCACACCTGCGGGCAATTTTAGAGTCATCAATTAACCTAACACATGCCTGTCTTTGGACTGTGGGAGGAAGCTGGAGACCCCGGAGAAAACACACTCAGACACGGGGAGAACATGCAAACTCTACACAGGAACCCTCTTGCTGCGAGGCAACAGTGCTAACCACTACACCACTGTGCTACCTTATCAGGCGACATATACGCTTATATTCTATATATATGGAAATAAGATGGTAACTGACAATAATATTGGTCTGCTGCGACCAGTGCACAATCCTGTGTCTGGTGCAGTGGAAACACTGGTGTGTACTGAAGGACTGAAACAAAACCGAGCATGTACTACAGTTTGCCCCCACACGTTTTCACATCACTGAAAATGTTGTGTTTTCTCACCGTGTATTTCTGTGTGTGTATTTGTAGGGGAACTTTGTTCTACAGTAATGAGATCCAGCAGTATACGGTGCCATTCATGGGCTCTGATCCATCTGTTGTGAAGAGGACTCAGCGCTTTCTGGTGGACGAGCATCAGGCCAAACCGGTCAGTCTTTAATTTCCTTTTTTCTTTTTACTAACACTTTTCCTTGAGTGAGTCACATGTAAAAGTAATTCTTACTAGATTGTTCTAGACGCTGGTGTGTCTAATAATATGTCTCAGTACTATAGATGTAATCAATTTTGATGTTTTGGTTTGAACCTGACTGTGTTAATTGGGATTTTCCAATCCAGCGAGAATGTTTATATGGAAAATCTGGGATTAGTGACGAACCTGCAGCTAATTTCTTTTGGACAAGACATTTTGATCACAGGTATCATTCCCACGCTCCACTTCTGATGGTGTAACTTGTAGCGAAGAAAATCATTCTCACCCATTCTTCTCATTATTTTGACTGTTTTTATTAGTTTTTACTTAAAACATTCAGAGTCACCACGGTGTGCAGGAACACTCCCTCACCAGTCTTGTTTTCAGGTTAGGATGGCCCCAGCATGGACACAGTTGGTATATTGCTGCCTCTGCTACATTTGTCGAGCATCAAATAATCTGGGATTGTTTTCTTTAGGTTCAGTATGGAGCGTATGCAGGAGTAGGAGGTATTGGCAACATTATCAAGATGATGTTTGCTGGCATGATGTTCTGGCTCTTAGTCAAGTTCAGTTTTGGACGCAACCTGCTCATCAAGGTAAACAAACATGACATAATTCACTTTACATTTTGCAACTGTCTAACTGAATTATCCAACTTATCTTGCAACAAAGAAATTTGAGTGAATGTTTACTGTAGGTGCTTATATCCGTCTTTTGTTTATACCCACCTCCTCAGCACCCAGAGTTCTTCTCCTTTGGGTTCTTCTCTAAGGCTGGACCGACTAGAAAGCAGGTAAAGTGTGATAAAACACAGGGCTTAAAGCAAGAAATGATCTCTGAGCCTGCCTCTGTGTGTTGGTTAAACAGACACACTGGCCCTCATTTATCAATCTTGGGGCGCAGATCTGAGCGCAGAATTGGTCGTAGGAAAGGACCCACATGTGATTTAAGAAACATTCGTATCGGACCAATCTCAGCGTACGAATGAGCGGGCCTTGATAAATGCGGCGGCTGAATTTGATCGTCATTAACATGTTAAGCCCTTAAATATTCCTGGTTCGAAGGCCTCGCCCACTGAGGTCAAACATGTAGAGGAGAAACGCAGGGAAGAAAAGACGTTTTTCCAGCACAGAGATCGGCATCCTGACATCCGAGATGGAGCAAAATAAAGATGTGCTTTTTGGCAGTCTTAAGAGTGGAATAAAAGGGGCCCATCAAAACGCTGTATGGAAACAAATAACGGAGGCAGTCAACCTGAAGCAGCGCTCCACTGTGACCCGTGTGCGTGTGTGCGCACTGCTGAACTTGCGCTCCTGCTCTGTAGCGGGGTCTGCCAGCGGGGTTATTAGGTATTCTGTTAGAGAATACCTTTGTAGTCTAAGAGAACCATACCAAAATGTTTATCATCTGATACCTTTTTTGATTTAATGCAATTTATCGAGGGTAGCCACCAACCGAGGAGATTGGCTCTGCAAGTTGGCTTTCCTTTTCATTCATTCATCTTCAACCTTGTCCCTGTCGGGGTCGCGGGGGGCTGGAGCCGAGCTGTTTTAAATATAAAAGAATCGTGTGTGTGTGTCCCTGGCCACCTGGCCACCACGTTTAAAAGCGATAGCTTGGCACCACAAATCACCTAATCATTCATAGATGGTGCCTTCAGACGCACATGAGTACAATCAATTGCTCCAACCACAATTTTATTTTTTTAATTTGTTTTAAGAATCCGTTTTGATCTGTTCTTAATATGTGACTGCTTATGCTTAATGACAGCTGAGGTTTGTTAATTATTTTCAGACAGATTTTGCTGTGCTGCACCGCAAATACACAGGCTCAAATGTGCGTACACGACCTCAGACCAGACGTGAGATTTGATCGTAGCTCCCGCTCACGTCCAAATTGATAAATGCCGAAGTTTGCCAGGAAATGGTCGTACGCACGTTTTTCTGCCGTACGTTCGTTTGATAAATGAGGGCCACTGTCTTTATCCCTGTGCGTAAGTATGAGACGGTGAGGGGCGTGAAAAAACACACGTCCCTGCACGTCTCCAAAATAAGGAGGAAACTCCAGGCGGAGGGCCGGGTCTCTGCAGATACAGTACAGACACCACTACACACTTGTAGTGGGTCGTAAGTGATGATTGAGAGGGATTACCGTAGGATAATACTACATATTATACCTTTTAAGTTTGATGTAAGTTACAACAAAAAGAGGTGTATACACTCAGTTAATGCTCTCCCTGTGATTCTGTTCATGAATATGCAACAAATCCATTTAGTTAATGTACAAGAGAACACTAAAAAGATTATGCTGTTTTCTGAAATGTGTTGGTGTGTGTGTGTGTGTGTGTCTGTGTCCATGTATGTATTAGATGGAGGGTTCATCCTTCCAGTTTTCTTTCTATGGAGAGGGCTACACAGAGGGGCAGGACCCCTCCCAGGGAAAACCTAATGCCAAGATCCACACACTGGCTCAGGGACCAGGTAACTAAAAATCCCAGATTGTACTTGATGTCAACAATGGATACTGTGGTTTTCCTCAAAGACCCCAATAAACTCTCCATTAATACAGGAATCTGATGTTAAAACTAATTGTAAAGTGAATATGGAAATCGACCATATTTTAATCAATACTTGTTTCTGTCAGTTTCTGTCCTAGCTGGGTAATGAGGCAATGTAGCCCAAACACTCAGTTCAACACCTTCCTTGTTGTGTCTAATGCTTTTTGAATTGTCTTTCTGTTTTTCCTCAGAGTGTGGATACGTGGCAACACCCATCACCATGGTACAGGCTGCTCTAACAATCCTCAACGAACCCACAGCCTTGCCCAAGACGTGAGTCATCGTCACACACCTTTACACCCAAATACAAATATAGCACACAACATGAACTATTAATTCAACTCTGCACTTTGCTCAATTGATTTTCACCTCCGAAATCAATCTCTTAATTACTTGTACTATTCCTGGATGAGCTCATGTGAGACTTAATACCTGGGCCGCACATTTAGATGATTTCTATTCCCCAGGCCCAGTCCACGTGTTTGGTTCCTGGGGTTTTTGTTTGAGTTTTCTGAGAATTAAGTTTTTCAATCCATCCATGTAAACAGGGGCTTACATGTCACAACATCATCATCTGCAACTCCCACAGGAGTTGGGTGATTGATAATCTATGAATAACCAAATGCCAGTGTAATGTGTTAATGCTGAAGACAAAAAAAGAAAAGAATACATTAAATAAAATGACAATATAAAAGTTCTTCCAGGAAACAAGAGTGAGCTTAACTGGGATATTTTTTGATCATCGTGTTGCAAATATTGCTCCAGAATTTCTATTTCTGCTTTATCATAATCTATAACTATGTCACGATACACTATTTATTTCATATTTTACAGTGTACTGTTTTAACAGCCCTGAATTCCACAAGTGATCAAATTTCTGAGACTTGGGTATGAAATCCTTTCATTTCCAGGGGAGGAGTTTATACTCCAGGAGCTGCTTTTGCAAAGACCACACTGACGGATCGCCTGAACAAACACGGCATCCAGTTCTCTGTCATCTAAAGTTTGTCCCTCTCCCTGATGCCGTACTCCAGGTTTCCTCAGCACTTACTAACTTGCATAATAACAACTGGGAAGTTTCTGTTTTTTGAAGTCCTCACAAGAGCCTTGACTAGACATGGAGTGCACTTTCACATTAAGTTCTAACACCGTTTTTGATGGTTCTTTCTGCATTTATCTTTTTCATTTGTTGAGAAACTTGCCAGTCTCTCTTTTTGGATCGAATGCATTATTAACTCTCTGCTTGTAACACAAATGGCACAGCTGCAGCAGCATTACCCAACCAAGGAGCATAAAAGCGTGAGTGTTTAACTTGGCATCTGACTAAGATGATGGCAGGGTTTGGTACTCTTAACTTTATATAATTCTAATTCATATTTGTACCTAATTGGACGGAACATGGTTTAGTACCAGTTCCTCACCATCACTGCACCATTAAAAGAAACATGTACATGGCCCTTTTATCCTACAAAAGATTGGTAAGTGACATATTGTACGGACAGAAATTAAATTCATCAAATGAGCAGAATTATCTTACTACACTGTATCCGACACATCATTTGGATAATTAGACTTTTCCTCAGTTGCCACACCTTCATGATGCAGCCTATAAGGTGTTTACCTTACGGCCCAACAACAAATCCCATGTTGTCTTGACGACCTGTGTCATTAAAATAGCAACAGTAAAGCAGGCTGATAGCTTCATAGTATTAAATGTAACTGGACTATATTACCTGTGGCAGGATTGAGGAATATTAAAGTAGGTTAAATTCAGTGTCACTGTCAGCTGTAACCGTGTAACAAAAAGTCTTTTTTAAGTGTTGTCCTTGTGACATGCTGTAGCTTCATATGCACAAGATTAGGGCTGCGCTCAAAATATTAATACAGCAATATATATAGTGACGTACTCCTTTCCCATGTGTGTATTGATGCAGATGCTGTATGACGGCAGTTTTGAAAAAAAAAAACATAGCCCATAGTGCACAATAATGCCAACAGGTGGCAGCCGAGGCCAATCCATATTACAGAGTGCTACAGAGTCTCAATTCAAAACAAACAGTCATTCAAGGATGTGAAGTTAAAAAAAAAGTAAGAATATTTTATTTGCACTTGTTATTAACTCTGGGATATGAAACACACCGTTTAATTTTCCTTTTTAAGATCTGTGGGCCTGGATTTAAATGTTGTATGATCGCTGTTAAACAGAATAATAAGGAACAGCACTTTGTAGTAAATTTTAGGTAGGACATGGTTATTATTCAAAATCAATGCGTATTGTGATACACATCATATTGTGGCCTCTGTATCGTGAGGTTCTAGGCAACAGCTGGTTCTAACAAGATCATAACTCACTAAGTAACACTAACATGTAGCATTCTGATTGCTTTGTTTTGACAGTTAATAGTTGGAGCATCACTAAATCATCCTCCTTTCTTCAATCTTTATTTTTCTGTAGCTGAATGTTGCAACAATTCCCCGTTTTGAGCCTCGTCCAAAAATGCATTCAGTTGTTTGTGCACAAAACGGCATGAGTTACTCCATGAGACTGATCGGATCCTCTGTACCGTTTTGTTAAGAGTGTGGAAAGTTTGACTTTTTTTTTTTTAGTTTGATGCTCCTACTGACTGGAATCGTTTTATTACAGTATCAAAGTGATAGTAGTTCTTGTTTTTTCCTGTTTCAGTGTTTGAGCATCATGTGCATGGGACAGTAAATGTTCTGGGGTTTTGTTTTGGTGTGATTTGCTTTGTATGGGCCTCATAAATAAAACCAACTCTGCTAATAAAAGTTGTGTCTTTTATGGAAACAGTCTGACATGCACATAATGCATTTCCTGTCCACTGGAGGGTTTTCGAGATCAGTGGTTTACATTTAAAAAGACATGTTTTGAAAATCAACCCGTTATTTCACACCCCTGCTGGATTATATAGGGAAAGGTTGTCATACATGATCACAAGGTTAGTTTCTGATCCACTAGACGACTAATAATCATGCATCGTGGTACACCCTCTGTTGCAAGAGAATCTAAGAGCTTCAGCTGCAGTTCACAGGAAGTGTCCAATTTCATGTTTTACAAATTTGAAAATCGTTTTGTGCTTTTTAAATCATTCCACAACTTTTGTGTTTTATATCTGGCCCTCTCACAGGGATGAAGATGACATACTTTGACTCAATCTGTTATTTTATATATTGCACACACTTGCAAAGAGGTCCTATACACTATGCATCACATGGAAAGATGTCCAAGTAGGGCTGCCCGAACAGGTTTGTCAATGCCTGGGAGGTGAGCTCCAGGTCACATCCATCTTTGGTCCGTATGTGGGACTGAAGGGAACCAAGAAAAGTTCCTACAGACTGAGCTACATACACCCAAAATAGGCTCCAGGGTTAAGGCGTGAACGTACTGTCATCTCTAAAATAAAAGGCATCAAAGAGTCTTAAATGCATAAAAAAATACTGAAAATAAAGGCTATGGGCCTACACAGCACCTTCAAATGTATGAAGAAGTGAGAAAAGTCCTCAATTAAAGATCACTTGAGCTTTGTGAAATTAAAGTGGTCATGCAAATATTTCTCTGAATATACACAACTTTCCACTGACAACATTCATCAGTCAAATGAAGCCTTTTGCAAGCCAGGTGTTTGCTTTGCTGTAAGGAGTGTGAGTGTTGGGCTATAAAAGGAAAGGGGGCAGCTGTACTGCTTAAATGACAGGTGAGCAGCACAAACAGCACTGCCACAGAAGTAGATTTTGAAAACGAAAGAAAGTTGTCGAGATCTGTGCTGGCGGTTGCACATCAGCCTGAGGAACCATGTCCACTGATCATCTTAATAATTCTTTACTCAACGGCTCCTCCTACAGAACGTGTGCGGCCAGGCTGCTATATGACATAGATTATGGTGCTTATGCTACCACCATCTTTCTGCTGATCAACTTTGCAGTGGGCTTACCAGCAAATATATGGATGGCTTGGCTAATTTGTCATGGTGCCAAAGAGGTGTTGGTCTCAGAAATCTTTCTCCTAAGCTTGGCTGCGTGTGAGATACTTCACTGTTTGGGACTGCCAGCACAGCTGTTCTGTTACTACAGCTCTGAACGTGTCAGTTCTGTTCTCTCTGTTCTGTTGACCGAGCTGTGGATTCTGATGTGGGTCGGCCGACCCGTTTTCCAGAGCTGTATCTGTGTGGACCGTTACATTGCGGTGGTCCACCCTTTGCTCTTTATCAGGTAAGTACGTTTGAACTGATTTCCTACTGTCTTTAAGTCAGATCTGTGAGAATAAGTCCTATTTTTTGTCCCCCCCCTTCTTAGGTTGAAGCTCTTTAAGTACAAGGTGGCACAGTGTGGGCTGGTCTGGTTTGGTTTCATTTTGACCATTTTGCTTATATGGAAGCTTTCAGACAAAGGATTCCACTGGCTGATGTGGTTTATTCCTTTGCTGTGCATGCTTATTTTCTGCTCCATCTCAGTTCTGTGGTCTCTGAAGCGGCCCGGTCCAGGCGAGAGGACGGGGGACAAGAGAAGAGGTGACAAGATGAAGAGAAAAGCCTTTAACATTATTTTGGTTCAACTGGCTTGTTTTTTGTTCAATTATCTACCCATGATGGTCCTTCCATATTTGAACAAAGGGATTCCTATTTCAGGTACTGTTTTGGATATCACTATCAATATGGGATTGGTCTGTGGGCTCATCCAACCCTTATTTTACCTGCACAGAGCTGAGAAGCTACCCTGTCAGAGAGCAGTGACCCGAAGAGTAAACAGGCCGAAATAACTTCTAAACTTATACTAGATGTACAGTGAAACAAGAAAAATCCCCTGACCAACCCTCTGTCAGTACTTCGACTCTTACTTTGTATTTATTTATGTACCTGGAGTGAAATGCAGTTGAAGGCAAGCCTCAGTCCATGTAACTTGATATATTGTCTTTGCTGGTGTGCATGCGGTTTGTGTGGAGGCCAGCCACCATAGACCAAGATAAATGTCAGCGCAGGTGTCCCAGGTAATAATTTGCCTTAGTAAAGGTTAGTAAAATTAGTCAAATCATTTGTCACAGTGTTGTTTTGGTGTGATGACAAGCTGAGTTGCTTGTTGGACTTTCTGTAAATTGTATATGTAACTGAATATTCATTTAAGTAGTAAATCAACGCAGAATATTTCCTTCTGCTGAGATGGATTTCCATGCACAAATCTATGAAACTTATCCATCTTGGCAGATAATAACAGTTCTCATCTTCTACAATTCTCATTATCTGTGGTGTACAGCAAAGTCCCATTTTAGGCCCAAATATATTTTCTATCTACAAACCGGATTCCAAAAAAGTTGGGACACTATACAAATCGTGAATAAAAACTGAATGCAATGATGTGGAGGTGCCAACTTCTAATATTTTATTCAGAATAGAACATAAATCACTGAACAAAAGTTTAAACTGAGAAAATGTATAATTTTAAGGGAAAAATATGTTGATTCAAAATTTCATGGTGTCAACAAATCCCAAAAAAGTTGGGACAAGGCCATTTTCACCACTGTGTGGCATCTCCCCTTCTTCTTACAACACTCAACAGACGTCTGGGGACTGAGGAGACCAGTTTCTCAAGTTTAGAAATAGGAATGCTCTCCCATTCTTGTCTAATACAGGCCTCTAACTGATCAATCGTCTTGGGCCTCCTTTGTCGCACCTTCCTCTTTATGATGCGCCAAATGTTCTCTATAGGTGAAAGATCTGGACTGCAGACTGGCCATTTCAGTACCCGGATCCTTCTCCTACGCAGCCATGATGTTGTGATTGATGCAGAATGTGGTCTGGCATTATCTTGTTGAAAAATGCAGGGTCTTCCCTGAAAGAGATTACGTCTGGATGGGAGCATATGTTGTTCTAGAACCTGAATATATTTTTCTGCATTGATGGTGCCTTTCCAGACATGCAAGCTGCCCATGCCACACGCACTCATGCAACCCCATACCATCAGAGATGCAGGCTTCTGAACTGAGCGTTGATAACAACTTGGGTTGTCCTTGTCCTCTTTGGTCCGGATGACATGGCGTCCCACATTTCCAAAAAGAACTTCAAATCGTGACTCGTCTGACCACAGAACAGTCTTCCATTTTGCCACACTCCATTTTAAATGATCCCTGGCCCATTTAAAACGCCTGAGCTTGTGGATCTTGCTTAGAAATGGCTTCTTCTTTGCACTGTAGAGTTTCAGCTGGCAACGGCGGATGGCACGGTGGATTATGATCACTGACAATGGTTTCTGGAAGTATTCCTGAGCCCATTCTGTGATTTCCTTTACAGTAGCATTCCTGTTTGTGGTGCAGTGTCGTTTAAGGGCCTGGAGATCACGGGCATCCAGTATTGGTTTACGGCCTTGACCCTTACGCACAGAGATTGTTCCAGATTCTCTGAATCTTCGGATGATATTATGCACAGTTGATGATGATAACTGCAAAGTCTTTGCAATTTTTCGCTGGGTAACACCTTTCTGATATTGCTCCACTATCTTTCTGCGCAACATTGTGGGAATTGGTGATCCTCTACCCATCTTGGCTTCTGAGAGACACTGCCACTCTGAGAAGCTCTTTTTATACCCAATCATGTTGCCAATTGACCTAATTGGTGTTAATTGGTCTTCCAGCTCTTCGTTATGCTCAAATTGACTTTTTCCAGCCTCTTATTGCTACTTGTCCCAACTTTTTGGGGATTTGTTGACACCGTGAAATTTTGAATCAACATATTTTTCCTTTAAAATGATACATTTACTCGGATTAAACTTTTGATCTGTCATCTACGTTCTATTCTGAATAAAATATTGACATTTGCCATCTCCACATCATTGCATTCAGTTTTTATTCACAATTTGTGTAGTGTCCCAACTTTTTTGGAATCCGGTTTGTACATGCTACACTACAAATCCTCCGTCTCTTTTCATTTTCATTGCTACGCAGACAACACACACGTACCTTCCCCTGAGACCTGGTGACCCTGAGCTTAGCTGCTGTTTTAAATCGTCTCAGCGATGTCAGCTATTGGATGGCAAATTTTCTTCAATTCAGAAATCATATTGTTCAGTCCCCAAACAGTCTTAAATAGAGTGACCATGGTCTTTTGACTGCGTAGGTGAGACCCTCTGCCAGAAATGTGGTTTAATCCTGGCCTCTCTCCATTGGCTCTCTGTTTGATTGAGAATTGATTTGAAGATTCTCCTGTTCACTTTTAAAGCATGTTTGGGTCCAGCTCAAAGCTATACAGCAGAGACGTTTACTCCTTAAGTGCCTATTTGACTGCATCTTTGTCATCAGGGCCTCCGGACTCTTTTAAAACACTACTAAAGACCAATTTCTATATTTGTGATGTCATCTTTTTAATCTTTTCATTTTTTATTCCTTTTTTTTCCCCTCATTTGTACTTTTAATAAACTTTTAACTTTTAAACAATGGTTGTTTTCATGTCTTCTCTTTATGTTTATGGGTCTTTCGTCTTCTTGGTTTTATTTAACATAATTTTTTATTGCTTTAGTTTGGTTTCTGTTATTATATTGCCTTCCGGGTATCAGGCTTTTGCTTGCTTTTGTCTGTCAAAGCACTTTAAACTATACAGGTGACTTATAAATTAAGTCATTATTTACAGAGATATCCTGTTTTTTTGCTGTCAATAACATCACCTCTTCCATGACTGCACCATTAAGAGTTGACCTAAATAAGACACTGTTTCATTATGCTTTCTCTAAACCTAAACAAGATAACCTCCTGTATTGATTTCCATGGTGACGTCTGCTTCAACCATTTGACCTTGGCCATAAAGGATCTTAACATCTTTAGAGAAAGCAGCTTTGCCATGAACTTCTTTTCAAAGTGAGATGATTGAGTATTAGCAAGTCAACTTAAGTGTAAATAACCTTTGACATGACAGGAAATGTAATCCAAACTAGATATTTTAATAAAATACAAATATTTATTCATAAAAATACAGTTATCTCCTGTACAAATGAGACAACCAATTGTTCATGACTAAAAATGGCAGGAAGGTGAATTATGTAGTGGCTCGTGCCACCTCACACACCATTATATATGTATGCATTGTTTTCATTCTGCAGTTTGGCCAAAGTGCTGGATTGACTGTACCTAGGTCCAGACCTTTGAATCTGCCCACTACACTGAGTTGACTGATGGAAACAGAGTTTATGAGTTTACAATTCTGTCTGATATCAGTGGCTTTCTAAAACAGTAAGACAAAATTTCTTTCATGGCTCTTATGTGATCTAGTTCACAGTTCCTCTCCTGCTGTCCAATTACAGTGTACTTTCGTTTGTTGTTCATACGGTCTCTTGGTTCAGCAGCTGGTGAGAGTAGATGACATCTTCATAGTGGTACTTCTCTGCTATCGCCATGATGGAGTCATTGCACCTGATTCTACTCAAAATCTGCAGGACTTCAACCACAGAAGACCTACAGCAGACGGGGACATACGAGAGGATTAGAGCTGTGTGTTGTTATCAATGTATGAACAGAAGTCATGATATCTGCATGAATTTATTCAAATAAATCTTGTCACATTTTAATTTGTCAAATGTATGTGTATGTATTTGACAGTTGCTTGGCTGCTGAAAGTAAAATTTAATGACATGATACACTGACATATTGGAGAATTTTTTTCCATTTCACTGTAACTAAGTTGACCTTACAGTCATTCACAAATCACTCGTATGGAAACACGCACTGTTTTTTTATTACCTGGTGTTTGGATCTTCAGGAGGTTGATGTTTGCAGAGGCTATGCACTTTCTGAACTAGGTAGTTTCTGAAATTCTGGAGCTGAGGCAAACATGCATTCTCCCCTTTGAACCAAGAGAGCGGCAGACTATTTGCTATCTGGAGAAACAGAGAGACAAGAGAAGTAGTGTGAGGTTGAGCAAAAAGAAAAGTGCGCGGACACCAAACATAAACAAATTTCACAATAAAAATGATCAGTTAAAACACCTCTCTGCACGCATGGACAGCATTGTTGTACAGTGTCTGACTGCACACGGTGATCATCAGGTATCGATTCAGCAGTTTGTCCAACATCAGCTCCTTCAAAACAGACTCAGGAAGCAGCAAATCCCATTTTCCCATGTTACCTAGTAGCTAATATAAACACAAAACAATAAGGATTAACAAAAAGCAGCCTAGAAACATTTTACTCACAACGTGTAGAGACTGAGAAAATAAAAAGCACACAAGTGATTTAAAAAAAACATTTGTTAGAGAGCAGTACTTTTATGGCCGTCCAGAACTGTTGATCCCTGAAGTGAACCTGAGGAGTCGACCTGTCTTCTAGGAACCTGGTTAAAAAACAGACAAACACCATAATTTACAGATTGAAAATATCACAGAACATCATAAAGTAATTGACATTACTATTTTGACTGACCTGATCTTCAAACAATACAGGTTAATTATAGACAATTTGCCGGCCGTAAACAAGGAAAGGCATGTAAGAGCATGGGCTGCTGGTAAGAAAAATGTCCTCAACAAGGATGATAGAGGTGAAGACACACCTGCTTTCCCCTCGTTAGTCATTCAAATTATCACTTAGTGTTTAAACTGAAAGAGGCAAGAAAAGAAACTGACTTTTTGGGGTACAGAGGGATGAAGACGTCTTCATCGACGCAGCTCTTCATTCGGCTGATCACAGCCTCTTTGAATGCCTGCATTGGACAAACACACCATCATTAACATAAACATCCTTATATACTGTACTGTGTGTTTGACAAGCACATTATTGTTTACCGTATGTTAACTTTGCTTTTCAGATCATATCTTGATTGTTGGATGTATATAGATAGATCTAAAATAGCTGTGGAGCTTGGGACGTGTTGCTGGAGTGTTACTTTTAAACGTCACAAATGAGTTAAAATAGCAAAGATGATTTCTGTTTTTTAAACTTAGTGTAAGTGTTTGCTTTACCTTGACTGGTTTACTCTGCTCTCCTTCAAAGATGGAGTAATCCTCATTCAGTCTGTGACAAATGTCAGCTAGACAGACTGACTGATGGCGGGACGTGGGATCCCACACCAGCTCCACATAGGCTATGCAAGGACAGAGCAAAAAAAAAGAAAAGAATGTGATGTTTTTGTAGTTTGACACATCTATGGTCTGAAAACAGACAGATGAGGTTCAAATTGATAAATCAAGAACTGAATGCTAGCCTGCTTTCCATTGTTTCTGGAACAGGCAGGGGAAGAACAGGAAGGCAAGGGGATGAGGGAGACAAGGAACATTTTGTTCTTAGAGAAAGAGAAAACAGGTCCAGCAACTAGTAAAAATACTTTTTTTCCTCCTGGAAATCATGAACAGACTTGTTGTGAAGCCAGACTACACTGAGTAAAGTGGCATTTCTGATCCATCGTTATAGCTCCAAGGCACTTGCACCATCAAACAGCCTTTACCAATCGCTAGGTGCTATTTCTCTTGTATTTTAATATATTATTCTTTATTTTATGAGTTCTGGATATAAAAGTGTGTGAATGAGAGAAGGAAACGCCACATAGCATGCATAAGTGAGCGTGTGTGTGTTACCTGTTATTTTGGAGAGAACAGTCTTTTCTATGACATTAGACAGTGTCTGCCTGTCTATGTTCTCTAGCTCCTCATGGCCATGACCATGACAGAAGGTCTCCACTGCTGAGAACCACGGGAGGTTTTCAAAGTCCCCACTATCGTCCTGAAACACACAAATTACATTGGACACATCACATCATAAGTTGCGTTATAGCGTCTGATTGTATGTATGGGCTGGTGTCTGTGTCCACGTGTACCTTTAGTGGGTTCCACGGCAGTAGCTGATGCCTTATGATGGGGTTCAACAACTTGGGCAGACACAGAGCGATGTAGGCACTGTGGTAAGAATCAGAGTAGGATCCTCTCCATTCTTCAAACCGGGACAGGATTTTTTTGACATCAAAGAAATCGTCCTGGACGTCAGAAAACACCGCGTGGGACCTCGACAGGATATCAGCTGGAGAGGGAGCAGAGGGGAAAGGAAAGGGAGTCAGAGAAAAGCAGCCAAGAGATCAGCCTGGACTAGTTTCTTCTACCTATGAAGAAAACGTTCTAAAACTTCTAACGAATGTAAGAGAGAAAGAGGAAAACCAAGAGAGACAAAATAAAGCTGCAGTAAAGTATAGACTTACTGTATATTACAGTGTCGCAGAATTTTAATATATTGCACTTTATCGTGTTAAATCTGTTCAAATAAAACCCCTGTTTATAGGTTGAAGCGATTTAAATCCTTCTCACCGATCTTCTTCTGCAGCTGCTCCTGCTCTTCTGCTGAGGGCTGCAAGTCTTCTGGTATATTGACATTTTCTTCAGCTTTAACACCAGAGTCCGCCCCACTGCAACATGTCAGACAAATATACAAATATCTGTGTAAGAGTAGAGCGCAGCACCTATTTCACCTTGTAAATCCCTCTCATTTTGTTAGCATTTCTAATTTACCAATACAGCAAATTGTGTTGTTTGTGTATGAAATATATTAAAAATATGGGGGACAAAATTAACCCAAGAAGAAATATTAAAAATCTTGCCTATCTATTACCTTTGTAGGTGAACCATTGGTTGATATGTGTGGATGTATACAATTGGTTTTCTTTCATATTGTTTTACTGCTTCCCTCTACGTGCACCAAGCAGGTGCAGTGTCAGAAACCCTGGCTCTGCTTATCATGATAGATACATTTATTACACTCACCCTGGAGTTTGTGTTTCATTGGTTGAGTTTCCACTAAGTTCATCTGTGCCATCTGAAAAAAGTGAGATCAAAACAATCCGGTTAATGTGAATAGTACTTCCAGAGACACTAGAGACCAGAGGCATGGACATGCAGATGTTACTCACAGCTGAGCTGCTGCAGGCGGTCAGCTTGCTCCTTGATCGTCTGTCGTCTCTGTGCCAACAGCTCATCCATCTGCTCCGAAAGCAGCGAATGCAACTCCAGTTCCAGTGAGTTGATCTCAACAACCTGTCAACAAATCACCAAGTATCCTCAGTCAGCAAAAGATCATAATGTGTCTTCAGCATGAGGGGGTGGGTTATTTCTGAAGCTTTCAGTTGTTATATTCTTGCCAAGGTGTAGAGTTAAACTGTCCAATACAAGCTGTGACTGTTAAACAAAACTGTCTGATTATGACAGAGAGCTTTAAATGGAAGGAGACAAACAAAAGTTTATTGTGTAAAATGTGTCTGCTCTTACTTCCACTTAATCATTACATGTGGCATAAATACACAAAATGGTCACATAAGGTACAATGATTACAATATGAAAACCACTCCATCCAATTTGGCCAAAACCTGAAGCTTACCAACCAGCTAGAAAACTAACTAGCTTACTGTTGGGACCCGCAACCTTCTCTCACAGACGCTCTGTTTTTTGTTATACTGTCATCATCTTGGAAGGGCATAATTTAAGGCTCTTTTATATCAACTTAATTTATTATTTGACACATTTGCTTTTATATGACAGTTAAAAGTGCACATTAACTGAACATATTTACTAATTTCTGACCTTCTCCCGTAGACACTCCACCAGGTTGTGGACATAGAGGGTCATGGCTCTGTAAAACTTCAGCTGTCTCTCTGAGGAACTTTCCTCCAGAGTCTCCACGGAGGTTTTGGCGCTCTCGACATCGCCCTCCATCCTCCTCAGCTCTGCCTGCCGTGCTCTGTGCACTTCCTTCAGGGAGTCTAATCTAAAGAGAGGACAAAAAACAAATCAGAAAGAGATGCTGTGTGAAGTAAGGAATACACAGTTATATGATTGATTACAACACATGTACCTCCACAATAATACGTAATTTCAGACCTATATGATTCATGAATGTTATCACAAAGTCAAATTGATGATGTGGTGCAACAGTAAAGGCTATACACGATAAGCGGTAAAAATGCGCTCCGCCGTCTGTTCCATTCATTTTCTATAGAGGAGGCGGCAGCGCCCATTGTAGCAGCACCACCCAGTGTAGTGGCGCGGACCGCTCAGATTTGCCTCTCTGTCGCTGCGCTCAAAGTTCAACATAGTTGAACAGTGAAGTTCAACATAGTCGCTGACCCTTTCAAAAGGTCAGATTTGAGTGTGACGTTTGTGTTTCCAACATCCAAGTCGGCTAGAAAGATGGAGGAAAACTTATTGTGTGTCCGAGTTTCCAAACTATTTAACATTACATTAAAGTCGTATCACGATCTCGGAAGAATACGAAATGTAGGAGGTTTATCAGCACTCAAACCAGGTCTGTGGATCGGCAGTTTACGAGCTAATGGTTGTTCTAATACTTACGTTGATTTAGCCTTTTACTGGGTCTCTGTGCCCAACCTCGCGGTGAGCTTAGCGCAAAAAGCTGATCACGTGAAGGCCCCTTAAGGCAAATAAAGCCTGAAGAAACTTACTTTCCAGTGATCCTCTTCTTGACCATTGAGATACTGATAAGAGGAAGAGTCTTTGGGATTCTGACCCCTGTTGATCTCTTCTTTTGACGTTGCCTGTCTCGCCTGCTGTTACTGTTACTGCTGTAGCAGCTGGATTCACTGCCAGACGGGCTCTGAGAGGAAGAAAATAGGAGAAAGGATGTCAAAGATGCAGCACTGAGGGGAGAATCTTGAATCTTCACAAAAAGAGACTATTCTGACATACACCTGATTTTACACTAAATGGGACAAGAGTTCAAAATAGAAATAGCGAAGCACAGAAAAATTACACTAAAAACAAAGAGGAAAACGTAACAGAAAAAACATTAATTGAAGAAAATATGGGAAAAAGAGTAAGAGAGCTGCCTCAATCTATTCCTACCTGATCTCCTGGCCGTCTCTTGACTCCCTTCTCAATTTGTGTCTCCTCCCAAAGTTCCTGCTCTTCTCCATCAGTTCCTGAGAGACTTTCATCACTTTCTCCTAGATGGCAAACAATATACAGAATAGTACACATCACAAACACACAATTTGGTGCAAAAAGAAATTAGAGCTTCTCAGACAGCCAGCCTATCACGCTGGTCAAAAATACCAATTCTGTGTTAAGCTTAATATCCCAAATACAATCACTTCTCTCTGCCACTCATACCAAGTTTCTCTGCAATCCTCTCTCTAATACTCTTTAATCTTGGGGCAAACTCGATTCTTCTCTCATGATCATCCGGCTCGTCATCATCGTCATCGACTTTGTCTTCTTCATCTTCCCTACTGTAGTGATCGGGGGTGCTACCAGCTGAGCTGTGGCCATCTCGACCCAGGGAAATGAATTCTTTCTTGGCTCGGGTGGCGCGACGCTGCCACCTTGCTGCCTTGATTGCTTCAGCATTAGGGATAACCACTGTAAAGACAAATCAACTTTTCACTCATACCATACACACACTTGTACAAATCCGCTCACACCAAACAGACCAGATACAGTATAGCGAGCAGAATGAAACCTATGTAATATTTATTACAAACACTGTACACACAGCCATCTCTTATATCATGCAGCTGATGTGTTGTAGGAACCTGTAGCCTCCATATTGTATGTTGATTTTGTCTTTTCTAAAAACATTATCATGCACACCAACAACCATCTATGGACTTAAAAGACATTTATAGTAGTACACTACCACAAAAACACATACCTGGTTTTGTAGCAGAGCGACTGGAGTCGGAGGCTGAGCTAACTGAGGGAGACCTGGCATCACCTTTATCACTCTCACTGTCATCGTCAACGTCATCATCATCATCATCAGCAGCATCTTCATCATCATCATGACTGTCATATTCTTGCCTGGGAGAAGCGACGCCTCTACCCGATGGCCCTGGGAGAGAAGATTAATTTACAACCACTTGTGTTTTGTTAGAGTATATAATTAGTTACACTGATTACACAGTCAGGTGCCCACCTGTCCTTTGGCTGGTCTTGGCAGGTGAGGCCTCCTTCCTTCTTATTTGAAACAGCACAGCTTTATCAGAGGACTTCTTCAGTTTAAATGTTGGTCCCTCAGCTAAGACAGTAAAAACAAGATCAGAGATCCATGAGCAAAAACTTGCAGTTGAGCCACTATTGACTGCTCCTAAACGCAGAGGTAAAATCCCATATGTTACCAAACTATTCTGATTAAATGTATTTAATATGTATTTTAATAGGTCTGTATATCTTGAGCCTTACTAATGTAACAGAAATCCTTAATCATGCGGTCAAATTAAGGCAAATATATTTAAAGATCAAGACTTCTGCTCCTCTGCTTGATGTGTCCGACATGTTTTTGTCTGCAAAAAAGTATCATTTCCACAATAAAATCCTTAAAAACTCAGTGTGTGTGCACTGGTGGCTTCAGGTTTCTACATCACAGCGGTATAACTTTGGACCAGAATCTGAATCCGATCACTGCTGAATCCGATCACTGTCCACTTATCTCTTTTCTGCAATACAGTTCTGTTCATACCTGTTTTAAGTCTACTGCGGGTTTACATCTTATACACCCGTTCACATTTCTGCTTACATCTGATACACGCATGTCTTTCTACATCTCACGCCGACGATGTTCTCTGTATCTAACCTGTACTAACACACTAACATCCTGACACTTATTCTACCTGTACTAACACACTAACATCCTGACACTTATTCTACCTGTACTAACACACTAACATCCTGACACTTATTCTACCTGTACTAACACACTAACATCCTGACACTTATTCTACCTGTACTAACACACTAACATCCTGACACTTATTCTAACCTGTACTAACACACTAACATCCTGACACTTATTCTTCTCTTACACTTTATTCTTGTTGATAGGTTAAAATGTTATTGTATAGTTGCACTGTCGTTATTTGCTGCTCTGTGTGCCCTGAATTGCCCCCCGGGGACAAATAAAGTTTTTGAATTGAATTGGTTGTGATGTCACACATCCTTCTTGTAGACCCCGCCCCTTACAATAAGATTTTCAAAGAGCACTGAGAAACTTTCCACGCAGATTAATGTGAAAACATCCGTCTTATGGCAAACTCTGCACCGACATCATTCTGTACAGTGAAGCTCAAACATCCAATTGTAGGGACAACAAGAAAAACATATTTTTGAGTGGAGGGGACTTTAAGGTTTGTTTTGATCCTCACGTTACTAACGTTCGTTACCGTTAGTACTCGTCTAGCTGGAGTCCATCTTTAATATTGTTGGTATACTAACACTAACTAACGTTACCTTCTTTGTCGTCAGAGAAACTGAGGGTGGACTTGGTTTTCTTCTGAAATCTCTCTCTCTCATTATTGCTCTCTTCTCCTTCCTCTGTATCTTCCAGGGACTCCCCGTCCTCTCCGCCACTGCTGTCCGGTTGGGGGGACTTCTCCCGCTTGGAGCTGCAACTAATGCCGCGGCCCTGGACGAGTTTAAACGGCTTATTTACCGAAACAGGAGCTTTTTCGTTTTCCTCTCCATCTCCTCCGGCCTTCTGCTCGTCCTCCTCGTCACTGGACTTCTCTTTTCTCTGCCGAAAGTTCCTCCGGGGCTTTTTATTGAACATTTTTTGGTTCACTTACAGGAAGGTAGTAACTCACCGTGGTGGTACGTTAAGTCAGAAATCGCTTGACAACGTCGCAAAACATAACGTAAAGTATACTATGGGTTATGTAGTTCGTGTGAAGGGCTAACCACAGACTGCCGACTGTCTATGGGCTAACTACAATGTAAATAAAACTTAAGCAACTTTCATTTTCTTTTACACAGTTCAGATTTTAACAGTTATCAAATCATTTTCACATAAGGCTGTGAACTGTGACGTAGGCCATATTAACCGGTTAGGCCGTCGTTATAGGGATCAAGGCTACTGGAAGGAGGCCGGGACATGACACGCAGTATGACACATGCGCAGTAACATCTATCATAATAGATTAGATGGAAGTATTATGTTTAAGAGTTGTGATCTTGTCATCATACTTGATTTGTATAGCAGTGATTTTGTGGCAGTAGTTAACTTCGGTTATGTTATTAATGAAGGTGTAAAAATATAAAATGAAAGAAAGCAAAAATATTACCCTAAGATAAACTGACTTGTTACTAATATTGAATCATCCGAAATTATCCAAGAACGAACTGTGTTTGATTAACTTGCTCATTATTTTTTAGCTAAATTTTATATTCATAACATGAAATATCTAAGGAAATTGCAATTCTATAACTCCAGATAAAAACAGATCTAATGCATATTAATATCAACTTTAAAACTACTTAATAAAAACCTAACCAAAACTATAAAATCATTCAAATCTAAAATTTTATTACAAGATAGGCACATCCCTGTGTGTGTTCATGATTGTGTTCAAATGTGTGTATAGTTTATCTTGTTTTATGGTTTGTTTTATTGTACTAATGTCCTGTAGTTTTTGTTTGTTTGTTTGTGAATCCTGTTGTTTCTTGTGCCAACATTTGACAAGTGAATGTAAATGGGGAAAAAAATGTTAAATTAAAAAAAAGAGCACCTCACCTGAACGGAAACCGTCACTTTATTTCTAGTGCCGCCCATAGGTGCCGCCCCCCAGCTCAGACTTTATTTTGGTGTCCCAGCCTCCATTCATTAGCCCTGATAGGGACCACCTACTCTCGTTTTATCAAGTAGGCACAAAATATTCAGGAGACATTAATAATGTAAGCATGGCTGCTGTCTCTGGGATAAAATGTCAGCCAAAATGAGCTGTGTCACATGCCGAATTAATCCTCTGATCATAAATAGTCACCAAACATCGTGAACTTGTATGTTTGTATTCTTCTTATTAAGGATTTATGCCTTTATTTGAACATTTATGTATTGTTTATTTATACCTGTATTACTTTATACATCTATTAATGCATTTATTTATTATTTTATTTATGCATTTATTTATTTATTTATATATTATTGTATTCATTTATACATTTATTAATGCATTTATTTATTTATTTATTTATTTATTATTGTATTCATTTATACATCTATTAATGCATTTATTTATTATTTTATTAATGCATTTATTTATTTATATATTATTGTATTCATTTATACATTTATTAATGCATTTATTTATATATTATTGTATTCATTTATACATTTATTAATGCATTTATTTATTTATTTATATATTATTGTATTCATTTATACATTTATCAATGCATTTATTAATGCATTTATTTATTTATTCCTGTATTTATTTATACATTTATGTATGCACTTATTTAATTTCTTTCTGTATTTATTTATGCATTTATTTATTTATTCCTGTATTTATTTATACATTTATGTATGCACTTATTTAATTTCTTTCTGTATTTATTTATGCATTTATTTATTTATTCCTGTATTTATTTATACATTTATTTATGCTTTTATTGTATTTATGTATTTATTTATTATTGTATTTATGCATGTATATATTTATTTATGCACTTATATATTTATTGAGTCATGTTTAGTCCTCCATAAAAAGTAGTCAGTATAGGACTTGAAATGAGAAAAGACTGTAGTTCTTGTGTTGCCTTCTCCATTTCTTATCTTCCTCCTCAATTGTTCTCCTTCCCCATCTGTTCAACTATTACCCCCTCCCTCTCTCTCTATCTCTCCCCCTCTCACCCTCTCCCTCCCTCCCTCCCTCTCTCTCTCTCTCCCTCCCTCCCTCCCTCTCTCCTCCCACCCTGCGGACGCTCACACGTTAACAGCCACTGATGATCGTCGTCAGCCATGTTGTTGCTGTGACACACCGAGCTGTCAGCAACAGGTCCTCTTTGAGTAACAAACGCTGCTAAACTGTGACATTTTCTGCACAAACCGCGCTCTCGCACGGTCGCGACCCTCCGCGGCGCGTCTGGAGACCCGGGGATCACTTCACGGCCCCTCGGACGCTTTCGGGAGTTGGTGTTTTTCTGGCCGCGGTGAGAGAGAGGTACGCCAGAGAAACTGCTTATCTAAGCATGACTGTAAGTTTGATATTCTGTAAATGTTTCTACACATTTATCTTCACATACGTTTCTGTGATTATGTACAGTTTGTTAATGTTTGTGTAGTCGATCTGTGATTCCAGGAGTTAAAATATCTTTGAAGGGGGTGATGCTGGGATGGGAGTTAGGTTAGCTGGCTAAGTTATGATTTCATTAGAAGGGAGCTATTATCGATGCCTGGTCTCTGCTGGGACTTGTGTGAGGCGTTGTGAAGTGTAGCAAAGGCAGATTTGCAGGTCAGTCTCCGAAATTCCTCTCGGTTCAAACGAGTTGAGCAGGTTGCAGGTCGGCTGGTGACAAGTAATCAGGGAATGTTACTCTATCAGTTCAGAGTTCACATATCCTCAAGCCACTTGGAGGTTGTGAATAAAGAATATATCCAGCAGTGCCCAGTTAGTTTTTATTTCTTTGGCCTATTTTCGGTCATTTGCACATGTTTTGTCTAAAGTGGCATAATCAGAGTCACCAGTAAATAAGCATTCATTTCCAATTAAGTTACAATTAAACCCCAAACAGTGTAATGTAGGAAACCACAATCATTATTTTGTCAGCATTTGATAAATAATAATATACAGGTTAACGACACCCAAAAATACAGATTTGTTAGCACCTCTTGCTGTTTTATTCTTTATCCACACAGTGGTGTAGTGGAGGATATACACAGATATAAAAGGTATACCCACGTCTTTTTCTGGCAGTGTACAGTATACCTACCTTTCAGTTAACGAGCCATGGGAATATACAGGAGAGCATAATACCCACCCCTCCTTGGTAACCTACCTATTTACCTAGTAGTACACCCACCTCGTCAAACTACACTAATCCACTACACTAGTGATAGGCCGATGCATCGGCCAGCCAACACAGCAGCCTGTCGGCCGATACGATGAATTTCTATCGTAATTGAGGGAGCAAAAGTAGCATTGGCTCCAAATATCGACTCAAGAAAATCGGCAGTGCGTTTCAGTCATCGGCTCAGGCTGATGAAAAAAAATCTGTATCGGCATCGATCCTAAAAAATCCACTACACTACTGAGTCCACAGGTCTGAGATGAGCACAGATTACTTTACACTTTACAAAGTTCTTTTTCTATAAAATCTTAAATTGTATTTCATTCTGCATTTCCTACACAACAGGCTGATGAAAAAGCTCTCCTGTCAAGCTCAGCAGCATACAAGTAACGCATTAGCAGGGGTAATGTCGACGGCCCGTTCCAAAGCAGTTTCTGTTAAGCAGTCATCGTGCGGCACTTTATGAACTGACTGAAATGTTTAACGTCTACAGTGAAGCTTAGAGCCATAGAGCCTTTTTTAATATTCTTGTGACCATGGAGCAATCACTTTTCATAAGTAAATACGCTGGCTGAGATTGCAGAGAGAATTGATGTGTCCATTCAGTGGGCGGGGTGATAATTCAGTTGGAAAGGCCCGGTGTGAGATACATGCTGAAGAGTCTGCCACAGGAGGGGCTGTTGGGTTTATGATGCCGCTAGTATTAAAGCCAGCGAAATATTGCAGTGGTTCAGGGTTGCAAAGGGACCGGATAATTTCCGGTAAATTTCTGGAAACTTTCCAGAAACTTTTCATGGGAGTTATGAGAATTTATGGTAATTATCTAAACTATTATTTTATGAGAATTTATGGTAATTATCTAAACTATTATTTTATGAGAATTTATGGTAATTATCTAAACTATTATTTTATGAGAATTTATGGTAATTATCTGTATATAAGCTGTATATCATATCCAAACACAAGTATAAACGTTTTGTTTTGTCAGCCATGCGAAATAATACATTTAAAAAAACATTACATTTCAACAGAATTATTTGTAACTTGTAATTATTTATTACAACTTACAAATAGGCTTCCCCTCAGACATCTCTGTGGAGCTCAAGTTCAGGGTCTTCAGTTTACATTATTATTAAAGTGTTTACATTGATACTCAGTATGGCTGCCATAACCTTAACTGGCAGTTTTCTTCATCACTGTCACACTGCTTGATCACCACTGTTAAAAGTACAACCTGGAGTATCTACTGTAACTCAGAGCACCTCTGGACGCACATACACACAGTTCTGCCAGAAAACTATAAAATAATAATTTATCACAAGGCTTTCTCCAGTTCTGACATATCATCTTGATATGTGGAGAAATCAGGGCGGGTCAAAGGAGGGGGCAGCATGCCTGGCCTCTAAAGAAAACACAACACAGCACAGCACTGCAAACCGTGTTAATCAAACCCAGTCTGAAACACTCCCATGGGCCTTTGCAGCACTTTCTGAGTGGGTGAACACCACAAGTGGATGGGTGTTTATGGCAGAGTGGGTGGATGCATTGTGTTGAAATATCACTTAAAAAGTTAGCTGTATGGTGGGGAGCAGTCAGAAAGACATAAAAATACAATAACACAGAAGAGAGGGAAATGAATGACACAGGAGATTGATTGCCAATGGCGCATGGGTAATTTTACTGTACACAGGAACAAACGCAGAGGGAGAGAGAGAGAGAGAGAGAGTCATTGGGGTGGAGTTGATGTCATTGCTGTGAGGTCAGCGAGCGGGGCAGCTGAAAATCAATCAGAGAAAAGGTTCATTGTAAAACTTCCTTTTTTCTCATAGTATCATCCATCTGTCTGGATCTTCGTGTAGTTCTGTTTTTCCTTCTGTCGATGTAAAAGAGTCTGCATCGCAGCAGTGTGCACTAAAAAATGCACATTAAACAGAGCATAAGGGACCAAACTGACTTGGACAGATACGCTCATAAAAGAGAAAGAGACAGGGTTCAAAGCTGCTTCTGAAGCAGCTAAGGTCAGGGACAGCCAGGCTATTTATCCAACAGTTTTCAGTGTTGTATGTACTAACACAGAGACAGAAATGTCCCAGACACTCTTTCGGCAGGAACCAAACTAGAACTAAAGCAGGTGAGATCTGACCGACATAGCCAAGCCATAAATGAAACCTTTTACCACCACACTCCAGTCCGGCATTAATACAGCATTAAGGGGCTCACGCTGACCTTGAGAAAATGTTCAATTTTAGTCCAAAGGAAATGTGCAAGCTGAAAGAAGTTTGTACATTTCCATTGGTTTTTGACATAGCAGGAAAACCACAGGTGTATAATCGGGGCTGCACTCCCTTTCGCTATTCACTAGTTTCAAAGCCATGCCACAGTGTATTCTCTTCTGGCTCACAGACTTACTGATACACACATACCGTAAGATTTGAGATATCATGTTTCTAGCGGCCTCTTTGGCGGTAAGATGTAATTGCAGGCCAGTCTGTTCTTTCAGAGCCTCCATCTTGTCACGGTCACTGTGTGTGTTGGCTTTTTTTTTGCTCTTTTGTAAACTTTATTGAAACACATTCACCTCTCCACTTCCAGCCCATCCCCTATATGTTACCCTCTTAAATCCACACACACACACATGTTCCTATTACACTTGTGCCCTTACTACAAGCCTGACCTAGAAGTTGTGAGTTTCCGATTACAAGGAAGCGCAGCATAACCGAAGATCTGGGCCGGCCGAGGGAATGTCGCCACAGACAGATATTGAAATACTCGTCAAAAAGGCAAGTATAAGCGCTTTCATTAGTGGGTCATGTGATCAATTACTATTGTTTTAACTCACTCTTTGAAAGTGATTCATTTAACAGACAATTAAATAGAGGAAAATCTTACGGAGTACATCTTTAAAGGGATAAGAATCTTCGTTAACAATGCTAATGACACCTGTACTTTTCCTGCTCCGGCCTAATGTAGACCTGGATTTGAATCCACAGCTGAAAATGTATGGTAGCTGTCTAATGTTTAATATACTGTATACAGTTAAATAACGTTGCAGTGGGGAAAATGAAGAAAATTACCAGACACCCACTATGAGTTTCGTAAAAAATCTCCCTCTCTTTTGCTAGTAGACTGTGGGTCACCTGTCTGTACAATATCCCTCGCAGCTGGTCTTTTTCACATGCTCTGTTCACCTTGACAGTTAGGCCCCAATTTCACCTGGTACAACCATGTGATCTGTGTCTGGATCACTGCATTCAATATGGTATTAATAAGCTTTCTCATTGTCTTAAATTCTGCTCGTATTGTGATTGGATTCAGTTGGGTTGTTTTTTTTGGTTTCTCAGGTCCAGGAAGAAGAGCCATAGACATCATTATTATGTTTAGCCCACTGGCTAATATGAGTCATATATCTATTTATGTATTCAACCATGACAACAGTGGGACTACCGTGCATGTGTGGGCAACATGAATGGCTTACACAGTCAGTAACCTGGAGTCTGTTTTCCAACCTTGTTTTTAGTGGTGTTTAATAGGTCCTGCATCACAGGCGAAGTGCTGCTTACGTTTCTAGGGCAGGAGGAACCCTCAGAGAGGATTTGCATGAGGTTTGCAAAGCTGAGTCTCCCACTGAAGTCAGTCACTTGTGCCGGCCAGTTGTTCAATCGGTCAGTTGGTCAGGCAGGAAAAGTCAGACTCCTCTGTCACTCTGGAAACAGTAAAGCTAATACTGCTATCTTTCATTTATTCATTATTACTCCTACAGTGTTGCATTACCAGAGGTTACACCCCACAACTAAAACCTGACCAATACTGAATGGCTTAGATTGTTGACTGATGTCAGCTTATCACTCATATCCTGTATTGGCACGTGTAAGGCAATATGCACAAAAATTGCTTTACTGGGAGTTCATACAGTGGTTTGTCTAGTGAACTCCACTTTTACACCACTGGGCTGTGCAACACCTGAGATGTCAGGCATCTTGAGATTAACATGTTTATTATTTAAAAGTATTTAGAAACGTCGTCTTTAAACGAGCCGTCAGGACTTCTGTAGAGTCGTGATGTCACACGTTTACTGTATACAGCTAGAAAGTGCAGCTACAGTGCCGTGACAGTCATTCCTCTGCTGCAGAGATGCCAGAAAACCTGTTAAAGCTGACGAATCAGAGCCGACTGGGCTTTTTCAGGAAGCATTTCAGACAGAGGGGGAATACAGTTAAATTCAGACAGACGGTATAAGAAAAATAATGTGTGTTTTTTGTTTTTTTTAAAGCATGTCAACATGTTCTAGTAGAAACCAAAAATACAAATAGGAACTTGGAAAAATAGCATAATATGGAAATCTTTAAGTTGAGTTGAGTTTATGGCTGTGGCATTTTTTCCAACTAGTTAAATAATCCATGCACTCAACTAAATGGTAACCTGCTGTTTTGGAAAAAAATACTTTATACTTTATACATTGTTAATGCCAGAAGTCCCCATATGCACTTGATCATAATTTGATAAAGACTGTATATGATGAACAAGGGCAGAATGAAAGAGAAAGGCAGAAAGTGTGAGGATGAAGTGCAGGAGGACTTGACCCAGGAGGATTGAAGGAGAAGGAGAGAGGTAGGGAGATAGATGCCAGGCAGCAGATTAGCCCTCCCTTGATGTTCTCTGCCCTTGTGAGAGCATCGATCAGACCACGTTCACAGAAACTACACACTCACTCTCATTCTGTTTTTTCTCTCCCTCTCTCTTTCTCTCATTCATATTCTCTTTCATGTGCTTATATCAATTAACAACTCAGTTATTTAGCTTCCTAAACCTCACTTATCAATCCGTCATTCTTGTCCCAAGTTCCAACCCAAGCTCTGACTTTCATTTTTTTTGGGGACATCAAAGCTGTCCCTCTGCCAAAACTGATGATCACTTCCTGTCAGCTGACGTCAGACAAGGAAATACTTGTGACTGTGGGTGACCGGGCAGGAAGTGTTGAGAAGAAAGATTGGAATGTCTTTCCTCCTTTTCCTCCTCCGACTGCATCATGTGAGTCTGACTTGCTGATGGGACAGAGATAGTCACGGAGGAAGCAGGTGTTCAGCACGATAGGAATGAAGTGAATGTGAAAGCCCAAGAACCAACATGAAAGTCATTCAGTGTCCCCAAGATGCATGAAAATAAATGCAGCTTTGTATTTGATGTTAGATATTCAAAATAAATGCTGAAAAGTATATGTGGCCTTCTGTTATCCATCTGGTATTGAAGCAAAAGTTCACACTTTCCATCCCACAGTAAAAAACTGTTATAGATCTAAACACAGCAGTTTTGCTTTGGCTGTATTTCCACAGGTGGAACAGCGCTGCAGTCAAAGATGAGACCTATAAATAATATGCCAAGCCCAGCATGACTCAAGTAATTGGTCTCTTGTCAACAGAGAGGCAGAACGCATATATGGTGCATTTCGTTTGTGAACACAAGTCTGGTACATTTAACATGTTGTGATCTACCACAAGCATCCGCCTAACCTAAAGTAATGTGAAAAACAGAAAATGTGGTCTAGTTGACAGAGAATCTAGAAATTAAAAAATTTAAATCCCTATAGCTCTTAATTCTTAATTTAGTAAATGGACATTAGTTCACCAAAGGTTGTCACTAATCACCTAAAACTGAAAGAAGTGGACCCACTATATAAAACAGGTTCATGCAACAGTATCTACTTTCCCACACTTACTTTCGTGTGCTTGACTCAACAAGAGTGGGTTTAAATCATGATGTAACGGCAAAAGGCGTGGTCATCTGTGACAGGAAGGCAGGTTTGAAATCACGGTAAAACGGTAGGTTGGTGTGCCCATCTGGCGATCCTCTGACTTTTCAGTGCTAGCATGCTAACACACTGAGATAAAATGGTTAAAATAGTAAATATACCTGCTTAGCATCATTTTGTGAGCACGCTGACCAGCATTTAGCTCACTGCTTTGCCGGAGTACAGTCTCTCAGAGCTGCTAGCGTTACTGTAAACTTTGTATGAAGTTGGCAATCTCAAAGCTTTACAATAAACAAAAGACAACACTTGACGCTTCTTCAGATTTTTTTTAGAAGCATCCCGTAGCAGATGTACATTGGTGACATTTTGTTGACCACCACAGTACAACATCTAAAGTAAATCCATAGTTTCAGAACATTAGAGTCAGGATATAACAGCAGACAATCACTTGGAGTGTCTTGGAGTTCCCTGTAACCCACAAATGGCGCTCACAGTGAGCTGAAAAATGAACCATAAAGCGGTAAAACCTGGGCAGTAGTGTAGTATTGGTGCATGACCACTACTACCATGGTCTGTGTGGATAGTATTGGAAAATGTCCCAGTAGTTAAAAAGCTTTGGGACGTGGCCAGAGTGCTTCTGACTGAAGAGAACAGGAGGAGTCCTGTTTGACTCTGCTGACGGACCAGAATCTCTCTCTCTCTCTCTCTTTGCCTTTTTCTCTCCCTCCCCTCAGTGACACCACTGTCCTGTCTTAGCTGCAGTATTGAGAGATAACTGGGCTGTGACTGTGTGTTTTGCAGATGGACAGTAGCTGAGGACGCTGCCGGGAGTCCCCTCTCTGCCACCTGCAAATATGAATGGTAAGGCGTGTGTGTGTGTGCGCTTGTGCGTGTGTGCGCGTGTGTGCGCGTGTGTGTGCGCGCGTGTGTGCGCGTGTGTGTGTGTGTGTGTGTGTGCGCGCGTGCACACTGTTGTAATCATTTGTCTCCTACCTCTTCTTCTTCTTAAAAGCTCCACTGTCCTCCTCTGGAACCACCTTACTTTTTCTCTACTTTTAATACATTTGTTGTGCTCTTAGGTCATTGCAAAGTCTATTTTGACCACCGCTTTGTTTATGGTTGCAGGAACTCTAAGTGTATGTTGGTTACAGTAAAGTAGACTATTCATTCACTGTGTCTGCTGATGGACTGTGGAGTAACCACTGATGTGTAGTCGGCCTCAGTGAAAGTGTTGTTTTTCCCTCCTGTCTGAACAAAGTGACACAGTAACAGCACGCTTCATTATCACTTTGTCAATATCAGTGCATTCCCAACTCCTGACTGTCACTGAGGCTGGCCTCGGGCTCTCTCATCTCGTTTGTGAGTGTTTGTGAGTTTTTGTGTGTGTGTGTGTGTGTGTAATATGTGCAAAGTGTATGCTTGATTGCTTTGCTCAGATTTACGTGTTATCCTTTTGTAATTTACACTTTATTACACTTAAATGTACACTGAGGAGGTAAAACAGGAACATGGAACTGTTCAAGGAGCTGCTTTGCTGAACCCATAAATCTCTCAGATGAGATACATTTACTGATATGTGTAGGTGATTAAGCCTGCTTTTGTTATGGCTAGAATATATTAGTCGCTGAATTAATTATGAATTAACTCGACTCGTTAAACTTTAGGATTGATTTGACCTCGGAGTAGGGCACCACACCAAATTAAGACAGGATGTTTTTTAAACTTTGGTGAAGGTTTAATACCTGTTAGTTATTTAAAGTAATTGATTATTTACATTTTTATCAGTCTCGTCTTGAACGCGTTAGTTCGTACCACAGCCTTATCAGGGACCAACACTTTCTGCACAGAACGGAAGACTCCCACAACGACGTAAAGTTATAAACATTTATTTGACTACCTAACAAAGAGAATACAGGACAGTGCAACACTGAATAGAGAAGTGAAAAAGGTGTGATGTGGATATAAAACACTATCTTTGGTTGATTTTCCATTATTAAACTCTCTGATATCCAATTTAACCAAGATCTTTAGGCAGACAGTTTTAACAGATACAGATACTGAGTGACGGGCCTATTATTAAAACACAAACTATTTCAGGAATTAGATGGAGACTTTGCACTTCTGAAACCACATAAACATAATCACAACAAGATACAAATAATGCATATACTTTTTCACACTTGCTGAGCAGACAACCAGACACAAAAACTCCTTAAACAGCACTTCCTCATGAGCTCCTACATATGAAAAGATCTCTTTGTTTTTATTCAGTAAGGTGAGATAACTCTAGTTCTTAGAACAGACCGATGCTTACTGCACCGATGTTCTCTTATCTAGAGATAATAACTATGTCCTGTGTTTGGTGCTTCACATTGTGGAATTTCTTCTTTTTCTCTCGAGGTGGTGTAAGTGTATGGGCGATCTCTCCAGAGGAGAGGGTCAAACATGATCAGAAGTTTGACACCCTCTCCCCGTCTATGGGCTATGTCTCAGGTATACACACTAACACACACGTCATCGCACAGACTGTTTATGCAGCTCGCTCGCACTGATCTCCCTGCCAGTACAGTTCATAATGCTATTTCACCAGGACACACCCTTCAGGCATTCACTGTATAAAGCACAGTGATTACCCAATATCACAATTATACACATGCACATGAAAGTATAAATTGCTATAAAACGCACACAAATGTTGGTTGGTTAGTGTTTTTCTGATCTATACTTATATTGACTTTAAGAGCACTTTGCATTCACCTGGAGTTTACTACTTTACTTCTGTGAGCACACTAATGTTGTTGACATGCTCAGATGATCAAGCAAATCTACACATGCGCACAGGCACAAATATACTGTAGATAGTGATGTTTTGTATGCAGGCACATTTTTCAGTTTCACATGCAGGAGAATCTCAATGTTCTTGTGTTTCTCTGTTTCTTCCTCGTTGGTCTCTTTCTGTAGGGGAGCAGGCGAGGAAGTTTCTCCTACAATCAGGGCTGCCTGCTTCAGTTTTGGCTGAGATATGGTGAGAAACACTCACGTACACTTAGATTTTTGAGAGATTGGTTTCTTTAGGCGTTTTCACTGTAATCTGTACTTGAAGCACAATATCTTAACACTCTTTGATGACTCTGTTTTCCTCTGTCTCTCAGGGCTCTGGCTGACATGAATAAAGATGGGAAGATGGACAGGCTGGAGTTTTCCATTGCTATGAAGCTCATAAAGCTAAAACTCCAGGGTACACCGCTTCCCTCAGCACTGCCAATCATTATGAAGCAGCCTCCAGTGTCTGCTCCAGCCCTTAATAACCCCACCTCATCCTTGACCAACCCAGCCTATGGTACAGTTTTATTATTATCATTACTATTATATACTTTATGTGGATGTTACTGTCCACATTTTGGACACTGTGTGTTTAGCCCAGCAATCGCAGCCTTTAAGTAAAATGAAAAATACATTTACTTTCACTTGACCTTCATTTAGATCTCCATAACACCCCTGTAAACTTGTTTGAATGCATCTTGTACGGTTATCGGTCCAGTGGCGTAAAATGTGGAGGCCCAGGCCCCCTTACCTACTTCCTACCCCCTACTTCCGGCATTCTTGCTGGGACTGCACCCATCTTTGACCTTGACCTTCATTTTGATCTCGACTACACACCTGTAAAGTTTTGTTACTGTATCTTTCACAATTAGGAGACTATTGCAGTGATAGTATCTACCCTCAGACAGACAGGCAAAATACTCAAAAGCTCCTCTGTGGTCATTTCCATGAGTATATTTCGCCATGATTACACACACACACACACACACACACACACACACACACACACACACACACACACACACACACACATATACACACACACACACACGCACACACACGCACACACACACACACACACACACACACACACACACACACAGACAGACTCACAAGGTGACTCTGTTTGGCTGCAGGTGTGTCGTACATGCCGACTTTTGATCACAGATCAGCAGGAAGCTCCAGCCTGCTTGCGACGGGATGGGATTGGCCGAACTCTGTTCATTTGAGCTGCCCACTAATGTGAAGCCAGTTGAAAGTCAACAAAGTTTCCCTTTCATATCTCCCTCGTCCTTCTCCTGATCTAACAGGGCCAACAGTGCTCTGCTCTGATCTCTGTATCAGGCCAATCTCCAAGCCCGCCCACTTTTTAGCAGGCTAAACTGTTAAATTTCAGTGGGAATACCTCCCATTACAGAAGCTAAAGCCAAATTACGTTTCATAGGGACAAAAAGAAATGTGTAATAAAAGATTTAAATGTAACACAAAAAAAGAAATTTGCGGAGTTTAACATTTATTGACAGGCTCTGTCTTTCTGATCTCCATACATGTGTGCGCTGTGTCATCTGACTGGTTTACCTGATGTGTGTGTCCTAGGTATGACAAACATGTCCATGATGCCCGGGACAAACCTTGGCTTGATGACCCCGATCTCCATGGCTTCCTCTGGACACTCAACTTTGACACCAATGACAGGCCTCGCCCATTTGGTTCCTACATCAGGCCTGAGCCCTCTAATGGCCACCCCCTCCAGGCCCCTGATGCCCACAGTGGGAAACGCCTCCCTGCCAAACGGCACCATTGGATTCCTCCAGCCAATCCCAGCTGGAGCTTTGGCCACTGGTAGATTTTGGTTTTTATTTCCAACTTCTAAAATCTGTTTCCTCTCCCCCTTTTTTCCTTGTGTATCTTTCAGTGAGTCATCAGGAAGTTCTCCTGTTTGATTAAATGCATTCATCTGTCTCTTGATTATCACTTGCAAGTGGCTTATTTTCTCGCAATGCAATTTCATAACTAGATGACCTTTATATAGCACTTAATTGCATGTTTTCTGGTAATTCAGTAAATAAATAGTTTATACGTAATAACCACATTATAAAGCCTGTTATTGTAAACTTGCATTTTAATTAAATGCTTGACAAATAAAAAGTATTGAATATTTTGCTTGCTTTTATTAAGAGCTTAAGTGCAAAATGAAGCTAAGGCTCAAGTATCAAAAGGTAAAGCGTTGTCCAAATGGGATATATATACACACACACACACACACACACACACACACACACACACACACACACACACACACACACACACACACACACACACACACACACACACACACACACACACACACACACACACACACACACACACACACACACACACACACACACACACAAACACAAACAAACAGTCTTGCTGTCCTTGGCTGGATGACAGTTTATTAGCGACCCACTGATGGGCTCCCCTCCCGTAGGGCGTCAAGATCCTATGGTTGTGGTTATTGGCTACAATAAAAATGTCATCATATTACTGCAGATATAGGATAGTATGTAATGGGTATTTGTGTGTGCTTTGTGTTATCAGGCCTACCTCTCTCTGCATCCCCTTACTCCTCCCCCCTAGGACTCTCTTCTTCTGGTATGAATAAGGCCTCGTCGCTGCTTGACCTAACATCTACCAGGTAACACACACACCATAAAAACACACTGAGAAATTTGGAAGCACCAAGCAAGTTCCCCGTTTGTACAAACAGTGCCTCTTATATCTTGTTAGTGTTTTTGAAGTTTGGTAATCTTGGCTTATATGTGTGTGTTTTTTCTTTCAGCTCCGCTTCCTCCTCCCCCTCTGTGATGTCACCCATGCTGACCGTTCCCAGCGATTGGGCTGTGCCACACGCCTCCAGACTCAAATACAGACAGCAGTTCAACAGCTTGGATAAACATATGACAGGATACCTCAGTGGTACGAAGTGTGTGCGTGCGTGTGTGCGTGTCTATGTGTGTGTCTACATATGTGACGGTGTGGTTGTCATACAAAACCAAACTACGTCCGGAATGCAGGCGTGGATGTTCATGAACAACAGTCACTGATGATTTCATAACGGTTTCCTCCCTCTTTCTTTCTATGTGTGTCAAGTCTTTGCTAACTCTAAGGAAGTGGCAGCCGTGGGTGTGTTCCGACACAGGGGCAGTTTCTCCACACACACACACACACACACACACACACACACACACACACACACACACACAGACAGCAAAGTATGCATTTCGTTCTGTTACTGCAAGCCTTGCTGGACCTGTTCTTTCAAAATAGCCACGATGCATTCATACGACAGGCATGCATGCGCGCACACACACTTATGCACACTCACTTGCAGACAATTTCTAAGTAGTTTGACTTTGCACATTGTGTGAAATCCATTACATTAAATAAATGACATGAACAGCTTTTATCATTTTTACGAGCTTTAGATTCAATCTCTTTGTAGATTATAGCAGATTATTGCAGACGAGAGCTTTCTGTTAAACTAACCTGTTAAATAAAAGCTGGCTGTTGTTCATACTTTCAGTCTTTAGGTCATCATCTCTTATATCGAGTTCAAGGGATGCTAAAGATTTCTCTGTTCCTATTTAGACATGATCACCCTTGTTTTAGTAAACCGAAAGAGAACCTAGAACCACTCTTGAAAACAGCTGTGATGATGATGATGATGATGATGCACAGGACTGCCCTCTTTGTTCACCTGCCACATTTTAGTTTACTGAGTTGCAGTAATTGACACATACTGTACAGGTCCTTACACACAGATCCTTGAGTTTTTCCTTTCTCCAGCACACCCACACATCTGTGCTATACAGGCGTTCTAACATTTGTCACTCTTGTCGCCAGGTCAGCAGGTGAGAGGTGCCATGGCGACCACGATGCTGACTCAGACACAGCTGGCTTCCATCTGGTGAGTGAGTGTGTGAGTGCATGAGTCTGTGTGTGTGTGTGTGTGTGTGTGTGTGTGTGCGCGCGTGTGAACATGTCCAATGATTGTGCGACAGTGTTGTGTTCAAGAGTCAAAGTCAGGTTTGACAGCCATTCCACTGTAGCTGGTGTGACAACAGGCTATTGTTTGTTAAGGAAAGTACTTGTTTACAAGTCAAGGCTGCTCTGAGTTTCGATTACCAGTGAACATGAAGAAATACATTTTGTTATTGTAACATTTGTTTAAATCCTATTACTGTACCTCTGCTGTGATTTTTTCCCTTTTTTTTCCTGGTTTTAATACAAAATATAAGTCCCATATATTTTCTGCATGCAAATGATCCCTGTAATAGGTCTCTATAACTTGCGCCTCTTGTAGCTCATAGGCTGGACATGTCAACGTAGATCAGAATCCATAAGTGGCTGAGAAGTTTAGTCGCTGAACTCAACTTGCGAGTGCAGCCTAACATGAATGTGACGAAAAAGCTGATAAACAGAAAGTTGTAATCATTTTTAAGACCTTCTCTAAATGTGCAAAATATTTCCTAATTATCTGAAAGTGCCGTCCTATCCTGTGTGTAATTCTGCACTGTCAGTATGAAATTATGTATGAACACATTACAACTCCAATTTGCAACCCCCCTGCAGGAATTTAGCTGATGTGGATAAGGACGGCAAGCTAAAAGCTGAGGAGTTTATTCTGGCAATGCATCTCGTGGATATAGCAAAGACTGGACAACCACTGCCGCTAACACTGCCAACTGAACTGGTACCACCCTCACAAAGGTATGTGCACACATATGGAACAATTGAACAAAAACATTGCAAATAATATGTGTGGCAGATACGTATATGTTGTGTCTATATGTTCTCAACATTTAAGTCCATTAGACATGGACTACGATAATGTATATGTTTATTTAAAGGTCCCATATTCTGCAAATTGTCAGGTTTATACTTCCACTGTATTTTTGTACTGGTGTTTCTACTAGAACATGTTTTTAAAAATACATTAAATCAATATTTTTCGCCTACTTTCTGTCTAAAGCGCTCCATTTTAGCGCCTGTAACTTTAATCGCCCCTCCCTTTAAAAGCCAAGTCTGCTCTGATTAGTCAGTGTTTCCAGGTCTTCTTGCATTCGGGGAATGACTGACAACCATACAGAAGTCCTGATGGCTTGTTAAAAGACACAGTTTCTAAATACAGGCTGTGTGTGTTTCTCTGTGATTGAGCGTTTTGATACTGTCACAGTATTTATATAGCACCTCAACCTGCTTTATAATAAAAAAAGACATGGAAATCTCACTTTTTACATTATGGGACCTTTAACATGTTGATTAAATGATTATGTATTTGTGTAAGTTAATTTGATTCTATGTTCCAGGGGTGCAGTGAATGGATCCAGCACTTCTCCCTATGCAGCTCTGACTGATGACTTTGACATAGATCCTCCACAGAAAGCCAAATACAACTGTCAGTACTCACTCAGTCTTTTCTTGCTTCACTGCATTATGTTCAGTTGTTTTCTCTATATTCTCCATGTCTAAGATAAAGCAAAGCCGCAAGAATACCTACAAACTAGATCAGATCACTCAGTATAATCAATAGCTAGGGTTGTCATTTTTGTACACATACTGAGTCATAATTGAATAGCGTAAACACACATATTGTTGTGACAGCCACTTGCAGCAGCCAGTCAAGGGCAGCCAAGTGACACTACGGTGTTGGGTTTGTACGCACTATCTTCTTACACACAGTCACAAGTTGAAGCAGGTTACATCAAGTGTTATTAAATATTAAGTTCACAGCTAAATGCTATTTTAAAATCCTTAAATCGCCTGAACATCAATTACAATCTCATAATTTCTCAGTGACAGTTTTACTGAAACTACAAATTATGAATGGAGCGTGGACTGGTGGCTGGAGAAGTGCCAGTTCATCTCCTGGGCACTGCCAAGGTGCTGTTGAGCAAGGCACCGAACCCCCAACTGCTTGGGGCGCTGAGCCATTGGCAGCCCCCTCGCTCTGACATCTCTCCATTAATTGCATGTATATAGGTCCTGTTTGTGCATGTGTGTATTTCGGGTGTGTAACATGAATAATAATAATAATAACAGAGTGAACAGAGTCTTCTTCTTCTAAACCTAATTAAGATTAAAATAAGTTGAATCAGTTTAATACGTTTATTCATTCAAATAAAGTAAATATTTAATGAATAAACCAATTAAACTGATTAATTTAGTATATTTAATCCCAGTAATCATAAAATGTACACCCACTTCATCCAAGCTTTTTATTTGTCTTTATTCAGTGACATTCGAGGATAAATTCAAAGCTAACCTGGAGCGAGGGAACGCAGAACTAGAGAAAAGAAGACTGGCTCTGCAGGAGGCGGAGAGGAGGGAGATGGAGCGGCGCGCACAGAAGGCGAGAGAGGAGCAAGAGAGGAGAGAGGAAGAGGCTCGGGAGGCTGAGGAGAGGAGGAGGAAAGAGGAGGAGAGGAGGCTGGAGCGACAGAGGGAGCTGGAGAGGCAGAAAGAAGAAGAGCGACAGAGAGAGATAGAGAGAAAAGAGGTGAGGGACTTTATATACTGTATTTGGAAGACTTTAAGACTTTTTGTATGAATGCTTCCTCCTTTATAGCTAAAACAGAGAGTTGTTCCTTTATGGTTACGTCCCAGGCTGCACAGCGGGAGCTCGAGCACCAGAGGAAGGAGGAGTGGGAGAGGAGGCGGCGAGGAGAGCTCAAGATAAAGAGGGAGCAGGAGCAAGATGATATCATCAGATTGAAAGCTAAGAAAAGGAGTCTTGAGATGGAGCTGGAGGCTGTGGTGAGTGGTGGAGAGACACTGTTGGTTTATTTCAGTGCATTATATCACATCCTACGTGCTGTAGGCGTTCAGTGCTTGCCTCTGTTTGTCCAGCTGCCATAGTGAACTTGAGAGATTGTAAACTTTTTGTTTCTCACTACCTCAGGGTAATAAGCATCGTCAGATTTCAGACCGGCTGCGCGACTTTCAGAACAAGAAGAAGCATCAGAAGACGGAGCTGGATCTGACCAATCAAAGGAAAGAGGCGCGTCAGCAGGACATTAACAACCTGCAGAAACAGCTAGAGGTGTGTATGTGTTCCATGTGTTTTTCCGTGATTTATTTGTCCGATCATTGCTTTCTGGAGAGAGAATGCATTCCCAAATATTTCCCTCCAATGACGCATTTCTTGTTGCTCCTGATGCATTTCCTCTTGGTCAGGAGTTCCAGAGGAAGTTGTCCCAGCTGACTCCGGAGCAGAGGAGACTGGCTGAGCAACTCAGAAACATGTCTGTAAATAACCTGCCTGGTGAGTATTGACGGATTAACTGACAGAGTTCAGGAACAAAAAACTTGCACTGATGGATGATAAAAGAACACGACACATTAGTAGTCATATACCGGTAAATTTAGAATATATTCATATATTAATTAACGTAAATATATGATATCATGCATCAAACCACTGCAGATATGATAATATTAAATAAGTAATATTCTTATTACTAAAATATGCAGACTGTGCAAACCATGAATATGAATATAATAATTTTCACTTTGTAAACCGACCTGCTGGTAGCACTGGGAATATTCTTGTTGAGCTGTATTTCATCCGTTTGTAGCATCGAGCGTGTCTGCCATGAAAGTAGCCGCTACGGAGAAAAAAGGGACATGTGAGAAACTGCGAGAGCAGATGGAAGCTCTGGAAAAAGACACCGCTGCCAAACTGTCTGAGATGGACCGGTACAACAAAGATATGCAGGTAAGAATGAAATACACTGGTTAATAGAATAGTTCAACATGACATCAGTTAAAACAACACTATACTGCCTGTTTTTATGCAGTGACATGGAGCTTGTGGACAGTTTTTGCTGTTTTTTTAAAAGGTCTCAAAATATCTTTTATGATATGAAATCACATCTTAATCATATTCAAACTCTGGCGTGATTTTTTTCCCCAGCTGTTTTGGAGATAACGCCTCCCTGCTGCCTCACTTTTCCTTGTTAGCAGGTGCTGATCTAAGTCATAGCCAACTCTAGCAGTTAGACTCATGGCATACTCAAGTATCAATGACTACAAACGGGTGACATTACTTGATTAAAAGTGCAGGACATGAAATGGACTTCCATCTGTGACTGTGTATTTCCATGTTAGTACAGTATTTGATTATATGTTTCTTAAATTACATAAAATGAATAGGGTGTTGCTAAACTCATCACATCTGTAATTCTTGTTAATCTTGTTATCTGCCTGTTTTATACCACGTGTTTGGACTGTGCCATACCCGTTTTTTAACCTCCACAAGTATCTTATTTGTTACTTACTACTGCAGCCCGGCCTTTGATGCCTCTTTTCTCTCCATTTCTTTCCATCATAACCTCCTTTCTTACATTCTGATACTCTTTCCCTTTTCACTTCTCTTCTCTCCCCTTATTTCTTTCTTTGTTGCCATGCTTGTTGTCCTTCCTCTATTCTTCCTTCCTCTTCCCTCTCACCCATCTCCTATCCCCTGTCTCTTGCCCGACTTTACAGTGTGTGGATGATGAAGACTCTATGCTTCAGGCTGTCTTCTGTCTGCTGACCTGCCTCCGTAACCTCTTCTTCCTACTAAAGGTTTTCGCTTTAGGTCTCTTTTGTTGTTCTTGTCTTTTTCTGCTCTTTTCTATTGTTCATTGCTAATTTTTCTCCATCCTTCTGACATCTGGTGTCTGTGCTGTTTTAGCTCTTTGGCATTGCTGTCTTTCTTTCTTCCCTCTGTCTCTCACATGCTCCGACAAAATGCTCAATGTTTAGGCACCTCTGTGCATGCTATGTGTTTGTGCACGCTGTGTGTGTTCAGTGCTTAGCCTGACTATTTACTCCGCTCATTCTTTAATTCAGACACATATCTTTCGCTCTGCCAGTAAAGTTTTTTTGTTTGTTTGTGTCAGGAACTGAGAGAGAGCCAGAGAAAACAGCAGGCGGCACTTGAGAAACTACGGAGCGTCAAAGAGGACAAACAGCGTGAGCTGATTCGAAGGAAGGGGGAAGAGGAGAGGAAACGACAGGAGGAGGAAAGGAGGCGAAGGGAGGAGGAGGAAGCACAGAGGTATTCTGCTTTAACACAGAATTCTCCAAATGTGTCATGTTAAAGCAACAAATGTGATGTCTCGACTGAATGTCCATTCCAACGTAAATTTAAAATTGTGCCTTTTCACCTTGATAAACAAAAGTTTTAAAATAACGTTCCCACTCACAGGCGTATTAAAATGGAAAAAGAGCGCCAATGGCAGGAGAAGCTGAGGAAGGATGAAGAGGAGCGTCAGAGGAGACTTCAGGAGGAGAAAGAGGCCAAACAGAGGGAGGAGGAGGAGAAAGAGAGACAAGCTCTCATCCAGGCTGCTAAGGAGCAGGCCGAACGAGAGCTCAGAGCCAAGGAGGAGGCAGAGCGGAAGAGAAGAGAGGTGGAGGAGAGGAAGAAAAGAGAAGAGGAGGAGCGGCAGAAGCAAGCGGAGAGACGAAGGCAGGAGGAGGAGAGGAGGAAGTTGGAGGAGGAGAGGAGGCAACTAGAAGATGAGAGGAGGAAACTGGAGGAAGAAAGGAGGAAAGAGGAGAAGAGAAGGAAAGAAGAGGAGGAGCGACGCAAGGCGGAGGAAGAGAGGAAGAGGTTGGAGGAGGAGCGAAGAGAGGAGGAGCGCCTGAGAGAGAAGGAGGAGGAGGAGAGGAGGAGACAGAGGGCAGCCGTGGCCGCCGTCCGAGATGCGGAGGAGAGGAGAAAGCTAGAAGAGGAGGAGCGAAAGAAGAGGGAGGAGGAGGAGAGGAGAAAGAGAGATGAAGACAGGAGGAAGCTGCAGCAGCAACAGGACGAGGACAGGAGGAAGCGTGAGGAGGCGAGAAAGAGGGCAGAAGAGGAGAGGAAGAGAAAAGAGGAAGAAGAGGGGAAGAGGAAAGCTGAGGAGGCGAGGAAGAGGAAGGAGGAGGCCCCTCGTCAGCAGCTGAGTGGAGGGAAGGTGGATGTTCAGGCTCTGCTGAGAGGACTGGAGGAGAGGAAGGGTAAAACACACACACACAAACACACACGTTATTCTGTTTTTCTACACTGTGACACGCTCTGCAGTAGAAGCTAAACTGACATTAGGATCCCTGATGTGACGCTTTAGGTGGGCAACCCCGGGCCACACAGCACAGGAAGTCAGCGGCCCTCACATCCTTCAAAGCGCTCTACCCGTTCACCGCCCGAAACAATGAAGAGCTCAACTTCAGCGCAGACGATATTATCGAGGTAAGAAACTGAAGTCTTGCTAGGGCCCGACAAAAGACACAACTGCCGCAGGAAAGATGGAACTCTTCTTTTTACTCGTGTTTAAAATGTCTCTTTCTTTTACCTCTTCCTACCTCTTTTACTTTTGTCGCTCTTTGTCTTTCTCAACTTTCCTGTCTCCTCCCATCAGGTGGATGAGACGACAGAGCGAGAGGAGGGTTGGTTGTATGGCAGCAGGCAGGGGAAGATGGGCTGGTTCCCGGAGAGCTACGTCGAGAGAGTGGCCCCATCAGTTAATAACGCTGCTGCTGCTGCTGCTGCTGCTGCTGCTCCTCCTAAAGTGCCGCTCCAGTCACAGCTTTGCAATGCTCTCGAAGCTGTCAAGGCAGCAGGAACAAAGTCTGCCTTCACGCCAACGCATTCTCCAAACCCTGCACCCTCTGAGACACAAGGACAGGTGGGAGTTTTCTACCCTTATAAAACGGGTCCTTTTACAGGTGTACCGGCTACTCTCTTTTAATACACAGTTATGAGTATTATGAGACATATAGAAACGCTCAAATACTCAGTCTGTCTCCCTGTGCCTTCAACAGCAGGTGGTGGGTAACCTGTTGGCCCAGGCCCTGTGTTCGTGGACAGCAAAGACAGACAGCCATCTGAACTTCAATAAAGACGATGTCATCCAGGTGTTGGAGCAGCAGGAGAACTGGTGGCTGGGAGAGCTGAACAGCGAACGGGGCTGGTTCCCCAAAACATACGTGACACTGCTGGGAGAAGAAGAGAGCTCAGAGTGAGTCGGCATTCGCACATTTCCCATAATTAAACGAGTGAGAGGACAGTGGTTTTTGTCTCTTTGTAAAAGTATCAACGGTTTTAAAGTTTAAATTCCTCTCTGAGTCCTTTTCTGGAAGCCCCGAAGGCAGGTTATTGGTTTAGCTGGGGAGTATTAGTAGTGACTTTGACTGAAACGTGCACAGCCGTGATTTCAGTTCCATTAATTCCCCAGCTATATTTCAGACCTCACTTTGCCTGTGTTTGGCAGTGTGAGGTGAATAAAACAGGTGTACACTGCCATTACTCATAGCTGAGTCAACTCTGAACATGATGCACATATTGTATGATTCAGTGTGACTTGCTACAATATCATTATCTCTGATGTCCTTCACAGATAAACCTCCATCAGTCTGCTTAGAAATCATAGGAAAAACGTCCAGAACTTGCTTGGGAATCATGTTTCTATTTTTTCTTCAGGCTCCAAGTAATCCAGTCACAGTTGTCTGTACATACGTTGGTACATCGCAAACTGCTAATAGCTAAATCTGCATGCTTTTAATGTGCTAATTTTCCCAATATGTAAACAAATATAGGCTGAAGGCACAGGGCTCAAGTCAATTTATTACACTTTATTTCAACTCAAAGTTGCACAACGGAATATAGCTGTAGTTCATAAGAAAAACCAAAACACGCACATAAACTCAGGAGGCTGAAGCACATACCTTTCCACTTTCTAGACCAATATATTCTGTGGCTGGGATGCGTTCTGTCTCAGGGTAAATCAGTGAAAACATGTATCAGTCACATGCTGATGCCTTTGTGTCAGTAAGTGAGAGTCTAAAGGTGTGGTAACTATTCCAGTATGTCAGGTATTTACAGCAGAAATTACTTCTTCCCTCCTCTTGTGTTAAGAGAGTCACACGCACTTCGACAGCGGCATCAAGTTATACATACTGTACAGTATGATTCCAGCTGGCGTTGTACCAGACCGCTGTGGTGAAGAGGAAGCGGATTTACCAGTCAGTCCAGTCACATTCAGCTCTGGTCAGGAGGTCTGGCTAATAACCAAAATAATTAGATTGCAGGTGGAGGAGCCCAGAGTTGAACCCTGGCTCATTTTGTAATGAAAGAAGAAGGTTAAAGTGTGTCAGCCTTTGAATAGCAGACTCCAGGTCAGACCCGGACTATGCAGCGGGGATTCATACCCCCATCTGGCACAAGGATGCATGTCAACTCCCCAGGAGAAGCTTAAGGACGTGGCTGGGGGCAAATGTTTTGGTACTTCTGTGATCCAGATAAGCGTTGGAGGATGGTTACATGAATAAATATAGTAATGTAGTCTGTTTGTGTTTACAGTACGAAGAGCTCACCTCCTGATGCTTCAGAGTCTAGCGACAGCCTGCAGATGGAAGGTACAGTAAAATATTTTCTGAAATGCCGTGCATTAAAAAAAAAAAAATTTTCTGACTCAACCACTCAGGTGGTTTAAAGGACAAAGATTGCATTTATTTTAAAGTGCTCAAACAAGGCGATTGCTGAGATTGCTGAAATATTAGTGGTTTAAAAAAAGCAGTTTTGGATGGTTCAGCACTCTGCCCAAGCTACTCAGGGTTAGCCATGTCTGGCGGTTGGCAACTCACCAGGGTCCATTAACGGCAGACTTACACTTTAAGTTTTGTCTAATGTGTCCTCTCTTAAGTTTACAATGAAAATAGATTAGATAAAGTCCTCTAGAGATGTCTTAAAATGGCAGTATATAACAACATTATTTGGAATAATATAATATATATAATAATGAGAGAAACAGGCCTTGTATTAGCTGGAGCTTTAGCTATGTGTTTTTACATGTTCATATATTCTTTTCCTTTCCAGAATACACGGCACTGTACACCTATGAGTCTCCGGAGCTCGGTGACCTGACGTTCAGAGAGGGAGATGTGATCCTGGTGAGCAAGAGAGAGGGAGAGTGGTGGCACGGCTCTATAGGCGACAGCACAGGCGTCTTCCCCAGCAACTACGTCAAACCTAAAGAGACAGATGTAAGAACACTTGACACATATACAAACATTATACTGCAAGGCATATGTTGTCTTCTTCACTCCCTGTTTTTATCTTTTTGTAGTACTTCTAAAGGTTTGTAATGATGATATAACTGTATGTTTTCAGACATCAAGTATATCTGGAAAGAAGAAGCCAGGTAACCCCTTTTTTTGTTTAGTTTCGTCGTCTCTGACTCGCATAAGAACACAATACCTGCTTTTGCATTTTGTCAAAGTTGCATTTGTGCGTTGTGCGCTCAGAGATCGCCCAGGTGATGAAGGCCCACCCCTCTGCTAGCCCTGAACAGCTGAATCTGGAAAACGGACAGCTCATCCTTATCCTCGGCAAGAACGCGTCTGGCTGGTGGCTCGGAGAACTGCAGGTCAGTTTTTAACCGCTGTTCAGAGGTTTTCTGTGGGTCCATCGGAACCTGAGCGTTGTCTGGGTTTTTCTTTTTTCTGTCGCTCCTGTCACATTCTTTCTCACTCTTTTTACTTCTTGCAATATAAAGTCTCTATGGAAACATCACAATGAATGGAATTACGGAGATCTCAGAAATGTTTTTGCCCAGTATAAGAAAATGCCATAAATCCTTTAAAAAGTTCAATTTCTTTGATAATTTATTTTACAAAAATTTGAGAAAAGATGTTAACTGTAAATACAACGAAGTGGCCACAAGTGTAGCCAGTTAATGAAACACAGATCAGGGCTCCACGTGCTTTACATATTGAAATATTTACATTTTTACAACCTCTCTGGTCGTCTTGTCTCTGCTTTGCTTAGATAGTTTGTCAGCCTCAGCAGAGTCAATCATGGCTTCCAAGTCGCACTGAGGAGGACAGAATTTAATATTTCCTTTTACAGGATCTGGTTCTTGCAAAGGGTTTATTTTTTGGCATCATTTCAGAAAAGACCCCTAGAATGAAGGGATTTTTATCATACCAATAATTTTAAATTTTCTGAAGTATTGACGCATTCAAGGACATTTGGATCTGTTTATACAGTTTCTGGCCATGATAAATGGTGTTATTTGGGCAATTTTTTTAAAAGATTACATGCTTTTCACACTTGCCGGCAGGTTTTTGGTTCAGAGGGTTAATACTTTACCGTAGAAAACCACAGAGGGTCTCAGCAGTTCTTGACATTTTACACTAGCCAACCTTTTTGGCTTGTGACACACTAAAAAAAAAGCACATTTTGCATAGGTATATCAGTAGTCACCAGTTTAGCCAAATCATTTTTTTGTTTCCTATTATTTTATCAAAATCTGTGTGGTTTTCTTGCGGGGGACTCGACCCCCAGGTTGGAAACCACTGCACCTGAGGTTTCTGATGGAGGACTCCAAGTTCAAGGATTTGCAGATAACTGTTGATCAGCATCCCTGCTCTGTGATTACAACCTCATTCTGCACGTTTGTTTGTCGTCTGACTGCAGGCCCGTGGTAAAAAGCGCCAAAAAGGTTGGTTTCCTGCCTCGCATGTCAAAGTATTGGGATCCAACAGCGGCAAGTCCACACCAGCACCTCCCCCAGGTAACACACACACACACACACACACACACACACACACACACACCCTTCTACAAGTAAGGTTCACACCAGCGGTGAAGAGTAGTAAAGTACACTACATAAATACAATAATTGTGTTGTTAACTCTTCTTCTCTCTCAGTCTGTCAGGTGATAGCCATATACGACTACACAGCCGCCAACGGGGACGAGATGAGCTTCTCCAAAGGTCAGCTGATCAACGTTTTGGACAAGAACAACCCTGATTGGTGGAAAGGAGAGATCAACGGGGCCACCGGTCTGTTTCCCACCAATTACGTTAAGATGACCACGGCCGAATGTGACCCCAGCCAGCAGTGTAAGTGAAATCCCTTAAGAGTGAAAGGATGACACAGAGATGCTCTTCTTCCATGTTGCTTCAAGCCCCCATGACTAACTAAGATTATCCTTTGTTCATCTGTGCAACCTCCTCTACTATCACTGATATTTCTTCATCCACCCACCTCTTCATCTGTATATCCTTTCTTCTCATTGACTATTTCACCTTTTCCCCTGTTTGTCCCACTTCCTCCCTCCCCAAACTGTATCTCTCTCTCTCTCTCCATTCCTCTGCTTCTGTCTCTTTCTCCTTCTAGGGCGGTAGAAAGTCCTCTTCCTCCTCCTCCTCCTCCACCTCCTCTTGCTTCTTCCTACTCCAGACGAGAGACCTACTCTAACACACTGCACTGAAGGCGCAGAGTGTCTGGACTCCTTGTCTACTAACTTCTCCCACTGAGCTTAAGTGTGTGTGTGTGTGTGTGTGTGTGCATGTGTGCGTGAAAACAAGATTCAGGACCTGCGACACCATTCTTATGACTCTCAATGCTGATTCTGTGAATTGTTAGAGCCTCTGTGCCTTTTTGTGATTCCCTCGCTCCTTGTTTCTATTGTGAACTGATGCTAAAATGCGTCTGAAGCAGAGGGATAGTGGGTCTGTCTGTGGCATGTCCCTCTTATTTCCTTTTGTTTCTTTTCACAAGACACTTACCCCTCCGCCCTTTTCCTCACCTCTTGTCCTTTTCTGTTTTTCTTACACATATTTTTTTCCATTCTTTAGCTCACACAGAGCCCACTATTTGTCTCTGCCTCTCTTTTCTGAGAGTTCTCTTTATTGAGACACGATGTGCAACTGTCACTTTGTAAGCCTTGTTCTTTATATTATCGATGAAAAGCATTGTAACACTCAAGCCTGTGGGTATTTTGACCCAGCATTCCTGCACTTAATGCTTAAAAGAAGGCAAGTCATCAGAGAAATATGTTCAGGTAGGAAGAACGGATTATAGGGGCTGCAATAACAATTATTTTCATTGTCGATTAATCTGAATTACTTGATGAATGGATTATTTTAGTTTGGTCTTTAAAATGTGAGAAGATGCTGATAAATCCCAATGCCTGAGATGAAGTCTTCAAATGAAAATATTCACATTTAAAGAATCAGAGAATTGTTTTTTTTCTTAGAAAATAACTTAAACCGATTATTACCTGATTATCAATACAACTAATAGATTAATCAGTTCATCGTTGCAGCTCTACAGTAATATGTTCAACAAAAACTTGAGCGGAGAGTATGCTATAAAAATAAGAAATTTAGTCTGGAACAAAACAGATGTTTGAAGATGTAGCAGAACATGTTGCACTTGTAAAAGTGGGTGATCCACTTTGACAGAAGGCTTCATCAAGAGCTCATAGCAGCTGTAAACACTGATCCGACAACATACACCTGTGGAGCATTTGTGGTAAAAGATGGTGTAACTATTTTTGAAGAGGTGTCTAATATATTTTCTGATTCTGACATAGAACATAAAAAATAAAGATTGTTTTGCAGTGACGTGTTTTAGTTTTCTTAAATGAAATATCAGTCTTCACCTCTACAGGGTGTGTGTGTGTTTATGCAATGTTTATATAGTCAACATTATACACATGATTAAGATGGACAGATATACAGAAGGTGAACAAATGTTTTTGTAACCTGTACTCAGCTCAACGCAAAGTCAAACATGTCTTCTTTGTGTGGTGGGAACTGTTAATTTTAGGCAGCTGATCTGGACGTTCTCTCAAAATGTCCCAATTAACAGGAGTTACTAAAAATTAGAAACGACAACAAGGGAGCTTTTTCCACTCTGCACATACGTCACAGGGTGAGAAAGATAGAATTCCTCTTCCTGTTTTGGTACAAACAGATTTGGTCATGGAGAAGTTTTAGTCTGATATCAGCAAGAAGAAGATAACGGCACAGGAGGAGGAAGAGACGAGCAGCAGAGACGGAGTACAATCGGACAAATGCAACAGAAGACGACTTACTGAGATCCTCGGAGAGACAGAAACGTAGCAATGACTTCACTGAGCAGCTTTCACTTTCTAAACCTTTGGGAAGAGACAGATTATGAGGGAGAGGAAAGAGAAGGGTCAGTGAGGCAGCAACACTCAGATAGTATGGGAGTCTCACAATGGGCTAATGGCCTCGTGTCAGGTAAGTGTGTGTGTTGATCTAGACTATAGTTTTTTTTCCCTTTCCATCCCTCTTCCTCTTTGTCAACTCCCTCTTCATCTCTGAAAGCTTCAGCAATGTGTATATAGACTTGAGAAAGTGTGGCAAAAAGCAGCATTGTTGGGGTTTTCTGTCCATATTTCCAGCAGGGGGCAGTGAACGCTGTGCTAAGGTGTTGCTGTAGTTTAACTAGTGTCTTCAACCAGTTGTGTGTTCCTCCTCATCCTCCTGCAGGGTGTGCAGACCTGAACAGCCTGGACTCAATGAGCCCCCAAGAGAAGAAGAGACAGGGTTACATCCATGAGCTGATCCAAACTGAGGAGAGATACGTGGAAGATTTGCAGATAGTCCTGGAGGTAGTAATGAGCACATGTCCTGCTTAATAACTCTAGTTCCACTCCCAAAAGGATACATATACAATAAATCTAGTGAAGTGTCTGCATGATCTCTTGATCACATACCTAATCATCTTCTCTTGTGTGTCTGTAGGTTTTCCATAAGCCTATGTCAGAGTCAGGCCGGCTGAATGAGGCAGAGATGGCCTTGATCTTCGTCAACTGGAATGAACTACTGGCCTGCAACTCTAAATTTCTCAAGTAAATGCCACACGGACGGAGTGTATGACCTCTAGAAGTGACAGTCAGCCTGATGGAATAAAAAAAAGTTACACAAGCGCAGCTCTTTGCAACTGCTTGTGTTTATATGTGGCCATTCCTGTGTGCGCAGGGCACTCCGTGTGCGTAAGAAGATGGGCGGGGAGAACATGCCGGTGCAGATGATTGGAGATATCCTGGCCGCGGAGCTGTCCCACATGCAGCCTTACATCCGCTTCTGTTCCTGCCAGATCAACGGAGCGACCATGGTCCAGACGCGCATTGACAGCGAGCCAAACTTCAAGGACTTCCTCAAGGTAGGAAGGCGGAGTGCATGAGGAGGACAGGAAGAGGTGGAGATAGTAAGGGAGTGTTTAAAGATAATCTGCAGTCACATCCATGAGGGTGGAAACGGGATTCTGAATGTGTTCATTAACATGTCTTTTATACCCATTAGAAAATTGCCACAGACTACAGGTGTAAAGGCATGCCACTGTCCAGCTTCCTGCTGAAACCCATGCAGAGGATCACGCGCTATCCACTGCACATCAAAAACGTAGGCCATCATGTTTATAGTGTGTCCGTGTTTGAACTCCTCATTAAGTGGTTCTAACCTGTGGGCCTTCTCTCTTATTTGTGGATGTAATTAACTTGTGTTTGTGTGTGTATGTGTGTGTAGATCCTGGAAAGCACCGCAGAGAGCCATGCTGACCGAGGTCCTCTGAAAGAAGCTCTGGAAAGGGCGGAGGAACTCTGTAAACAGGTCAATTTCTTTGCTGATTCTCTAATTTATGAGCCCACTTGTTATTTAATTTTTTTTTGTTTTTACTGCATTCTGTGTGGAAAAGTTTTGAGTGATGCTTCCGTACCGAATTATTGTGTTGATCAGGTAAACGAGGGCGTGAGAGAAAAGGAGAACTCAGACAGACTGGAATGGATTCAGAACCACGTACAGTGTGACGGCGCCGCAGAGGTATTACTGTTGATAACTCATGATTTAGATGTTCTTATAATTCATAAAACAATGTGTTTGTATTAGTTTGATTAACTTCTAAGTTGGTATCAACATAATATGTTTCCATAATGCCTCATTTGAAACCCTTCTAAAGTTACTCTCTTTTGAACAGAACCTGGTCTTTAACTCGCTTACCAACTGTTTGGGCCCCAGGAAATTACTTCACAGCGGCAAGGTGAGAAAAAAACGCCACATTCCTGAACCCGTTGCAACCGAAGCTCCCATTTTTTCCATTTTCCATTTACTGAATGAATATTTTAAACGTTTAAGAGATCAGAGAAACTCGGGGAGTAGAGAGAGGTGAAATCTGGAGCATTACTGGGTCAGACCGTGGTCACACGTTACGAGTCGCAGAATGAAACTTTCACAGCGCAGATCAGTGAGCTGGTATATCTCAGTAGAAAGCCAACAGAAAGATCAGTTGGGCAGCGATGATATAGCACCATGAATAATACACTTAGTCATTAGAGTTAGAATTACAGTTGAATATAGTGCCACCATCATCACTGAGCTGTTACTGGAATGTTTTCGTAACCCTGTTTTGATAATTATTGTATAATTATTGACATAATGTTGTACTTGTTTCTTTTCAGATGAATAAGGCAAAGAGCAACAAGGAACTCTGGGCTTTCCTCTTCAACGACTTTCTGCTTTTGACTCATGCGGCTAAACAGTTCACGTCATCTGGGCCTGATAAACTGTTCAGCAACAAGAACAATGTACAGCTCAAGATGTACAAGCCGGTGAGAAATACACACACATATCCTTTGAGGCAGCATGACTCACTTGTCGTGTCGTGTCGTGTGTGTGTGTGACCGCGTGTAATCTTTTCTCTCCTGTAGCCTGTCCTGCTAAATGAAGTTCTGGTGAAGCTGCCGGATCCGTCGAGCGACGAGCCGACCTTCCACATCTCACACATCGATAGAGTCTATATACTGAGGACCGACAACATCAATGAACGGTAGCTGCACACTCGCACATGCACGCACTCAGATGTGGTGTTTTGGTGGACTGAACGATTACTTTGTTCTTTTGTGTTTTCAGGACAGCTTGGGTTCAGAAGATCAAGGCTGCATCTGAAGAATTTATTGAGACAGAAAAGAAGAAAAGGGAAAAGGCATATCAAGGTTTGTCTCTTCACCCCCACAGCCGTACTGATGACAACCAACGTGATGACCTCTGGATTAATCGGTGTGTGTGTGTGCGTGTGTGTGTTTGCAGCTCGATCTGTGAAGAATAGTGGAATCGGCAGACTTCTTGTCACCATCTTGGAGGCGACTGAACTGAAACCAGGCAAACCCAGTGGTGAGCTCATGTTCCAGGGTGGTCCTTTTTAGTTCAATGGACTCAAACACACCATGAACTTGTTGCTCTTCTGTCAGCTTCTGTTCATCCCCTCTCTTCAATTTTCTTAATCTCTTCTCCTTTCCTCTACCTGCTCTTACACTCTCCTCCCCCCCCCTCACCCATCCCTCTTCTCACTCGTCTTCACGTCTTCGTCCAGGTAAAAGCAACCCCTACTGTGAAGTGACCATGGGAGCTCAGATATTCACGTCCAGAACGCTCAATGACACCCTGAACCCCAAGTGGAACTTCAACTGTCAGTTCCACATCAGAGACCTTTACCAGGACGTCCTCTGCATCACCGTCTTTGAAAGAGACCAGTTTTCACCTGATGGTCAGTCGCCTGTTAATGTTTTCTTCACTTCTTCAGTAACTCCCACTGATTCCTCTGTACAGCCCTGAGTTAAGTGAAAAATCAAATGGATGAATGAAGTTATATTGTAAATTTGATCTAAAAATCTAAAAATTCTTAAAAATTCCTTAGACATTCCTAACCATCACACGTTCTAAGGTGAGACACTACAAGCTAAAACAGGTTTTAATGCACTGGTTAATTAAGAGATTTTGGGCTATTTTGCTTCTTTCAGACTCGTGGAAAGAAAACATCCACAATACACATTTAGACGTTTATTTCACTACATTTTGTCTATTTTTAGATTTCTGCTAAATTCGCCAAAAGTAAGCGTTAGATAATGCCTCATTTGTATATTTAAGCAGAAAACTTTATAATACAAAAATAATTGTCTTAATGTAAATAATCAACTGGGGAAGTTTCACGGTGAAATCTATTTGATACCTTTTTAACCCCATTCAGATGTAATGTCTTACAAAAATGTTTGGAATAAAATGCATATCTCTAATAATAATATTTAACTTTATTTATGTAGCACCTTTCCAGCTTAAAGTGCTTTACAAAATAAACAAATCAATAATACTGATATTAAAAACAGGACACAGAGAAATCAATACACTAGTTAAAATCCTGAAAGAAATAATAAAAGTCTGATAAAACTAGTAATACAAACAGTTTGCTGATAGTGAAACAGCAAATACAAGAAATATAAAAAGTATGAAAAATTTATATGAAATATGAAATGGCATTTATGTTAGAAATTGTTGGGATTAAATAAAAGCAATAGCATAAAAATGTGCTGTTTTCTCAAAATGAGTATTTACTCATTCTCTGAGCCAGAAATCTCCACTTCATTTTTCTGTTTTTCTAAACATTTAATGTGACATTTTATTAATAAAACATGACAAAACATGTTGTTTTTTTTGTGATTCAACAAAAATATTTTTTAATGTATTTAAATTAGCACATATTTTACAAGATAATGCCTCTTTTGCATGTGGAAACATGATATTTCAGAAAACTTGTGATACAAAAATAGGGAGGTTTCATAGTGATATCTTTTAGTCACATTTTTTTTACCCTGTTCACCTGTAGTGTCTCCTCCTGTAACCCAGTTTAAAACGCTTCTTTCTATTTCTTCTCTTATATCAGACTTTCTGGGTCGGACTGAGGTTCCTGTGGCAACCATAAAGAAAGAGTTGGAAAACAAGGGGCCAGTAACACGTCGTCTTCTGCTGCACGAGGTTCCTACAGGGGAAGTGTGGGTCCGCCTCGACCTGCAGCTCTTTGCCAACAAATAGACAAATAGGATGAAGTGAAATAATAACAAAGTCTTCTACTGAATCATCCAAATAAGGATATTTTCCTTCTGCAGAGTCACCAAATAAGACAGGCTGCCTTTTTTCACCTAAACAAACCCACATGCTAATATGGATACCTACCTGTATATCAAACAAGACGCCCCTGAACGGAAAACACATCACGCCTTTAATATTTTAATATTAACAACCAGCACTAATAATAACTCTTCTGATGTCATCTGAGTCTTCCAGTAGGGTCTGAGTAACATCATCTGAACACACCAATAGGAATCAGATGCCCCCTTTTTTCTTTTTCTGACCTCAGATAGTGAGAGTAGCATGACTGGTGCAGCTGTTTGCACCTGCCCAACATGTCCTGTACTCTCTGAAGGAGGTAAAAGGAACGACGTCAGCCACAGTGTATCATGAAGTGAATAATTCAGAGGGAGGTAGAACCGGACAAAGAATGTTAAATCATGTTAACAAATCAATAAAGCTATGAATATATTGGATCGTATATATCATCTAGACCCGTAACAGCTCTGCAGCTCAGTTACAACAGCTGGACCTAAAGCGTTCAGCGATTGAGACACACTTTGCCAACGCCATTTAATGAGTTGAGTTATTTCTCTTACAAAATATGAATATGTTGACTTTTTTTTTTTTTTTTCGGATGGGGTGGTGACTGATGGCTTTTAAGAGACTGACTCTGATCTGTAACATCTTCTCACAGTGACATTAAGGGCATCATGAACAGTAGAGGGCAGATCACAGACTCAAACAAGACGTTTTAGTCAGTCGCTCTGGTCCGGAGTGAGTTTACTACTGTTAGATAGATAGAAAACCTCAGAATAAGATGTTCTGGGTTCAATCTGTGTCACTGTAACAGTGTGGAGGATTTTGAGGATGTCAGTATTTTGAGGCAACAGAGATCGGCAATTTATCAGCAATAATAAACAGAATTTTCTCCCTGCCAGACAGATTTTTAAGTGTCATTCTGCAGTGTCTGCCTCACTAGCAGCAGTATTGTCGAGTCTGTTGCCTCAAAAACATCCGCCATGAAAACTTTACAAGGATGTATTTGTTCAAAAGCTTTTTATATATGTTGTCGGTTGACTTTTTGGTGTCTTCTGCCTCGTTTTTACCCTTTTGCATTTAGTTTATTTTCTAACTCCGAGCGCCTGCAGTTGTATTTATTTCTTAATTTATGCGTGCATGACTATCCAAACGCTTAGGAGCGGCGCTGTTTGCTGTGTCATCTTGCATAATCAGTTGGTATCCACTGGGTTTGCTTTGTGTGACGTCAGATATTAAAAATGTGTGCAGATCAGACACACGTCGATACTGTTTTGAAAGGCAATATAACATCTGAGATGATCTCTGCGATTGAGCTTTACTTTAAGTACACTAGGTCACCGCTGAGTTTGTTTTGTACTCTCATATTCTGTTGATTTGTCTTATTCAATCCAAATGTTTTTAAGTCCTGTTTTAACTTTGTTTCTTTTGAATTTGTGCAAATGTGCAAAATGACTCGACTACCTTCCCCGTAGGTGTGTGAAAGTTTGTCTTTTGTTGTACTTTTTCTTTCTTATAGCCTTCTGCATTGACTGCTGCTGTGCTCTCTAACGCAGATAGTCTGTCTGGTCAGCCTGAAGTCTGCAACCTGCTGTTTGTTCTCACTTTGATCTCCATGTGGCACTCTCTGAATCAGGGTTTCTTAGTCAAATTAAAGACATTAAAAGTGGACAAACTGTCAAATTATTGGCTGGCTCATGAAAAGTGACATTTAACGCACAGTCTTGCAGCAGAGTGAGGGACCTCTGCACTTCAGCTGTAGACAGAATCATTAATAAATATATGCTGTATGGCTCATCTGGATTTTATGTTACAGCTGATAATAACATTGTGCACATCGGTCCAACATTTTTGTTTACACTGACCTGTGTACTGTATATATGCCATCAAGAGTATGCTAAACCTGTAGGTGGCAGTGTATAGAGAAGCTCAAGCCCACATTAGCCAATGATCCATGATCACAGCCAAATAAAAAATATAAACATAGGTCGCACCTATGATGCAGGTGCAAATGCTGGTGCATACTGTGACGTCGGCTGCCAGAAACTCAGTTTTTCGCTGTTTACATGCAAACGTGGAACCAGAGTTTTTAGAAAACTCGTTTGCGTGTAAACAAAGGGCACAAATGCACGGAAATATCTCTGTAAAAATAACCATGTATGTGTAAACAGGGCCTTACAGTCCTCCTCCTACTGGTTAGTCAAAATACTACAAAAAACTCTGAAAAGCGTCTGGAAGCACATCTACTCTTCCTTCTTCATTGAAAAATTCTGGATCTGGCCTCGTCCCACCCACCACCACTGCTCACGCTAGGTTGACCGGTGAAAGAGCAGCGTGCGTCAAGATTGCTAGAAACATTGGAGAGGTTCGACCTTACAAGTTGGGCTATTCAGCTCTGCAGCCCACTCTTGATATGCAACGGTATTTTCAGCGTCCAGTCTAAACCTGGCGGCAGTCAGACTCAGATGAGTCTAACTTGCAGTTAGTAAAGTTAGCTTCTTGCGTATTAGACAGCTATTGGCTTTTAACTTTGTGACTTATCTAGATGAGCTTCCGGGTGTAATTGTTTGAATCTTAGATTTCAGAGGGCAACAACATCTCCTTCAGTAGACGAATGTGAAAACAGCTCTAGTGACAAACCTTTGTCAGTATAGTTAAGGTCAGACATTTCAGAAGACACAAACATGAGAATTAAAAAACAATACTAACATGAAGAGATCTTTTTTTAAAAAAACATCCCACCTTTATTATTCACAGCAGAAGACAGACCTGTGCTGTTTTTTCAAGTAGAATATTTTGAGTGGGGTGTATGCACAGTAATTAAAATGCAATCATTTTAAGACCTACAATACAAGGTAGTGTTGGGAGAACTAAGGGTTAATTTTGCTCCATTTCAAGCACCAACTGTTTAACTGTTTTGTTTTGCCCATTGCATCAAATATTTGACAATATTGTTGGTAAAATATAGTCAATATTTTTGACGAATATTATTAAACTGGATGCGATTTCAGCGAATTTAAGATTTGAAACAAGAAAAACATTATCTTAAGATTTTATTTAATTTCTTTGGTTTCTGTGTCCAGCCACAGAGTCGTGAGGTTTAGCGTGGAGTTGTCAGTGCGCACCAATAGACCTCATTAAGTCCTTCTTCACCCTCCACTGGCTCTGGGTCCACCGAAGCAACAGTCATTATGTAACCGCAGCAAGTGGCTCTAAGAGGGGCTGACAGCAACACACAGCTGCGAAACTGAGTCGACAAAGTCAGCTGAACTCAACCTTCTGCAGTGGGAGGAATGGGTTGGATGGTGTAAGACTGTGATGATATAAACGGTAGTAGCTATTTTCACTTGATTAGGAACCAGTGTGTCACAGATGTAGATAAAACACTTCACCCAACCCACGAGGGAGCAATGCATTCAACATTTTTTATTTTTACACAGTTTCAAATTGTGGCTCCAGATCATGATATTTAATGGTGCTGCACTAATCACAAATTAAAGTCTGTAAAATACTTTTTTTCTCTCCAATTTGAACAATACCTAATGACAAAATATAGAAAAATAAGTCCTATTGCCATGCAGTAGTTCAAGTGTTGTATGACTGAGAGTAACTATGTCACTGTGAACACACTGCTGTGAGGATGCATGTGACATGGACTTATAATACAGCAGCACAGTGAAAAGACTGAATGTGTCTTTTAAAATATGTGTGAAGGAGACATTTTGATTCAGTTTAAATAAGAGGCTGTGTGTTGCATTCATATCATTTAGTCTATCAGTGAAAAAATAAAATTTGACATGTGTAAAGAGATGAACACGGGCTGACGGCTTAAAAAATGTGAGTATTTATTGCATGTTTGTGTTCAGTGTGTCCTCTCCTGTCCCTCGGGAGATAATATAGAGGATTTGAGTTCAAGAAACAACCTGATGAGCATCAACATTCAAACATTTACATTTAATGAAGTGAACTTCATTTTAAATTAGTTTATAGTTTAATTTCAAATTTGTTAGGGTAAATAAAGTAAATCAGGCATATAAACCAAGTTCAGGCTGTTGCCATTTAGTCAATACTATAAAACATCTAAAATGAGCCAAATCCCTTCATCCATGAAGGGGACCCCTGTAAATTGCCTTTCATGTAAGGGGTTCTTAGTGGGAAAAGATATCGAGACACTCTGGTTTAGACGTTTTTTTGGACACAACAGGCAGATGTTTTTTTAATTAACTGTAATTTACTACCTGTCCAGCTCTGAACAGCAGCTGTGAAGAAAGTGGAACATTAATAAGGTTCAGAGCCAGATTGTTCCAATTTTCCTTTCTCAAATCCTGAATATTAATAGTTCCAACTGCTAATTCAAGGATAGGTTGTTTTTTCCACTTCTTCTTTAGACAATAGGAAGAGACCTGGATGACCCTGTGAGCTCCCTTTCATGTCTCTCTCTTTTTCTCTCTGTTGCTACGGGCCACCTTTGCTCAGTGTAAGTTTTTGGCCAGAAGACAAACCCCTCATTATTTTTGAGTTCTTTGTGTGTGTGTGTGTGTGTGTGTGTGTGTGTGTGTGTGTGTGTGTGTGTGTGTGTGTGTGTGTGTGTGTGTGTGTGTGTGTGTGTGTGTGTGTGTGTGTGTGTGTGTGTGTGTGTGTGTGTGTGTGTGTGTGTGTGTGTGTGTGTGTGTGTGTGTGTGTGTGTGTGTGTGTGTGTGTGTGTGTGTGTGTGTGTGTGTGTGTGTGTGTGTGTGTGTGTGTGTGTGTGTGTGTGTGTGTGTGTGTGTGTGTGTGTGTTACATAAGACAGCTGTTCATGTGGTGATGATCAAATCATTCCCATGACTGAGTCAAGTGGAACTGAGGGCCTCTTGGACTCATCCTCCATGCACTTCTGTCTGTCTCTCTGTCTGTCTCTCTGTCTCTCTCTCTCTCTCTCTCTCTCTCTCTCTCTCTCTCTCTCTCTCTCTCTCTCTCTCTCTCTCTTTCTCTTTCCATATGTGTTTATCTCCTTCTGTCTCTGCTTTTTTTCTCCTTCTGCCTCTAAAGTACTCTCTTCTTCTGCTTTGCTGCACTTTTCTTTCATACTCACATATCTCACTCACAGGCTCTCTACCTATCCGCCCCCTTTGCTGTGTATTTTGTATTTTATTATTAGTGTACCTTTTATTTATAAGGGAAAATCCTGTAGCATGATGATTTGTGTATAATTTTTCACATGAAAGCTATAAAAAAATACACAAATGAAACATTAAAAAATAGAAGAGCAAAATCTAATTCTAATTAGTTTGAGTTGGTAGCCTTTGACGTGGCTGGATATCAGCAGATACAGAGCAGATACCACCAGCAATCATCATTCATTTGGAGTCCTGTTGTTGTCCACCTGATGAAAGTCCAGTATTCACTCTCTTTTAGCTGTTTTTGTAGCATAAACTCATCGGAAGGCTTAAAAATAATAAATAAATAAATAAATAGCCCACCATTTCAGGGGTCATGTCAGTGCATTTTTTGCTTTCCCATGTTATTTAATGCCCTGTTTTCATTCCCAACTCATCAATTATAAACACAGGGTGAATGCGCAGTGAAATAAAAAAAAAAATGGCTTGTTATGTTTTGGCAACACGATTAGTTAGTTTTAGGACAATAATAAGATCATGGCTTGGTTTTTTTTACGTAAACATAAGTGGTCAACATGGACATCTGTCTCCTGGGTGAAAGTCTTTATACTATTTCCTAAAGTCAGAGACTAAATGGTGTGAAAAGACACGAAAAAGCAAACAATATATTGTATTATTGTAATATATTATTCATACGCGGTCTAGCGATACCAGGCTGTATTTTTCTGTTCCTTTGGACACAGCTGACTGCTGTAGCTCAAAACGACACTATTAGAGCCGAGACAGTGAAAACAGTAAAGTAACTGATGGATTAATGATGAGCTGAAGTCTCTACGAAGCTTCGTAAAGCCGAGGGTAGCTGCAGATTCACATGATAATTTTCTCTAGGTTCACCAGCAACCCCTTTAATAATGTCATTCCATACATTGTTGTAACATTATCCCCGAGCAACGTATTCTCATCAACAGGCTCGTAGGATATTGTACGAAAAGTTCTGAACAAAAATTTGTTAATTGCAAATGTAAGTCGACCTCACGTCTGCGATGGTTGATTTTGGTGTCAGTCAGGTTTCGGCACCAAAACTACAATTACATGGCCAGCTTTAGCCTACAAGAGGGGACGTTAGGGTTAGGCCTCAAAACAACTTGGTAATGTTTGGCGGTTAGTACGTCTGGGACATAAACGGAAACAGCAATGGGAAACAAACTCAGCTCGCCCGGGTAAAAGTCCTGTGTTTTAAGATTTGCAGTCTTTAGCCCAGTTCAGACAAAAGATTTGCGACTTGACGAGCTGGAACCTGCAACTACTTGCAATGTGCAGGTCTGCAACGTTCTGAAACCAGCCAGTTCACATCAGTGAAAAGGGGTCAGACGGTGTATTATCTCCATAGCAACGCCTCTCTGTACTTCACTCAGCAGCAACTTTTACTTCCAACGTTCTAAAACGGTTTAATCTCGTTGCGAATCTTTGGTCTGAACTGGGCCTTTGATACATGGAATCACCACAAAATAAATGTGTTGAAAACACACTAATTACTGCGCATTACTTTTCATTGTTATATGTGCGAAAAATGCACGAGAACAGCCCGCATAGAAATATCGACAATAGTCGCTTTAAAGATTAGTGTCTTGAGGTTTTCCACGTTGTTGGTTTCTGTCTGACAAAATAAAGGTGTAGAATATATCCTGTGAGTACTGTACCTGAGTAAATGCATTTACTTACATTTCACCACTGAATTGTGGTGACGCTGACTCTGTTTTATTTTTCTGATGGACAAGATTGCCTGCACTGACCTGAACATTCATGAATAATGAAGTGAAATACCAGTGGAGCGAACACTGTACTGTGATGCGGTCCAGTGTTCCCACCCAGCCTTTGAAACGCACAAATCCTGTCCTTTGCTATTTCCGAGATGACTGACAACAATTCCGCACAGAACACAGAGTTAAGAGTGTTAATATTTCATCACACTGCAGAAACGGATGCATTATGAAAGTTAAGTGCCAGTGTAGAACAGGTTTAGGACTGTGTTTATTTTTATTCATCAGTAGGTGTGATGGTGTGATCATGATGGGGTGGTGTCAGTGAGGAACGATTTGGTTTTCTAATCATCTCAAATATACGAATGAGAGAAGGATGGACTCCTCGGTCCACACTTAAATATCTTAACAAATATTGGAGGGATTGCCATGAAATTACATCGTTATCATCATTAGCAGGCTCGCCAGAGGAGCTATGATGCACAGTATGAGGATGCACAAGTGTATCCTTGTCGTGTGAAAGCCTTATAAAAGTGGTGTGACAGCTGCCATGGCAACGGTGCCACACATCATATTTAATTGACATTGCTTTAAATCGACGGCTGTTGCTCCAGAATGTCTCATTTTGTTACATGCCTGTTGCCCACATAAAGAGAACTGGATACAGTGTTGGAGGTGGGGCCCTGTCATTCCTATGAAAGTTGTTCAGCGGTGCATGACGCTAAAAAAGTTTGATTTTGGTGGATCTTGCACATCTGTGGGCCCATAGAGCAAGTGCACTAGCGTTTCCTTTTTACAACTTTTAGGGCATAATGATCTAAATAAAGGCTATTGAAGTGCCTTTCAGGTAGGAGGGACACATGTGTGAAGAAGTTACCAATTTAACAAATAAATTAAAATATATCCATAAACAATGTGATGGACACAGCCAGTAGACCTTGTGTATATGACCTCAGAGGACTGAAGAAGAAGATGGGGTGGATTCTGAAGTTTATTTGCAGATGACCTTCTTCTATTTCTTATTATTTCTCTTTTAACTGTCTTTCTGTTTTTTACCTTTGTCTTCTGCCCATGAAGGGCATAATACATACCTTAACAGCAATGAAGGATGACTGTAATGTCTGTTAAAGTTCTCACTCCAGTAATTATGCAATCTGTTAAGATAAGTAGGCTAAAATGTGCTGAGATTTCAGATTGATTAAAGCACATCCAGTATCACAATGCTTGGGAGTTATAGTATATAAACAATTACTCTAATAACCTATAACAGGTGCTTTCATTGTATTCAAATTGCCAGGATGACATGTTGGCTGATAAAAATTCCTAAATGGTATCATTACTATACTTCTATAAACTTCAGTCAAACACACACACACACACACACACACACACACACACACACACACACACACACACACACACACACTCACACACAGACACACAGCAGCAGCAGGCGTCTGCTTGTGTGTGAACATGCAGGTGTGTATTCCCAAACACAGCTGAATGCGATCTTCATCCTCATAATAAACTCTTTTTCTCTGATTCATTGCCATTCAGTGTCGACACAATGGTGTAAACGCTGCACGTTTCACTTGTTTCATACTGTTGATTTTTTGTTTTGCATGTAAACCACTTTGTAACACTGGTTTATAAAAAAAATCTTGCTATTGCCGATCACTGTTTATCCCTCGGTGAATACCATTTCCTGAGACAAATTGATACATTCACAACACTTCACGTATAGGCACGTATGAAATGATTTCAAAATCTGACTTTCACATTTTTTTTGTAAGGCATTATGTCACTTTGTCCCTCCCTCTCTCCATCCCTCTCCTCCTGCTGATGAGTGTTGCATGAAAGAAAGAGAAAAAAAACAGGAGGGCAGAGGCAGCGACTCTGCATTTACAACTAGTGCATGACTGTGATTGTATGAGTGTGTGTGTTTGTGTGTGTTCTTGTTAAAGTGTGTGTGTGTGAGTGAGAGACAGAGAGAAAGGGCTGCAGACATTTGGCAGAGAGAGAGAGAGATTTGGCTGACTTGTCGGGGTCTTTCATGTCACATTTCTACCCTGAGGACCTGACCTCTTGTCTCTCTGTCTGGACAATAACCTGGAAAAACTACAATGGACTATCAGAAAACCCCACTCGCAACATCCCTCCTGCTCCCTCAAACAAAGAAGAAGAACTGAAGGGAAGAATGACTGAGATTCTTAATTTGTATAAACGTATGAAAGTGAAGAGGAGAGGAGAGTTTGTGTACATTGGCCTATCTGACAACTGGGGAAGGACGCAGACGCAGAGAAGATTTATTCATGTAATTATACTCTTAGCATTCTTTGAGGGAAAGGTAAAGAGCAGAGAGGAGATAATAGGAGAGCAGAGGAAAGGGGGAGGAGAGAGTAGAGGAGTGCAGAGCAGAGAGAGGAGAGGACCAGAGCAGATAGGAGGAGAGAGAGCAGGAGGAAGGAGAGGGGAAGAAGAGGAGAGGAGAGGAAAGGTGAGGAGGGGAGGAAACACACTCCAGATGGGATCTTTAATGAAATGTAAGTAGAAACAGTGCGTGAGGGGAGAATTGCACATGTTGATGCTGCTGCTGATGTTATTGCTGTCGTCTTTGTCGATGATATTGATGATGTCAAGTGTCTCAGATTACTTTCTTTTCCTCCACACATTACTCCTTCTCCCTCTCAACTATCTTTAATTTCTCCTGCTCTAATTCTCTCTCTCGCTCTTATGCATCTTCTCTAATTCTGCGTATATCGTTCTGTAGCTCTGCCTTCTCTCTCTGCAGGTTATGTTAGATAGTAACAGTGCAGCAGTGGAGGGAAAGGCCAGTGTCACATTGCATTAACATTACACACACACACACACACACAGGGAGAAATATGCTTACACTGTGATGAGCGCACGTGGACAATGTGTGTGAAGAGTGTGTGTGTGTGTGTGTGTGAGAGAGTGTGTGTGTTCTGCTTCTGCACACACACACACACACACATACACACACACGCATACTCACACACACTCATACAGTCATACAGTCATACAGTCATACTAATAACGATACAGATTCTTAACCAAAAGAAGAAAAGCAAAGAACTACATTTTTGTGCCACATAAGAATTTGACTGCGCAGACACAGAGAAGAAAAGTGAGAGAGTATAAAGAGGGGAGGAAGGAAAACTATAATGCGCTTACTGTTGGCATGTTGGATCTAGATGTTGGTCATGCAGAGGAAACAAACTTATTGGATGATACAATACGCACCAGGCGTTCTGCTTGCATGTCATTTTGTTTTCTTTTCTGTGGTTGAAACCCCTTTTGGAACTGTTGAAATCAGTGATATGTTATATTCTATACTATATACAATACACCTGATACATTCAGTGCTTCATGTAGTTTAAAAAAGTTCCACATTTTGGAAAGTATGCTTGTTCGCTTTCATGCTAACAGCTAGCTATCTTAGCATAGAATAAAGACAGGAAGCAGCTAGCCCGGCTCACTTAGCAACTCCTCTAAAGCTCACACCATCAACATGTGAAACACTCATCTACTAATACAACAGTCCACAGACTACAGCCTCTAAAATGACCAGTTGTTCCAAAACAGTTTAAACACAAACTGATCATTACAACCTTCATGAAGGTAGGATTTTCTTTGCAGGACTACATTCGTTTTTAGCTAAGTGGACCTTAGTGTTTTACAGGGAGTTATGTGACCAGGTTACCAGTAGATAATCCAGGAAGTTAGTCACCAAGACTGGCAAGTGGTTTTTACACTTCTAATTCTCTATAACATGTTAATTATTGAACTTTAGAGGTGTTGGATTTTTGTTTCCTTTGGACAGAGGGGGTCATCCCTATGTTTCCCCAGTCGCATAAGCCTTCACTGATTTAATTCAGCATTTTGTTAGGGTTAAGGGTTGTGTTAGGGTCTACACAAGCCATGGAATTTGGCACTGATTGTGGAAAAAATAACAGACCGGGGAACATAGGACCCTTTTTTTGAATAGGACACAGGAACAAAGGTACAGAGCCAGGCTAGCTGTTAACAGTCTTTATGCTAAGCCAACTAGCTGCTGCTGAGGGAAGCTACAAATTGACCGCAGAGACACAAAATGGTATCAATCTTCAAACTATTTCAGTTAATAAGCAATAGAACAGTGAGAAAATTCGCCTCATGTCTAGTCATATCATCAGTGTAAACAGCTCCTGTTGTCTAGACTGTTGGGCATAGTGGCTGTAAGGAGCTGGCCGCAGGCCAATTGTCTCATAGTCTTTATTACATAACTGTGATGTTCAGCTGCCTGATAGTAAATTATAGAATGACTTTTCACTCCATTTTACTGCTGAGACACTGTTTTTGCTTTTGATGTGTTCTCTGCATCTACTTTTTGTATCATTGCAGTTAGGTGTAGCTACTTCATTTAAAAAAAAGTAACAAAATGTGATTCATGAAATGCTAAATGCAAAAGCATGCTGAGTTACTTGTGTTCATTATGTTTGAATTATGCTTTTTCCTGTAACAAACAATAATCCAAAAGACAGACAGAGAGAGTCAGAGCAGGAGCGAGAAGGGCAGTCCAGTCCTGCAGCATCTACACACAACATCCTAAAATCACCCTGACAGTCAGTGGATTTAGAATTGCTTGGAGGTCGGGTTGTGTTTGGTTGTGTTATGTTTCACTGCGATGTCATGCGATCTGTTGTCGTGTTGTTTCCTCTTGCTCTTGCTGTGTTGGCGCATTGCTTTTTGACTGTTTTGCTAGTTTTGTAACAGTACATGCCTGAGGTTTGTTTTTATGCTAATGAGACATAAATGCATTTTACAGGGCACGTTATAACAAATGCGAGGGGCGAAATGTAGGTCGGTTCTTCAGTGTGATCCCTGACGAACAGGTCAAGAGTTCTGCACCCTCTGATGCGGAGTTTTTACAGCAGGAAACGATCCTCAGAAATTAGGTCAGTTTGATCTCCTCTGAAAGCATCATCCATTTTTTATTTGTTGAAGTTTGAATTTCTGCCACATCTTTACAGCCTGACAGGATTAGAGTAATAAAGGCAGGTGTTTGCTTATTTTTCTTCCGCTCACTTTGAGACTTAAAGACCTCACTGTTCACTTTTTAAAGGTGAGATTCCCATTTATTTTTGTTTATAAAACAGGTGTTATAAAAATACTGTGAAAGTATCAAAATACATATACATTACATATACATAATACATTATAGACAGTATATAAACAGTATAGGAAAAAAAGTGCTACAGTGTTGTTACAGTCATTCCCCGAATGCAATGATGGTGCAGAGACGCAGAGAGCACAGATGTGGAAAACCTGGAAAAGCTGACCAATTAGAACGGAGTAGGCTTTTTCAGGAGGGGGTCTTAAAGAGACAGGTGCTAAAACAGAGTGTTTCAGACAGAGGGTGAATACAGGTGTATTCAGACAAACAGCATGGGAAAGATCATGTGTTTTTGAGCATTAAAGCATGTAAACATGTTCTAATAGAAACCCAAAATATAAGTAGGACCCTGAAAATGAGCATAACCTGGGACCTTTGAATTTTTCACCATACATTTACATTGTCTGTCATTACGTTTGTCACAAAGTCTGGTCCGTCTTCATAAAGTGATTAGGCCTGTTTGCAATCATTAATGAAAGGTTTAATGGAGAAAAGCTCATAAACTCCAATGAGAAACACATTCATATGTATTAAAATGTGTTTAAAGCTGTCAGCTGGGGAAATCATAACACAATGTCTGCACCCTTTTAACCGTGCTGCACTCTGGTTGTACTTTCATAAAGGGATTAACGCTTACATCTACACATCGTCATTTGATTTGGAAGAATATATTTTAATGTTTTGAACAAGAAGTGTTCATGAAGAATGTCAGTCTTGCCGAGGGGCTTCACAAATCCCCTGAGTAATTATAGAGTCAGCCCCACAGTCCCAGTTCACAGATATAAAGTGTCACTCATAACTGCAGATATTGCTTAACTCACGTGTCACAATTTTGCAAAGAGAATGAAAGCAATTTAGTACACAGACTTTCACGCTTTTAAATGCTTAAAGGGGATTGTGATCAAATAAACACAAGACTGTAACTACAGTGAGTGATAGTTTCTCATTTGCATTTTCCACTGTGAGAGGAGAGACTTTTTAAATGCTGGACAAGCTGATTTATGTTCTCGAGCACACACTCAGTCGAACCACATTATGCAAAGTCAACTTCCAACACTTACTTTATACTATAATATGAGCAATTATTCCAAAAACAGATTTTTCTTTACCTCAGATTGTTTTATCTGAATATTTAGTGTAATGTATGAAGATGGAAAATCAACTACAATTATGTAACAAGTAAAAAGCAAAGGTTAGAAAGTTTTATGTACAAAATATGCCTTTTTCCTTTTTTTCGTTAATCGTTTTGTGATCTCTTACATTAATTGTGTAATTTTTGTTTTTTCTGTTATCATTTATTTAGCAGCTATCTAGTAAGTTGGAGCTTAAAGCAACACTATAGAAGTGCTCCGTAAGATAAAAAAAGCCAAGACTGTGGATCCCTTAATCTGAAGTAAATCATATTAGAAAGAAAAGCAGACACAGTGGAGAGTCTTTCCTTAATCATCTTGTTTCTCTCCCGATCCTCCTCTCCTTTCAGAAGATGAAGGGTCTTCCTGCCTCTGTTACGCTTCATTACGCTCTTTACACCCACTCCCCTTTGTCATCTCCCCTGATCTCTCTCAGACAGCCAGGACCTGTTGAATTAAAGATATTTTATATTTAGTATCAGAGCCATCAGTAACTAACACACACACACACACACACACACACACACACACACACATATACACACACAAACATACACACACACACGCACACAACCACGCACATACTGAAGGTGTAATTCTGTGTGTATGGGGGAGTTCCAGTCCGGGGGTACATGTCTAGACACAATACTGTAAAGAACTATTTATCTCTGTCTCTACTCTGCATTTAACCTGGGTGTTGCAAATTATTGTGGGCAGTAAATGGTGTGGTATGTGGCACTGGTTGACACTCTGCTTGTCCCTGAAACAAGCACATAACAGGTCCAGACCCACGGCAAATGTTTGCATATTACATCAAGTGTCATTTTCTGCTCAATAAAGCTGAACGAGAGCTTGACAAAATAGCTAAACTATGTATGTTGATGCCTTTTGGGGCTGGGGACTTAAAGAGACGGGTGAATACAGGTATATTCAGACAGACAGTATGAGAAAAATAATTTGTTTTATGAACTTTAAATTATGTCAACATTTTCTAGTAGAAGCCCAAAATATGCACCTGAAAATAAGCATAAATTGGGAACTTTAAACAGCGTGTTGCTTCGTCAAAAGCTCAGTTTAAGACAACAGCTGTCTATGACAGCAACATCCCATCTGTGTGTCCACCAGCAAGGTCAGCCCGATGTGAGTGATATTATTCTGCAAAGAGAAAGTTGTGACTGTTGCCACCTACTGGTTCTCTCCAGAGACAGGTAGACTGGTAACCAATGACTTTACTTTTACTTTTCTACTAGTAACTATTTATCATAAAGTAGTTTGCATGTGGGGGCAGTTAGTCTCTAACTACATGTTGTTGTTTTGAGAAAATATAGGGGGAACGTACAACATCCACGCAGCTGAATTTGTACCTCTGTGAGTCTACAGTGTCAACTACTGAATAAAGTTGATGGGTCAGTCACTCGCTGATGCTTGTGAGAGAAAGTAGACATTAGGAGAAGACTGTGTGTTACTGTTTGGGCAGGCCTACTTTTAATGTAGAGACTGGCTTTATTATAGATCCTTCATACCATACAAGACAAATAATGATGTACCCATAACTGAAGCACAATGGGCTTTGAGTGTAAATGTTAACATCCCACAGTGAAGGAACTGCAAAGTGTCGGAGCAGGAAACAGTCGTTGACTGGATTTAATGCTGCAAAGTTTTCAAATCTTGTGAAAATTGTCCAGAGAATGATAAGTCAAATACATTAAACATGCTGATTATCACAAAAATGCAACCTACCTATCTCACCTCATCTCCAGAACAGAAGAGGATGGCGGCCAAGCTGCAATAGAAAATGTAAAAATTGTAAAAAATGACATGGACGTCATGACTCCAGATGCACAATGGGGTAAAACTTAATTGATGTGCTTCCCCTAAAATCAAAATGTCAGGTTGAGTCAACAAAGAAGATTTTTTTCAGTTTATTGAATCTATAAAAAATAGACAGCCGTGACTTAAGCCTTAAGCAAAGGTCTAATTCAGACTATCTTTTAAACATTTAGTTCATTCAACAATTTCCAAAGTACGCTTAAGAAAAAGTTTCTCAAAAATGCTTTCCTCTCTTGTCAGACATCCATCTTATTTGTCTATCTCTATGTGAGAAGTACTTTACAGCTCATTCTGCAACCTGTTTTGTCTCATCCGTTTTCATTTCACTCAAGTTGATCTTTTTAACCTGGTGTCATTTTTCTTTGCATAGAACGCTGTTTCTGTGTTCCTCGTCGTATTTGTTCTACTGACACCACAAAACCTTTGAATTATATGATGAATACACGAGTACATTAAAGTATCTTTGTGTGTGAATACTTGCTTTTTTACCTTCTGTATGTGCGTGATCTTAAATCTAAATATTGGCATGTGACTGAGGGGGAAAAGTCCCTTAGCCTCAGTTTCTTGGCTCCCTTTTCTCCTAAACCCTGCGGGCGAACGGCTCAGACATGTTTACGGTGAGGGGGAAAGTGAGATATGATGTATAGATTAAGGTGTAAGGCGTCCAAGTTTCCAAAGTACTATAATTATATTATAACTCATCCATATTAGACAAGTTTCAGTTCTGAATAAATAGAAATGACTGGTGATTTTTTTACAGATCATTTTTTTGACCTTTCATGGCTTTATTCCTTAGTATGGCTGAAGTGTGACAGGGAATGGGGAGAGGGAGGGGGCGACGTGCTGCAAAGGGCCGCAGGTCGGAGTTGGACCCTGGCCGCTGCGGAGAGGAAATTTAATGAGCTTGGTTAGTTCCCATGAGTACTTTGAGTCCTACATCAAAGGGCTTCAAAAAGGAGTACTCAGGACTAATTACTATCATTTGATTTAAATGATTAATAATTCTCACATCAAACTAGATGATTACTTGTTTAGTTTAAGTCTGATAATCTAAAACTAAACAGTCATATCAACAGGGTAATTTTCCATAACTCACTGTTTATGCAAATCGATTACGGTATTAGTTTTTTTTTTACTTGTTTTGGGTGGTCACCTACAGTAAGAGGAGGAGTGACATTCATGTTTTTAGATTCTCTGCGTGTATCTACTTTATAGAAGGCTGACAGACAAAAAACGTCCTTCATGCTTGGTCTTCCACACACTCCTCTCCCTTTCTCTTCTTGCTTATAACCCTCTATCATTTCTTTTTTCTGTCTTCTCTCCTCCACCCCTTAAACCTACAATCTAGGGGAGTCATGAAGTATGAACTCCACTGATCTCTGCAGGAGAAAACAATAGGATCAACTGGCTGTGAAATCATGAGTGCTCCTACCGCTGTGACCCCAAATATGGAGGTGAAGGTGGTCTCCAAGGAGATGGCATTGCTTAGCAACATATTGGCAGCTTACACCTTCATTGCAGGTAGGTCTGATCAAATATGCCTGTGTGACTGCGTGTGATCACGTTGTCGTCATCATTATACTCTTGTCGTGCTATAAGATCAAGGAAGGCACGGCCTTGTTCTGAGGATGCCATGGATTTACAGGACTTTATGAACAAGGTCTTCCACTTATTCCCCTCTGGATCCCTGTTAAATACATTTCTCATTTAGCAGGGAGACTAGTGGACACACTTTAAAAACATGAACTGTAAAAGAAAATGGTAAAATGACTGGCAGCAAAGTTTCCAGACGGATACCGTGAAATTATAGTAAATAACCATATTAAATTACAGTAAATTTAATGTAACTTAACTGATTTTGACTTTAAAATGTGCTGGTTTTTTTACAGTGTATTACATGTAATTCTGTGATATGGTTATCTACTGTAATTTCACGGTATCTGTCTGTTTTTTACATAATTTTTTTACAGTGCAGGTAAGGGATGACAGTCTGAAACAACATAGACACTGAAAGAGCAGAGAAAGAGCAAAAATATTTTGAGTGAATGAAAACTTTTAATATTCTGTTTCTTTTTCTTGCAGACCAACCCGAGAGGACAGCCTTGGTGTTTCTGGGTGGTGTAAGTATTGGACTTCTCGTCACACTCTGCGCCATCGTCTTCCAGATACACTGTCGTGCAGACTGTCACTATGGCAACAGCAAGCACCCTCACCCTCACCATCACCATCGCCACAGGAACAGGCATCATCACCGCCGTCATCACAGCTGTCCCCTCCATCAGCCCATTGACAGTAATCCAGACAACACTGCCGTTGTTGTCTCTGGAGGGACTGGGCCTTCGGGGGACAGCGAGTCAGAGGACTGGGATGACACGTCTGACCTGTCATCACGGAGACGCAGACGCTTTGAGAGAGCGCTGCTGCACGCCACCATGTTCACGTCAGCTGAAGGTAGCTCACACAGATACACATATAAGACATAAATATGTTTCATTCCTTATATAAGACCATTAAATCCAAACACTTAAACAACCTACAGTAAATTACACTTTTAAACTCAACAGAAATTTGTTGTTTTTTCCAGACATGGTGCACCCAGTTAATCTGATCCACACACTTCACAGACAACTGTCTCCTCACACAGTCACAGTCTTGCAAAATGTCTGGCAGTACAATATGACGTTAATAAATGCACTCAATGAAGGACACATGCAGTGGGTAAAAGTGAAATCAGAAATAAATTAAATTCTTGTCAATCTTTCTGCTCAATTTTAGACTTAAAGACGTCACATTTTTTAAAGTTCCCATTTGTAAAAAGTGAGATTTCCATGTGTTTTTTTCATCACAAAGCAGGTTGAATGTTGTATCAATACAGTGAAAGTAACAAAACACTCAATCTAAAGTGAAATGCACACAGCCCGTATTCAGAAACTGTCTTCAAACGAGCCGTCAGGACTTCTGTACAGTTGTGATGTCACAGCTATACTACATAGGTAGAAAGTGACGTTACATTTATTCTTCGGGCTGCAATGATGGTGCAGAGTTGCCAAAAGTTGACAAAACACTGACCAATCAGAGAAGACTGGGCTTAAAGAGACAGACGCTGAGACAGAGCGTTTCAGACTGAGGGTGAATAGAGGTTTATACAGACAGACAGGATGAGAAAAATAATGTGGTTTTTGAACATTAAAGCATGTAAACATGCTCTAACAGAAACCCAAAACACAAGTATGAAACTGAAAATGAGCAAAATATGGGACCTTTAAGGTACTTGGACTGCATATATTTTAGAGATGGTCGATAACATGTCTGATATTGTGACATCCAAGCAGACAAGCATAGTCAAACATCGCAGTTAAAAATGTGAGGAGAGCGCGCGCGCGCGCACACACACACACACACACACACACACACACACACACACACACACACACACACACACACACACACACACACACACACACACACACACACACACACACACACACACACACACACACACACACACACACACACACACACACACACACACACACACACACACACACACACACACACACACACACACACACACACACACACACACAAAAATAGAAAGTCCTCTCAACTGTGATGTGGAATTTGACGGTTATGCGGATGGACAGTGCATCAGCGTGCTTTAATCATGTGTCCTGTGTGTGTGTGTGTGTGTGTGTGTGTGTGTGTGTGTGTGTGTGTGTGTGTGTGTGTGTGTGTGTGTGTGTGTGTGTGTGTGTGTGTGTGTGTGTGTGTGTGTGTGTGTGTGTGTGTGTGTGTGTGTGTGTGTGTGTGTGTGTGTGTGTGTGTGTGTGTGTGTGTGTGTGTGTGTGTGTGTGTGTGTGTATCGTCAGAGCTGGACCGAGCCCAGAGGCTAGAAGAGAGGGAACGGATTCTCCGAGAGATCTGGATGAACGGACAACCAGACATAAGCACAGTCACTCAAAGCCTCAACAGATATTACTGACATGTATCAGACAGGCAGTCAGTCAGAAGGACATGAAGACAGAGAGGCGAGCAGAGGGATAAAAGGTGAATAAACAAATGAAAAGCGGATGAAATGAACATAAATCATCAGATTAGGAGCGCTTTCTGCACTGCACCAAAGAGACTCTTACAGGTCAAACTACTGGTGACAGTGGGAGCTTTCCCCTCCACTCTTCAAACAAGGAAACATATGGGCTGTGATGGCTCCACCCTCCAGTGCAGGATGACACCGAAGTGTTGGAAAGAAGAATGCCCTCGTACCCCGAAAAGCCAACAAGTTAGGACCCAACAGACCTACAGAATGAGATATAGGTATCACTGTTGCTGGTGAAAACTGGGGGATTTTCTAACTTTTCACTTTTTTAACAGTTGCTTTAAAGAAAACTGAAGGAGAACTTAAGGAGAAAAATAACGAGACACACTGTTGTGGTTGCTGTTAATGCAAGTATGGATTCAAATATTGTTTTCAGCTTTTTCTGTCTGAATTTGAATCTGAATTAAAGATAATAATTGTGGAGAGACGTTGGATCAATGCCAAGATAAATTCACATACTGGTGCTTCTACTGCTGTAATACTGCAGATAAAGAGAATACTTATAGCCCTTAAACCTGTTTATGGGTTGTCTCATGTTTGAGAGGATCGTGATGCCTTTCTTTCTTTGGATCATGAGGTAATGAGCTGGAGAATAAAAGAACACTCCAGTGATTTATGAAAGCTGTTTTCTGTACATATTATTGAATAAAGTCCCTTATTAAAATAAAATCCATCCTCACATTTCTTTAACAGTATTTGAGTGTGTTTGGGTATGATGTACATGTATCTCATCTGCTGTAAGAAGAGATCATGGACTGAGCTCAGAACAGTAATATGTCCAGAGAATAATCTGATTGATTGATAATCAGCATTTAGGGGGAATTATGCCCATTTTCAAAGTTCATACATGTTATTCCTATGGTCTGAGGAAGTCTAAAATATAGTAAACATGAACAACTCACTCCGAAATCTGATGTCATAAGGTATAAAGTGTGGAGCTGCTCCGTAGACAATGAATTGTAAAAGATGTTATAGATGATCCTGAAAGCACATCACACATTTGAGATAATGTAGGTGATGTTACCCTTTAAATAAAAAAGATGAATATTGATTTCTTTTTACCTAGCAAAAATAAGGTAACTCTAGTACCTTTCAGTGGTTGAGGCCCAAGGAAACCCAAGGAGAGGTCAACCGTTGGCAGAGAACTGGTGCCAAAGAGAGGATCAGCACTAGTGCACAGAGTACTGAGGCCATAAAGGTCACAGGCAAGTCCCAGAGCAGAGTGGCTAGAGTGCAGCAAGGCAAGGTTCCTGGTAGATAAGGCACAACAGAGTACCAACACCTACTGTAGAGGTAGAGACAGGACACTGGGGTCTAGAGATAGGCAGTACAGCCCACAGTAGACAAGGTGGCAGAAGGCAGCTGCAGTCTTTCACGAGTTTGTTATACCATTCAACCTCATTTAGAATAGAATAGAAAATACTATATTGTCTACTTTATTGCACGCAAAAAAGCAGAAATGTGTCTATGCATGCCATCGTTATAATAATATATAGCATTATGCAGCTTCCATCCTTACCCCTGAGACACAGTGACTCTGTTGGAAGCACAAAACATCTGCAACAGCAGCCACACTAATGACCCACGGTGGGTAACACTTATTGAAAAGCATTTACACAGACATACACAATACATCATGGGGCTGGAGGTTCGACTGGACCAAGCATCTCGGAATTACACTGAGATGTTGTGCCAAATGTTTTGTCACCAGTGCAGGTGCCTTTACCAACCAGTCAATGTTACCGGTGCTCACTTTTCCACACATGAACATGTCTCTGCTGCAACGAACATAGACCTCTGTTAACTCATCATTTAAATTCTGTGAGAATGACCAATTATTGGAGTAAGTCTCCCCCTGGTGTTCATAAGGTGCCCCTGCTTTTCAGATCACATCTCAGTATTAACATACAGCTTGAAAAGCCAAATCGAAAAGAACAAAGGCAACAGACAGGGATGAAACGGAAAAAAGAGACAACTTTCAATCAGATCACTGCAATTAAAATAAATAGATGAATAAGTAACTAGAACAGTAGCCATTTTTTCATTAACCTAATCTCATTCAGACACAGGGTCTCATTCTCAAGAGAGACCCATTAACATACAACAGCTGAAAACAACCCATAGCTCCATAGAACAGATCATTCACACAAAGACAAAATACAACACAAGGTATATATAAAAGTTGTCAAAGTGTCATGGCAGTAGTTTTAAACTATTGAGACAAACAAGCATAGACTCCCAGAGACAATCTCTCCAGATTTCTTAAAAGAAGTTTAAAATCCTCCAGGAACCACACTGGAAAGTGTCAGTTCCTGTCGCAGGTGTTTCCTGGTTGATGTTGCAGAGTTGGAGGTCTTTTTTTGTTTGTTTGTTTTTACCAAATTGTATGCGGACTGAGGGGACAGAGAGAGTCAAAAAGTCCTCGGAGCACAGGCTAAGGCAATCCTGTTTGTGTGACATGCAAGTAGATAAATAAGAAGGTAGCAGACCCAGGGTGGATTTGTAAATGAAGATGTACCAGTGCAAAACTAAAATAAAAGCAATCATGCAGTCATAATTATATTTGTGGAGACCCTGTCATGTGTGACGACGGAGGAGGGGACCCAAATGCAGATACGGAACTCAGGAGACGGTATTAACAAATTTAATAAAACTTATTTTACAAAAAAGGTGCACTAACACAAAGGAAAACACAAAGAACTAGATACAAACTCACACGATGAATGGACACAAGAGGAACAGGTACACAGGGAGACATCAGGGTATGAAGAGGGTATGATCCGGCACTGAGTGAGGCTCAGTACCGGGTTGATATACAGAGTGACAGGTGATTAGTGCCAACAAGAATCACCTGCCAGGAAAACAAACTCAAAACAGAAAACAGAAAGAAAGCACATACAGAAAAACACAGACAGAGGGAGACAAAAAACAACGATTAAAAAGGAGAGGGAGAGACTGTCCAGAACCAATCACAGACTCAGTAACATATAGGCCTATATAATAATAATAATAATAATAATAATAATAATAATAATAATAATAATAATAATAATACAAATGTCTCTTCTCATAAACTCCTAATTAAACCTCCAAATGAATCATCATATGCACTACCGTTATCGACATTGAAAACCAGTCACTTTATCCTTCTCAAGAATAAGTTACAGCTCAGCGACGTAGTTCTGCAGAGGGCAGGAAAACATATTCCTCCTGGTCTCATAATGTGCACAAAGTGACATGTGGCATAGGCCTATAAATAAAATGACTGCAGGAGTGTTGGGGTTGTAGACAACTTGAGTTAGATGAATGAAAAACGGATGCAATTATTGTTTTAATGCAACATTTAATATGTGGCGTTTTCTTTTCAGTCCAAAATCGAGTGTAAACTTGAAAGTTGTAGAGCATCTTTGTGATTGATACAATATATTTCTATAACTTTTTTAGGCACTGTTTTTCTAACTGTTCTTATGACACTCCTATTACACGACTAAAGCAATGCATAAACGCCCTAAATAACCATGATTAATACAATATAAACCCGAACACTGTGGTGTGAGCCCTAAGTACAGCTGATGTACACAGTCTCTAACAGTGCTATCGCTTTAACGGGACGGGCGGTGACGTTGGGACGGGGGCACGGAGCAGAGAGAGCAGACTGCTGCAGCTGGACCGACTCCCGCCCGGGACCAGAGCAGCACCGGCCTACAGACTAACACACACACACGTACACACACTGTCATCACCGTAAACCTCACCGTGCAGGTTGTCAGTCCACTATGAGAGACTACTCAGCGACTCCGAGCCACGGAGGCGCCTGCATGCCGTGCTGCCAAGTTTGCGTCTTCGCCTTTACCGCATTTCTCATCGTTGCAGAGAGGACGGCGCGTGAGTCTTACCTGGGACATACACACGCGCGCCGCACACAAACACACACACACACACACACACACACACACACACACACACACACACACACACACACACACACACACACACACACACACACTTAACCGTAGACTACACGCCCTGTGCACAATAATAAGACCGAGGGCAGGATCACTTGTTCGACTGTAATATGATGGCATGTGCCCAAGCGCATCCCTGCTGTGTGTTATTGCGCGTGCATGTGGGTGCGTGCCTTTTTGGCTGTAAGGTTGTCAGATCAGCAGCTGGAGGAGAGATAGTCGCATGTTATAGATAAGGCAGAGGATTTTGGATGGCGTGTTTATCTTTTGAAAAATCTACAAGAACTTTGTTTTCACCTCAGTCTGTGTCTTGTGTTGTCATGAAGATTAGAGTCAGAGCCTGCAGTAAGCACCAGTGCGCCTCTTTCCTATTTTCACACGCTGCATTATGAAATCATGTATGCAGCAAAACTGCAGACTAATGCCAGAGTTATACAGAGCTCATCTTTTAAACTGCTGTGTCATTTCATCCCACCAGAGACGCCTCCTAAATAAAAACGAAGCGGGGCCATGTTGTCATATTTCAGCGCCCTTTTTTTTGGAGGTGCATGCATGGACGAGGGGATGGGCGTACCCCCATGATGGGGCCTAGTCAGCCCGCCTGTTTGGCAGCTAAAACGGTTCAGATTACATGTGTTGAGGGAGGGAGGGAGGCAGAGCTGCAGAGCTCAGCCAGGCCAGTGTGATGTGGAGAGGAGTCTGTCTGTAAGTGAGGAGAGGAGGCAGCACTCTTGTTGTTGTCGATACACCTTAGATGGGATGTAGGAGAGAGGCATTTAGTGTTTTGAGTGAACAATAAAACACAAAATGCTCTATTCTCTGGCACACTGATGAAATGTTTTTGCCCTGATATAACACTTTTAAGTATTCTGCATACAATATTACGTAAGAGACAGTGATTATCCTAGAGATGCTGTATTACAGTGATATTGTGCATGTGTTTATGAAGCTGATCTGTTTCATGGTTTTAAAACAGATTGTACGTGCAGGCGAGGTTTGTCCACATACGCAAAATGTTATTGACCTGATTCATTATGTTTATTTTTATGATTCAAATACAATTTCCAATAGCAGCAGCGTCAACAGACACAGGGGACAACAACAGCTTACATCCCTATAAAAAAGAACTACACTGATCCATTATTATTATTATTATTATTTATTTATTTATTTTTATTTCGCATTGTAGCAATCCAGTCTGGTAGATTTAAGCATTTCTTTGTGTTGTCAGACTTTGTATACTTGTGTGTTCTCCCCTCTCTCCCCAGTGATCTATTGCTTTGTGTACTATCTATGGGTGGGTCACAACTACTGCTATGCCCATCTTGCTGGCTTCACTGCACTGTTCTTGCTACCAGGTAAGACAACAACAACAACAAAGACAACAACAACAACAACAACAACATATCAATATATATATGTAATGGATGGATAGATAAATGGATAGACAGATAGATAGATAGATAGATAGATAGATAGATAGATATATAGATAGACAGATAGATAGATAGACAGATAGATAGATAGATAGATAGACAGATAGATAGATAGATAGATAGATAAATAGATCAATATTTTATTATATTTGTCGCGTTCTATGTTGCAGGCTGGGCTCCTCAGTGGCTCAGTTACCTGTGGTACCTATCAGATGGACGCATCCGCAGGAAGTCCCTCACCTGGACACACATACTGCACTTGGGTATCTTCAAAAGGTGGGCCAATGTGTGCATCTTTCTGCGTGTAAAGGAACACTAACGCCAGTGCTAACTCGAAAAATTGTTGAACAAGGACAGTTTCCAGTAAAAGTCAAGACAAAACTGAACATTTGTTTGAGTTTGATTATGAAGATAATGATGTATATAATGCTTTATATGGAAGCATTTCCTTATTTTACCCCTGTGTTTCTTGCTCCTTCAATCCAAATCCAAATCCTCAACTCTGCATCGCCTCTATCCATATCTGGGCTCCAGGCTGTGGGAGTGCATGTGTCTGCCAGACGAGGATGTGTACGGTGAGATCATGCAGCAGGCTGATGCATCTGCCTTACGCCTGTTTGAGGCCTTGGTGGTCACCCTCCCTCAGACGCTGCTGCAGACCTATGTGCTCATCTGCACTGATATAGGAATCAAATCTCCAGGTAAGGAGATACTGAAGATGATTCGTAGAAGGCATGTGTGAAAGGGTGATAATAAGGTTTGAAATAGCATGTATTAGAGTGTGTATTTCAGACCTTATTTGATTCTGATTCTGATTCTGATGATAAGGTCTGAAATAGCATGTATTAGTGTGTGTGCGTGGTAAAAGTATGTACAGTGTGTGTTGCTGCATTTCCATGTAAAGGACTCTTAAACCGATTAGCAATAAACTGTGGCCCAGTAGACAATGGTTACTGGATCTACTATTAGTTTGAGATGGTATCTTTGATATTACCTATATCCAGCTGTTTCTTTACATGTTCCTCAACTGGTACTGTATGGGCATCTGAAAGGGTAAAATATGACAATAAGCAGATATTCCTACCATGATTAAAGTTACAACGACTGGAAATGGACTTGTCTATTCACTTAATCATCTACCATAACATCTTCAACATCCTGGATTTAAGACACATTCATGTGCTGATGTAATATTGAAGCCCTGAGAGAGCTGACTCCTCTAAAGGTTTGCTTTGTCCCTCTGCAGAGCAACGCAGACTTCAAATCAACTGTGCAAACACCATTTACCATGTCAGTGTTTTTCTTGGCAGATGTGACATAGGCAGATCCAAAGTAGAAGTATAGTGTAACTCTTTTTAGGATCAAATAGCTGTTAAGTGTGAAAGGTGACGCTCGTAGTGGCAAAGCTGCAGAGAATGATCAACTCTGCAGTTTCCCTCAGTTATACAGAACATTTGAGCGCCTTTGATAATAAACATAGAGCCAGATATTTTCCTCAGGAGTTGGTAAGAACCAATACAGAACTGAAAGCCACTCCACAGACAAACGCACACAGCCCGTATTCAGAAACTGTTCCTTTAAACGAGCCGTCAGGACGTCTGTACGGTTGTGATGTCACAACTATACTATATATAGAACGTGCTGCTACAGTGCTGTTACAGTCATTCCCCGGCTGCAATGACGGTGCAGAGATGTCGAGAGCATGCAGAAGACCTGGAAACTACCATCTATTTTCAGTGTGCTTGTGCAGCAGACCTGTATCTGATGTACAGTATGTATCAAAGTATTCACATTTCATCTCCTTTCTGCCTCTTCCCTCTCCCCTCCAGCCTCGGTTTGTTTTGTGGTGTGTTTGGTATCTCTGTCCTGGGCCTTGGTCCTCTACGCAAGAGCCTGTTCACTCATCAGACCAGGACACCTACAAATGACCCCCGCTGCCATTCTCTGTCGACTTCTGTGGAGGGTGGGCATATTTACACAAACTTCCAACAGCCAATATGAGCAATATACACCCTCAATATAACAGTTTCAATTTAATGAGCGGCATATTTACGTATATGCCTGTGCTTGGCTTTGTTTGCTTGACAGTTATATTTTCTCTGTCTGCAGGTCAGTATGTTGGGGTCTCGATTTGCAGTTCTCATGCTCTTCACACGTATCTTCAAACAATGGCTCATGGGAGTCATTGGTAAGTCTGGATGCTAAGGCTTCTTCTCCTAGCCCATATTTTTAACCTCACAAACAGCGTTCTTTTCAGCTGAAGACATTTAACGATTATTGAGTCTTGGTGAGGACACCCTGTTATGGTTTATCTCCTGTTTGTGTGTGTGTGTGTCAGGTGTACACTGGCTGGGTGCAACCTTCTGGATGGTGTCTCAGCAGACTGACATCATACGTTCAACTAGTCGATGGAGGCTCTTTAACCTCGTTCTGGGCGCCATTCACATCTTCTTTTTCCTCAATGTGAAGTACGGTCAATCCAGATACCGCATGGCTGGCTTCTATCTGGTATGTGCTTGTGTATGTGCCATGCCTGTGTGCCAGTATTTTTGGGCAGGGCACACAACATTTGAGACCATAAAAAGAGAGAAAAAACATTGTATTTTGATGAAATACAATGCTATGAGAGCTATGATATACACTATAGACAGTTTAACCTTATTCCTAACTTAATTTCATAGGAGACCAATCTGTGACTGTCAATTATGTAAAATTGAGAAACTTACATTACACTCATACTCACATTACAAACATAGGTATTTAAGTATATATTATGTACAAATATCTGATGGTGATAATATTCCATGAATCAATGTAATCTACACACACAATAGTTGAAAAAACAGTGAGAAACATTGATGAAATGTGTATAAAGGTGACCATCTTCCTCTCTTTCTGTTCATTTGTCTTCAGGCCATGTTCTTGGAGAACGCTTTTCTTCTTCTGGCCTCGTCATGGTTGTTTACGATGGTGTCCTGGGACACTGTGGGGATCCCAGCTGCCGTTTTCTGTAGCTTCCTCATTGGTGAGACACACAGATACACTCTAGATATACGCTGTGTCCCAAATCGCGCACTGCAGTGAGTGTACTGACATTCGTGTGCCCTATGTACTGACACGATTAGTTCATTTCCCCCAGTGAGCGCTGTCTCAAATCACACACTGCCGCCCCGCACGTACAGTAAATGACGATCGTATTTCTTCTTCTGTTTATTTATCCAAAAGCTTATACATCAACTCTTCCGACTCAGCATGCTACCAAAAATCCTTGTGATCCTCTTTTTACATTTATAATGTGAATCTAGTTGTTTCCCTTCCGTTGCACGATTGTTACACAATTTTCCAGTTTGAATTAAGTCACGCCTCTTCCGCTACCTAGACAAAATGGTGTTGATTGAGGGCATTGAGTGTCCATCGATCGCACTTTCACCCTCAAAAAAGCCAGTAAGAGGGTGGAAGTGTGTGATTACACACAGATTATGACCGATCCTTCAGCGCCATAGTAACTGAAGAAAATATTGAACCCATATTTCACAAGCCACATATCTCCAGAACATTCTGACACTAAAATGCGTTTTTAATCAGGAGAAAATTTACTTTGTTTGAGACCTGTTTGTGTCAATAAACTCTGTGGAGATCTGTGAGCACAGGTAAGGAGGTAACGTCAGCTAATGTTCACGAACGTCTCAGATAACTTTGTCATTTTTGTAATGCTAAATATGGCTTTTAGCTGTGTAAATGGAAAACCTTTGGCTGTACAGGCACAGCTGTGCAAAGGTGGGCATGCTAACAAAGCCTTCTGACACTGATGATGCTAACAAGCTGATGCTGAAGCTACTGATTTATCATGCAAAGCTGAGGCTGATGGGAATATCATTAGTTTTGCAGATATTTGGTAATAAAACAAATATATAGGATATATATATGGTATATATATATATATATATATATATACATACGCAGTTGTATATATACTGTGTATACATATATTTACATATAAGACCTTTCCTTCTTTCCTTCAGGAACCTCCATCTCAAGTCCTCCCTGTTTCTCTTCTATTTATCTGTTCTCTCTCTCCAGGAGTGATAGCATTGGTGCTGTACTATCGTTTCCTTCACCCTAAGTCCTTTGAGATTTTCCAGAGTATTCGCCACAGGGGGATAGGTGGAGCCTGCACGGAGCGTGGGTCTACCCTGTCACTGGAGGAGAAAGTCACACCCACTTTCCATCGCCATGCAACACTGTCTGGTCTGTTAACGATCCATCCATCTATCTATCTATCTATCTATCTATCTATCTATTTATCTATATATCAATCAATCTATCCATCTATCTGTCTATCCATCTATCTATCTATTTATTTATCTATGGTTGTTTACCTAATCAGGAGGTGGGACCCTGATGGACCTCCCTATCCAATGGGAAGGCTGGAAACATCACCACTGGTTGCTGATTCGCTTGGCTTTGAAGACAGGCGATGTCACTAAGATCTGGTCGTTATATGGCGAGGGGGGACTGGCCGGACTGTTGGGTCTGTCTGAAGAAGTTCACTCCCCTGATGAATATCACGTTCCTCGGGTTTGTTGCGTTCCTGTTGTTGAGCGTCCAGTTTATGAAAGCTATTGGCTTTAGTAGTGAGACTTCCTGCAACTTTAAAAAAAAAAAGATTTAAATATTAGTCTATTAATGTCAGTGGAGACATTGATATCTGTTTCCTACTAATGTACTTCCTGGCATGCAGGCTAATTTGTTATGTCTTTTACAGTAGTATTACGTAAAAGGGTTTCTTATTCTTATTTGTGATGTGGTTTGTCAGGCTCCACTTGTTCCGCCGCAGATTCCTCGGATCTCACAACCAGTTCCTCAACCAGCTCCTCAACCAGATCCACCACAGGTGACGCAGGCTCCACAAGCAAGATCTTTGTTTAATTCATCTCTCTGAACCAATAATCTAATCTAAGAATAAAGTAGATTTATACTTGAAGCCATTATGTGTAGGACATGGAGGAATGAGCTGACAAAGCGACACAAAGCACCAGTTTTCACCGTGTTTGGCACATTTTTCCAAAAACAAGAACTTATGCCATTAGACTATTTTTACCTAAAAAATGGCATTTCACTCACTTAAAAACTGTCCACAGTGGCTTTCAAATGGGTCTCCATGCATATAATGAATGCTCAGCCACCAGGTTTTTTACCACAGTAGTTCTTTAAGTTTGTCTGTCTTGTCCACAGGTCAGAGAGGTGGTCCAGCCACCAAAGCCCGCTCCCTCCAGTGTAATAGCCCGACCAGTGAGAAAAGCTCCGCCCACAACAATCCAGGATATGAGAAGGTTTCCAGAGATCATCCCGGTCCAGGAGGTCATTTTTGAAGAGACTGCCGAAGACGAGTCCAGCGCTGCACCATCAGAAAAAGGTTGGATGCCGGATAAACACTGAACCCTGCTGGTGCACAGCAATAGAAATTATTTTTTTTACACAGTTACAGTTTTTCTCAGTCGCTTTAGTACATTTCTTGAATCATCCTCGACATTTGCAAAACAGTAAGTGCACTTCAAAACAATTCCTACAAATAGCATAACACCATGGATCTTCAAAAGCCTCGTACTCAAAATCCTTAGTTCCTCTCTCAAAAGAATGACAAGTCCTTGTGTCATTGTGTACGGATAAGACACTCAAATTGCATAGTCATGTTGTAAATATAACAGTGTACTCTGTTGGGGCGTTCTGATGTAAACTATTTCTAACGTTCTGATGACTATTACTGTAAATTGTAAGTTACACTTTTGTGTATATGGAAAGTTGATTGCAAGAGACTGGACAAGATTAACAATTATGCTTTTACTGTTTGCACTGTAATTTGTTGACAGACCATGTCATTGTCAATAGACAGTACTGCATAGCACAAGAGAAATGTGAACATATTTCCTTAGGGAAAACTGTAAATGCATTGCTGTAGGAATTACATTGTAGTCTTCCTACACTTCCTGACGTCCTTGTCTGTTGGGCCACAAATTCTCATCCAAACATTTCCCTTCGTTAAAGAAAGTCAAGTTTCCCCTGGCAGCAATTTACCAATTCAGGGCAGAAATGCATAGAAACATGCTTACTACGACATGTCGTATATATATATCATCTCATCTCATCTCATCTCATCTTCATCTGCTTATCCGTGGTCGGGTCGCGGGGGCAGCAGCTTTAGCAGGGGACCCCAAACTTCCCTTTCACATATTATGATAACTTGTTTAGCCATTTTGTATGTAAAGAGTTATGCAATGAACTAATGCCTACATTTTTTGGGGCGTGAGACTATTCATCAGAGACCCTTATAATACATTTTGATCAACATGACATAAGCAATTGATAAGATAGGAAACAGTAGAGAATTGTACAGAATCGTTTGCATGGATGTACCAAAGCATTTGCTACTTGTTAAAATAAATGAGAAACTTTGATGTGCACACAAGTGACAAGTGACTCAATGATGTGAAGACTGAACAAGACGTTTTGAGAATTTTAATTCTGATCTGAGAAATGTACCAAAGCAAATGAGAAACTGTTTAACGCTGAGCAGGTGGTGTACGGGGGGGGGGGGTTAAGAGCGTTTTCAATGAAAACACCCACTCGCAGCAGCTCTTATTAGAGCAGTGAGAGTGAACCGTAACAGTAATAAGTTTTACTTGGACAGATACACAATGAGCTGAGAGGAGCTGCAGAGTCAGGTGATAATTTCTGTGGGTTCATTATTATCATTGCTTGTTTTGACAACAAGTCATGATCTATTGTTACTATAAAAAATATGGATTATAACCTGCATATTCACATGCAAAGTTAGTGTGGAAATGGAGTCACTGTTGCAGAAAGGTGTGTACACAGTGACAAATACCACTGTGCATGCTGAGGTCACTGAGTGCGCACACACACACACACACACACACACACACACACACACACACACACACACACACACACATACTCTGAACATACCATTTCTACTTTACCTAACTCTTTTATCTTAACTTTGAAATGTTAATACTTAATAGTGGCATAGATGTTCATTTATTCATTTGAATAGGAGTAAGGAAAGACTAAATATAAATTTGTGGTAAGCATTCAAACAAACGTATTTCTTGTCCTTTTTATTTTTAAATGTTATGATTTGTAGTCATTGTACACCATGTATATTATTACTCATGTGAACTGTTTCAAACACATTTTACGTTTTAATTTTAGGTGATGAGGAGTTTCAGAGCGCTGTTTACGGCTCACCAACGCTCTCATCTCCACGGCAACTAGGCAGCCTCCGCCACATTGACAGCAACGCTGTGTCCCTGACCGAAGCGTCGTCCTCCGTAGGTTCCCTGGACATCAAGACCCCCGGCTGGTCACCTGAACGGCGTTCTCCTCTCCTGATAAGTTCCCCGGAGAAGAAAACAACTCTCCCAGCCGAGTCCAGCACGACACTGTACTTCAGCGCGGATGCACAGTCTCCCTCCAGTGGGAGCTATCTCGGCTGGGGCTCCGAGTTGTCGCCCATCTCCACCTACAGAAGTCCCTACCGGATCAGAGAGGCTCGTTTTATCACATCCACCCCACGCCTGGAGCCTCGAGCTGGGGCTGAAAGTCCGTCCCCTGTTGTTATCATCCCTGCCACTCCTGGTACAACACCAGGTCCCACCCCAGGTGGAACCCCTGGTGCATCGACCTCTGCTGCTTCTACACCTGGAGCTTCAACACCTGCTGCTTCAACTCCCGGAGCTTCACTATCCGCTGCTACGACTCCCGGAGCTTCGACACCCGCTGCTTCCACTCCTGGTGCTTCCACTCCTGGAGCCACCACACCTGGTACTCAAATCATTCCACTCACTCCAGTCATCTCCCACGCTCGCAAACAGATCGTCCAGTTTGTGGACAGTAGAGAGAGAATGGTGTAAAGAGGAAGGGGTTACAGGGGGAAGAACGACTGGGTTGGCAGTAGTGTCTTTTTTAGTTTTGCAGTTAAGGATAAATATGAATTCATGCATTACCTAGCTTTGGGAAGGCTTGGTGGGGAGTTAAAGGGCCTTTTCCTCTTTGAATCAGTCATGGGAGGATATACAGTATAAGGTATTATTTATATTTTTCTCCTTACATGCACATCCAAGGGTTAAATTTGCAGGTTAGGATGCAGGTAGCACACTTGACGACCACCGTAGGGACATTGGCTCAATTCTTAATGGTGATACGTCTGGCATTGTTTCAGAGGGAAGTCAGTGAGGGACCAGGTCTTTGTCACTGCACTAGGTGCTTGGCTGATTGGCTTGCCTGCAGGGAGGAGGTTGTGATAGTATGAACCTCCTCGCATGCTACTTTGAAAAGGGAAGCATCTTGCAAATTCATGTGTATAAGGCGAGACACATGTTGGTCTGCTTCCTACCGAGGCCACAAGAGGAGTTAGAAGTGACAAGCACTGATGTACAAGAGAAGAGGCCTTTTTTTGTTTTTTTTTCAGTTCTTTAAAACCATCTGATGAAATGTAGTTCACTATACTATACAGATCATATTTACAGAAGATTGCATTTGGGTTACTCATCCAGAGAAAACATCCAGATTCACAGGTGCTAATGAATGTGGGGCTTCACTTTCATTCATTTAGATAAACCCTTGATTTTTAGTCATTAGAAACTTACCGCAGAAAACATAATACAGTTAATGCATATTCAGACAGCGGAGTCAGCTGAGATTACCTCTGGTGAAATTTAGGAGCAAACTAGTTAAAATAATCATCATAACTATTATGGTGATATTTGAACAATGAGCTGCGAAGAAATCACAAAGCATAATCAATCAAAAATACTGAAATGGAAGTTGGATCTGAAGGTGATTAAACAAGTTTACAAACACCAGACATGCTGAATCTCTATTTATGCCTCTCGCCAAGGCCTTTTTTACACTGGTAGTCTTATACAATGAAGCCAATGGTCTGTTATGAAATATATAAATAATGCAGACTTAATGCAAATCGAAGCATACCTTCAAAGGCTTTGATGTTATTATGCTTGTTTTTTTTTGTTTTGTTTTTTACAAAACCTAGATGACGTTGAACATCCCACCCAGTTTTCAGGAAGCCACTCATTCGTCCAATCAGTTACTCCCTGTGTGTACAACACAGTACATTACCAACATTACTGACACACACAAAGAAACAATCTGCAAAACAGTCAATCTGTTCACTGATATCTTTATGGTCTTGAAACAATCAGATAAGAAAATGACAAAAACAAAGGTTTGAGGGAAAGTCACTTCATAAATTATATGCTCTGCTTAACTTTTCTAACTGTAACTGCAATAATTTCAGTTGGCACTCACTTCAGCAGAAAAGGTACAGCTAAAGTTGCATGATATTAGTAGACGCCACTATGATTATAACATGAGAGTACGTCAAAGAGAAATTAAGCAATATAGATGATTAAAGGAGCATCGGCTGATGTTTCCATTGGTACATGCATTTAATTTGATTCATCTTATATTTACTTTTAATTTGTTGCTTTTTATGACTTTGTTTACGAACCTACAGAAATGCTCTAAATCTCTAAATCAATACATAAGTAAACAAAAAAAGTGTCAGTAATTTAGAAAAGTTCTCTTGCAAATAAGGAAGAAAATTAAACCAGTAATTTTAGTGACAAAGAAAAGATGTACTAGCTACAACAAACAGACGATTTTTGCAGCATATAATTAAAAGTATGTGTTTTTTTCTCACAGAGGAGAAAAACCTCTGTCAATCACATTTTGTTTCTTTTTTTTTAACTGATGAAACAAGGGAGGTGTGTGAATGATGTTAAAATACAATATATGTTACTTGGTGATTAGCTCAAGTAGTTCTGTGTCCTGTTAATTTGAGTTGATATGGCAACAGACACAATGTATACGCTGCGATAGAAGTTCACTCCTCATGGTGTTTTTTTCTGACTCAGCATTACATTTATAAGCTTGTGCCCCAAATTGATGTGCTCCTAAAGTGATTTAATGTTTTAATTTGTTATTTGGCATTCTTCTTCACCCCCTGTGTTTTGATAATTTATTGGTAAAAGGTTTCATTGCATGGCTGCTACACTAATTATTAGCATTTAGCATTAATTTAGATTGCTGGAGTCCATTTACTGACGTTTTGTTGAAGAGCACATGGCGAGCAAGCCGTTGTTGGCACATGCAAAAACCATCTACCTGCCTCGTGAAGAAAGCGAAACATGTACACAATTTCATCAAAGATGATGATATTATGTTTTATTAAAACTGTTAATAACAAGGTCTATTTCAGTTCCTGTAGAGAAAGATGTAGCCATTCAGTTTTGTGTTAAACAAGAAAATACTTCAGAGGCGGACAATCCATCTCAGTAAACTTATTCTCCTGTAAAGCCCATTACAGGCGACTCCTGGTCAATTATATTTGCTATCCTTCCATATATTCTTTTAGTTGAACCTCCTACCTCAGTAAAACTGATTTTTTAAGTGACAGAATGGATTTTATTATCCTTTTTTTGTCATGGTGAGAAAATGTAATCGCTCTCTCCGTGACGTGTTTGTTTAACTGTATGAAACATTTCTGATAATGTAGCTACCAGAAGGAGGGAAACGAGGTCTGGAATAGAAATGTTGCTTTGGGTAAATCCAGGATATAATGTGCCGCTATGAGTTTCAAGTTTCGTCAATGCCATTATTATGTAATGTTATGAATATTATGTATTTTAGCGTGTGGAATCGGTCTTCCGTGTATATTTGCCTTCTAGTTTTCTTTAACTATGCCATATTATTCTACTTTTTCTGTCTAAGCAAATAATAACTATACAGTAAGGTTTATATCTGTACTGAATGAGCAGTTAAATGTTTGGTGATAAACCATGGGCTGCACTTAGAATATAATAGAGAATATAATTTGGGGTTTATGGGTTTAAGTACAGAGAAACACATGCTTTATGAAGCTGTGTCAAACTGTCCATATACCTGCTGATAGATAAAGGAGTCACTGCATGTTACTCGCTCATCCAGACAATTGTATCTATTCCATTATAAAAAGAAAGCACTGACTGTAACTACACACAAACACACACATAACAATAGTTAACACACATGCTAGAATGTATGTGTATGCAAAAGCAATAAGCTAGCCAATGAAATGTATCTTAGTGCACTAATTTAAAAAATCTACGCACAGGCTTTAGACTGCAACGATGCCTTGGCTCGATTGTTATGAATCAGCGCTTTGCCTTTTAGAGAGACAGCTTCAGCTGCCGCGCTTGTCTTATTAGGTGTGTGTTGCTTCATATTAGAAGGATATGCTTTGCTTTGTGTACCTGATGTGTATGATGATCTTTGCTTGTGTTTCTAAGTTGTCTTATTTTGTATTTTTTTAATTTCCTTTTATATTTGGTCACATGTACTGTTATGAAATGTGTGGACGGCCACGGTGCAGTTTATCAAGGTTTTGTGCTGAAGTTTCACATGTGAAATCGTTTAGAGACAGTATTGCTTTCATTGACAGACTGAAATTAGTTTGCTGATTGAGTGTAACGTCACTTCGTCACTGGACGGCCTCCATTGATCAACATACGTCACCTCACAAGGATTACCACAGACCAACTGTGGTTGGTTGTAGTGAGTCATTAACTGTGCTATTGATGTGACAAAATAAAGTCATTAGTCATGATCAAAGCTCTGAGCAATGTGTTGAATTATTTACAGTGACCTTTACAAGGGGACATATGCTCATTTTAAGGTTCATACTTGTATTCGGTTTTCTACTAGAACATGTTTAACTTCTTTAATGTTAAAAAAACATTATTTTTTATCCTGTCTGTCTGAATATACCTGTATTCACCCTCTGTCTGAAACTTGCTGTTAAGCGCCTGTTCCTCTAACACAGATAGGTGGAAATGAAATGAAAAATGAAAGTGAATTAAATTAAATGATAGAGTATTTGTGACTGCAATTAACATACGGTATTGTTTACATTATCACATGCAGGGTTGGATTAACCTGCCAGGGGGGCTTCTACATTAAGTTTAAGATTATTCCCTCGCTGCAGTCTGATGTGCAGTTATTATATTGTGGTTGTCGTTGTTGTTATATTGTAAACACTAAATATAATTGAATGCTGCACCATCAGCATAACATTAGCTTGAAATAACAATGTCCTGAACCTTGAACCAAGATCAGATAAAAAGCAGATATCATCGAAAGGCTCTTATTATTTTAGATGAGGCTGTACTTTGATTGATTCAATCCAATACAACTTTATTTATCTATGGTAGGGAACATGTATGCCACCAGCAAGACAACAAAGAAAAAAGCATAAACAATAAAAAGAATTAAAGCTGCAAGCAGTGATGAACGGGCCCTCGCACCTGACATGCGTCGGGGAGCTAGCCGAAGTCTGTATCCCCATATAACCTTTTGCCATAAGAAGACACTTCTCCATATTAACCAAAGTTACTATGATATGATATTTGTGCAACATTAAACACTTGATGGTAGGACATCACCGGTCTGTTGGACACATTTTGTAGCAGTCTGAAAATGTCATAAAATACAGCCTAAAAGAATCTGTGTCCTCCCATCACTTTAATAAGAAACAACAAACTTCTCCATATTTATCAACTTTATGATCTGAAATACTTTATGTGCAACATTGAATTCTTGGTGGTAGGACATAATGTGATACATTTTGTGGCAGACTGGAAATCACAGAAAATACAGTCTTAAATAATTAACAATAAATAATCACAGGTGATTTAGAGATTCATAATTATGAAACTAATTTATATCAGTTGCCAAAAGATGTTTTAACTGTTTTGAAAAAGGGAGTGTAAAATTTTAAAAACCAATGAAAAAGTGTTGCCAAAGAAAACTTCTGCTGTGCTCAGAAAGTGATGGATGAAGTGAGGAACATCAAGTGGATCGTAGTTTCATTAAACGCATTTAATCAATCAAGAAAAACAGTTAATATGACAGTGTGTTGTTCACTCTACTTGCGTGCTTTACTTTAAAAAGAGGATCTGCTCTTATGTAACCTTATGTTTGATTATTTTTCCCATCTCATCAATTTGAAAGTCAGATGACAGACTCAAAAGGAAGAGAAAGCCGCTGGGCGATCAGCATGTTCTACGTGGTCAGTGATGCACAGCACGATACAGCTTAAACGCCAAATGTACTTTACACAAACAAATCAGAGATTGCTTCAAATACCACCATACACATACTTAATTATCAACAAAAGGTCCTCAGTATTATGCTTCACGTCACTGAGTAATGTCTTGTCAGTTTACTGATGAGAAAATATTAGTTGAACACCCTTTGGGCTTTAGTCATGTCAAGGTTTAAAGCACTTTAACCGACAACGGCAAATTATTCATAACCGGCATGTGAAGATGACCTTTTCTAGCTAATTCAGACTTTGACATGCTCTAAATACACTATTATTTTTGTTCAGCTTTGAGGTCCTTGTTCTTAGCTGTTAGATATATTTCTGTGTCGTATATACTATGTAGTATATTGATAGCCGTGGGGGAAAAAAAGTACACACACAGTAGTTGGCCAATAAAGCTGATTCTGACATTGGACTCCCTTCCTGTCAACAGGCTCTCAGCTTTGTGATAAGAACATGAGTTTTATCAGGACAGTATACTAAGTGAGAACTAACCAACCAGATTTATTGCAAATAATTACAGAGGTATCAGAATGTGGTAAGATGAAAGGTAAGTGTGTCGGTGTGTGTTACTTTTCATGTTTAAGAAATGTATTTGCCTCATTTGAGCATTGAGGGTAAAGTGGTGACCACAGATCTTCAGCAGTGAGTCCTCAGAGTTACTGCTGGGGGTCCGCCCAGGTCCACCAGAAATGATCTTTCCCAGGTTCTTTTTTTTTTTCAAAAATATGTCTGAAAATATGCAACATATTTCTAGCAGAGATACATTTGTGCAAAAAATAAATACATTTACACAACCTAATGATAGGCTTATTGGCTTACAGACAAGGTAACCGCTAAAGTAGCCATGCACAGATACAACTGAGCTGAAGGATTCAATGTGCCTTCATTATGTATGTTCAACATTAACATGATGTATAAACATATGAATATGTGTGGAGTTTGCATGTTCTCCCCGTGTCTGCGTGGGTTTTCTTTGGTTTCTCCGGCTTCCTCCCACAGTCCAAAGACATGCACGTGTTAGGTTCATTGATGACTCTAAATTGCCCATAGGAGTGAATGTGAATGGTTGTCTGTCTCTGTTTGTCTCTATGTGCCCTGCAATAGACTGGCATCCTGTCCAGGGTGTACCCCGCTCTGTGTGTATACGCTTTAGGCCGCTCTAGCTGTAAGGCCCAGTTTAATATGTATTTATAATAGGGGGTCCCTGCTTTGTCTCTTTCAGCCATAGACTGTATAATGAATTTCATTTATACAGTCTATGCTTTTAGCTGAGGGTGCCTAAAAGACAGTGATGACCTCTGATCTATTACACAGTCTGTGGTGATGACCTATGATCTATTACACAGTCTGTGGTGATGACCTCTGATCTATTACACGGTCTGTGGTGATGACCTCTGATCTATTACACTGTCTGTGGTGATGACCTCTGATCTATTACACGGTCTGTGGTGATGACCTCTGATCTATTACACTGTCTGTGGTGATGACCTCTGATCTATTACACAGTCTGTGGTGATGACCTCTGATCTATTACACAGTCTGTGGTGATGACCTCTGATCTATTACACAGTCCGTGGTGGGGTCCTCTATCTATTATACAGTCTGTGGTGATGGTGATGACCTCTGATCTATTATAAAGTCTGTGGTGATGACCTCTGATCTATTACACAGTCTGTGGTGATGGTGATGACCTCTGATCTATTATACAGTCCGTGGTGATGACCTCTGATCTATTACACAGTCTGTGGTGGGGACCTCTGATCTATTATACAGTCTGTGGTGATGACCTCTGATCTAATACACAGTCTGTGGTGATGACCTCTGATCTATTATACAGTCTGTGGTGATGACCTCTGATCTATTATACAGTCTGTGGTGGGGTCCTCTATCTATTATACAGTCTGTGGTGATGACCTCTGATCTATTACACAGTCTGTGGTGGGGTCCTCTATCTATTATACAGTCTGTGATGATGAGCTCTGATCTATTACACAGTCTGTGGTGATGACCTCTGATCTATTACACAGTCTGTGATGATGACCTCTGATCTATTACACAGTCTGTGGTGATGACCTCTGATCTATTACACAGTCTGTGGTGGGGACCTCTGATCTATTACACAGTCTATGATGATGACCTCTGATCTATTACACAGTCTGTGGTGATGACCTCTGATCTATTACACAGTCTGTGGTGATGGTGATGACCTCTGATCTATTACACAGTCTGTGGTGATGGTGATGACCTCTGATCTATTATACAGTCTGTGGTGGGGTCCTCTATCTATTATACAGTCTGTGGTGATGACCTCTGATCTATTACACAGTCTGTGGTGGGGTCCTCTATCTATTACACAGTCTGTGGTGATGACCTCTGATCTATTATACAGTCTGTGGTGGGGTCCTCTATCTATTATACAGTCTGTGGTGATGACCTCTGATCTATTACACAGTCTGTGGTGATGACCTCTGATCTATTATACAGTCTGTGGTGGGGTCCTCTATCTATTATACAGTCTGTGATGATGACCTCTGATCTATTACACAGTCTGTGGTGATGACCTCTGATCTATTACACAGTCTGTGGTGATGGTGATGACCTCTGATCTATTATACAGTCTGTGGTGATGACCTCTGATCTATTACACAGTCTGTGATGATGACCTCTGATCTATTATAAAGTCTGTGGTGATGACCTCTGATCTATTACACAGTCTGTGATGATGACCTCTGATCTATTATAAAGTCTGTGATGATGACCTCTGATCTATTACACAGTCTGTGGTGATGACCTCTGATCTATTACACAGTCTGTGGTGATGACCTCTGATCTATTATAAAGTCTGTGGTGATGACCTCTGATCTATTACACAGTCTGTGATGATGACCTCTGATCTATTATAAAGTCTGTGATGATGACCTCTGATCTATTACACAGTCTGTGATGATGACCTCTGATCTATTACACAGTCTGTGATGATGACCTCTGATCTATTACACAGTCTGTGGTGGGGACCTCTGATCTATTACACAGTCTGTGGTGATGACCTCTGATCTATTACACAGTCTGTGGTGACGACCTCTGATCTATTATACAGTCTGTGGTGGGGACCTCTGATCTATTACACAGTCTGTGGTGATGACCTCTGATCTATTACACAGTCTGTGGTGATGACCTCTGATCTATTACACAGTCTGTGGTGACGACCTCTGATCTATTATACAGTCTGTGGTGGGGACCTCTGATCTATTACACAGTCTGTGATGATGACCTCTGATCTATTACACAGTCTGTGGTGATGACCTCTGATCTATTACACAGTCTGTGGTGATGACCTCTGATCTATTATACAGTCTGTGGTGGGGTCCTCTATCTATTACACAGTCTGTGGTGATGACCTCTGATCTATTATACAGTCTGTGGTGATGGTGATGACCTCTGATCTATTATACAGTCTGTGGTGGGGTCCTCTATCTATTATACAGTCTGTGGTGGGGACCTCTGATCTATTACACAGTCTGTGGTGATGACCTCTGATCTATTACACAGTCTGTGGGGATGACCTCTGATCTATTATACAGTCTGTGGTGGGGACCTCTGATCTATTACACAGTCTGTGGTGATGACCTCTGATCTATAACACAGTCTGTGGTGATGACCTCTGATCTATTACACAGTCTGTGGTGATGACCTCTGATCTATTATACAGTCTGTGGTGATGACCTCTGATCTATTATACAGTCTGTGGTGATGGTGATGTCCTCTGATCTATTACACAGTCTGTGGTGATGGTGATGTCCTCTGATCTATTATACAGTCTGTGGTGATGGTGATGAACTCTGATCTATTACACAGTCTGTGGTGATGACCTCTGATCTATTACACAGTCTGTGGTGATGACCTCTGATCTATTATACAGTCTGTGGTGATGACCTCTGATCTATTATACAGTCTGTGGTGATGACCTCTGATCTATTATACAGTCTGTGGTGGGGACAGACTGTCAGTTATGATCACAGACAGTGAGTTTCAGCACCACCCAGCGGTCAGGTTCATGCGCCCACTGCACCAAACTGTCTCGCCGTTCAGTGTGTTTTTAACCGGTTAGATCCAGATTCAGAGCATTATTTGTGTGTAAAGAAATATAACTGATCTCACACAAACCAAGACACCCACTGAAAAAAAAAATCCTGACGGTTGGTGTCCGTGAGCCGGTCACATGAGCAGCTCTCATGTGACCGGCTCACGTGGGTGCTCCAGTAATAAATAAAGAGGAGGACCGTCACAGATCAGCCTCATTATCAGTCACACGGTTTGATCAGTGGTTCATGAACAGAGGGGGCAACTGGAGCTGAAGATTTACAGTTCACACCTACAGCTGACACACGAGCTACAGGTAAATTACGTGTTTTTGTTGCTTTGAAGATTGTTTCCATGGTGAGTTAGCAGCTCACAGCTAGCATGGCTACATCTGTTACACTTTACACAAAAAAAGCACTTTAAATAGTGTGTTTAGTTAATATTGTTGGACCGACTGACTATATTTGAGTTCCTGTCTCAAATGTTGGGTGTTGTTTTTGACTGTCTGACCCATTTTAGGTGATAGGATCAAAAGCAGGTGGGGCTAATAGGTCCAAACACACTTCTGTTAATGATTAGGACAGGCAGCACCTTCAAACTCACTGAAAGAAACACTGAAAGAAACGTAAAACCAAAAGTTTAAATGGATATGAAACATAATACTAAACCGTCAGGCGCATTGATTCAACCGGGAAATGGAAAACGAAAGTAGGTTTCTGTGCTATGCTTTGACTAGACTAGATTTGTTTTGCAGGGTTATAAACATGCTGAATGGACTAGATTAGGTTGTACATTTGCAACCAAAAGCAAAACTGACTAGACATTTTGAACTATTGACTAAATCAAATATTGGACTCCCTTCCTGTCAACAGGCTCTCAGCTTTTTGACCAGGACATGAGTTTTAGCAGAACAGTATAGAAATGTGGTAAGATGAAAGATAAGCGTGTCGGTGTGTGTTACTTTTCGATGTGCAATGATGATAGAGATTCTGATTCTGATGTGTAAGAAATCTTATAGTATGAGAAGGAACATTAGAGTATTGCTTTGTCCCACCTACAGCACAGTGTTGCTAAAAAACAGGTCCCTCAACCCAGTGTTCTTGGATCATGTGAAGATCATTGGTTCTGCTAAAGGCTAAAGGAGTGAGGGACGTCAATCTGTGGCTTTGGCACTGACTCATCTCTCTGTGTGTTGATCTGTAGCTTCCCACGTAAGTGGAATATTTTGCAACCCCTTAACCTTTTTATAATCTGTCGGTTAGCATCAGTTAGTCAAAAGCAGGGCTGTTCTTATCTTATTTCAGTGAATTTGAAACTTTAGAAATGCAAGAGTACTTCCTGACTGTGACTCAGCAAGTGAATGTAGCCTTTGAGTCTCGCTGTGATAACTATGAAAGTAACAGACATGGGACTGATTAGTTTCCAGGCAGGTCAGCAGACTGAAAGTTCACTTCCTCAAGTTGTGTTTGTGTGTGAGTGTGTGAGTGTGTGAGTGTGTGAGAGTGTGTGTGTGTCACTTCTCTAAAAACTGAACAAAAAAAAAATTGAAATGTTCTTGTGGCCCACATGTGATTTAATTTGCCTGTTTTTTCTTAGCTGTGCATATTTTGCACACAGTTAATAGCCTGCACGTCACAGATGGTTCACAGTTATATAAATCCTATATAGACTGTTTACAACACATGCAGCGAGCACAAGCTAATCCCCCAAACACCTGGAGGACCTGTTGAAGTCAACACTCAGTCACTAGTCTCCAGTTTTCTTACGTTACACAGAATACAATATAACGATCGCTTGTGCTGTTTAAACAAGTTGAGCACTGGTTTAGATTTCAGAAGACAGGTGAGCAGAATATATAAAGTGTGTGTACAGTGTGGTTTCAGGGAACAGATGTCATGCTGTAAAGGGGACTTTTCTTGTTTTACTTCCCTCTCTGTATGACATGTCATAGGCCTCGGTCATGTGATATCAAACCATTTTCCCTCTTCACCCACTCTTCTTCAGAAAGACCCGAGGTGTTCATGGGATTCAATTCTGCTTTCCCTGTTATAGAAACAGGACATGCTGAAACAGGTGTGCTGATCTTTACAGATGACTAACAACTCGGGCTCTTGTTCTCCACAGAAAATCCATGTGGCAGTGTGCCAGCTTGATCACTGAGGGTCTATAAGTATATTAGGCTCCTACACAAGCCCATGTAAAAAAGAAAAAAAGGCAACAGACTGTTGCAAATGATGTTTGTTAATCTTTCTTGGAACACTGTACGGTAAAACGGGAGCAGATCAGTGAATTCTTAAGACAATATCATTTCCTGTGTTGTTGTTTTTGTCCAAGGGTTTTTGTTCTCCACTCCTGCTGTTCAGGTCTTAAGATTGTCTAACATACAGTATGTTGTCCTTTTTATTATAAGGGTTTGATCTAAGTTCATCCCATCATGTTTATAAAGAAGCAAAGTGTCTGTACAGATATTGATTTTTGCTGGACTCGGAGCATCCTGCTTTTCCTGAGCATGATGCATGCCACTATTGATAATGGGCTACATTATGGGTGCTGATGTGTCCTTGGAGCTGATCTCACCAGAACATTTTAAAACTGAGCTTGGACCATCAGGGCATGCGTTTATATAAAAACTATATGTGCCTACATTTGCATTGTGGGGGGTGTTTTTCTACAGCATGAGGAACTATGAGGACCCATTATTATTTTGTTTCTTAAGTGGAAACTGATACCTGTGTATCTGATGTTGAAATCCAGTTAGATTTAAACCTGAGGTGTTGGTTGAATCACTGAAGTGTTTATTGTACATGTGCCTGCTGATGCAGCATGTTTAACCACTGGAAAAATCTCTGACTAGCATGACTGAGGATAAGAGGTGTTCTCTGCTCTGTGTACACTGTGTATGCATGTTCCACTTGTAAGTGTATCTAAGCAGATCATTGCGTTGTCTCAAGCTTGTGTTGGTTTTTCAAATGTGGAAGACTCCACACCGAGTTCGTAAACGGTTCCATTATCCTTCGGATAAAACCTCTCTCACTTTTTCCCCCCGTGTTTTCACTTTGTAGATTTTGACCTAGTCTACTTTATGTACAGTCACTTTGGGTTAAGTACTGCATGTTTGTTATTGTAGCTTTCGTTTTGAGACATTATCCCTTCAGCCTTCACCCCTTACAGATAATGAAAATGAAATACACATTTTGCCTGAAATTGAAACATTCAGTGTTTGTTAAATTTAGAAATTTAACAATCATGGTAAGGTTTCTTGAGTGAATCACAATTTACGGCAAGAAAAAATTACTATGGCTTAAATATCATTTGTAATGAGAATAACTAATGAACTTTTCCTCTTTTTTCAGGCAAAATGTGGCGTGCAGCCTTCCTGTTACTGGCTGCCAGCTTGTCGGTGAGCCTGGCCAGACCCCGTCTCCCACCACTGTCCACAGAGATGGTCAACTACATCAATAAGATCAACACTACCTGGAAGGTGAGTTGTTTTTTGTTTTTCTACCTTGGAAGTGGTTCGAATCGACTAAATCTCCCTCCTTTCCTGCAGGCTGGTCACAACTTCCATAATGTCGACTACAGTTATGTCAAGAGACTCTGCGGTACGATGCTGAAGGGACCTAAACTGCCAGTCATGTGAGTCTCACTCATTAAACACAGGAGACGAACTTCAGATTAGTTTTCCATTATGCTTTCATATCAGTGATAGTATTTGCTGTGTTATACATCCACTAATTATACATGCTGCTTTTATGCAGTAGTTTTAGTGTCATGGACCAAAAATGCCAACTTCAAAATGGTTGTAGTAGTGCACAGTAATACTTGACAATGTAACACTGTTCTCCTCTGCAGGGTTCAGTATGCTGGTGACCTGAAGCTGCCTAAAAACTTTGACCCTAGAGAGCAGTGGCCCAACTGTCCCACTCTGAAGGAGATCAGAGACCAGGGCTCCTGTGGATCCTGCTGGGTGAGATAAAAACCCACTACTCAAATGATGGGACCACGTTTGCTGGGGGTTGAGGAACATATTATTCAAGGAATATTCATTTTACGATTTGTGAATTTCAATTGTGGTTAGCAACGTGTAGGGTCAGACAAACACACACTTCTATAACTGACAGTCAAACAACACCCTCTATCCTTAAAACCTCAATTCAGATGAAGGAAAATCTCCCCCAAAATTGTATTTGCATGCCCGTGACACATCTCTGTTGTTCTGCCTACAGGCGTTTGGAGCTGCAGAGGCCATCTCTGACCGCGTGTGTATCCACAGCAATGCCAAGGTCAGCGTGGAGATCTCCTCAGAGGATCTGCTGAGCTGCTGCGAAAGCTGTGGCATGGGGTGAGAGGCAACAGTGTGCAGAAAGTTTCACTACCATTTGTCTTCAGATGTCCCCAGTAGATAATAATAGTGATTATTATTATTATTATTTTTTGTTTGCACCATAATACAGAGCTCAGAAGCAAAGCATGTGGTTTTTAAATTTGAATTAATTTTAATGGGAGGAGACAAGCTCCAAGGAAAGCATCCCACCGCTTTGGTCACATCTGTGTTGTTTACATGGATGCTAAAGGCCCTTAGCTCAAATATTGCAAACTTTTAAAAGATGTATGTGTTGAAATAAAGTATTTTGATGACACTTTTGAAGTACATCAGTGCATTCAGGGATAATTTTGAAAATCTCCCCATAATTTCACAATCATTTTGTAACCCTTAAACAAGATGGGAGGACTGAGCCCTGGTAGAATTTGCATTTGTTTGGGGCTATCCAGTGAATGAATGAGAGCTCTCCAGTTAATGATCTGATAAAAGTCAGATGATGTATAGAAAGGCACCAATTGAATGTCCAGAATTGGTATCTGTGCCAAAACTGACCTTTTTATAAAGAGGATCAGGTATCTGCCATGACATATCTGTAAACAGAGTACTGAATGTCTGCTATTGGTTTCATTTATTCGCGGTGAGCTGTCAACTCAATGTAACCTTGCATAAAGATGATTCTTGTGAGATCCACACAATGAGATATACATATTTTAAAGTGAGCATTATCATGAATCAGTTCTTGGTATTGGTAGATACAGTACTAAGAGGTAGGATTCAGAATCTGTATTGGGTGAGGAAGAAGTTGGTGTCAGTCAGTGCCTCCCGTATGTCAAAGTTGGAGGCTGGGGGTGCATCGTTGTCTCTTTCTTTAATTGTTTTTTTTTTCTTTCAGATGTAACGGTGGTTACCCTTCAGCTGCCTGGGACTTCTGGACAAATGAGGGGCTAGTCTCTGGCGGTCTCTATGACTCCCATATTGGTAAGTTTAGTGTGTGAGACTCCCAAAGTGGTATGCATGTGTGGTGTCTAGGCACACTACTACAATTAAATTTTAAAAAGCGTAACTTTTACTACATCTGTGCCTTGCGTCCGCACTACTCAGCACTGTTTCCAAATGTCTCTAATGTTATAGAGGCTCAAAAACGCCTGAGTCTGTTTTAGGTTGAGAACTGCAGGGTTGGGTTTTAGTGTGGACATGCAGAAACGGAGCCGTTTTAGAAACAATGACACAGACACCCATGTTCGCTTCCTGATTGGGTCTTATCAGTCACTGTCGGTCAGGATGGAGATTGTATTTGTTCTCAAACACTATTTTAAAATTACATTTTTGGATGTAACCTTACGCTTTTTTGTCTACAGGTTGTCGGCCCTACACCATCCCTCCCTGTGAACACCATGTGAATGGCAGCAGACCCTCCTGCTCTGGAGAGGGTGGAGACACACCTGAATGCGTCAAGCAGTGTGAACCTGGATACACACCCGGCTACAAAGTGGACAAGCACTTTGGTGAGAAAAGCAGAAGCCAAACATACTTCTTGAAACTTGAACTGTATTTTGTTCCTGCTCTGTTATTTTCCTGGGAAGATGTTTCCATTATACAGTATATTTGGTTGTGATGCTTTTACTATGTTTTATGTCCTAAAATGAGCGTAACTCAAATCTTAGTCACAGTTGTTTATGTGCACACATGCAGTGCAGGATCCTAACTCAAAGTGTTGCAGGTAAAACGTCTTACAGCGTGCTGTCAGATGAGGAGCAGATTCAGAGTGAGATGTACAAGAATGGCCCAGTAGAGGGAGCCTTTACCGTCTATGAAGACTTCGTCCTGTACAAGTCCGGTAAGAACACATGCAGCATCAACAGACAAATGTAGTATAAACACACAGAATAAGGAGTACTTGCACACTCTCAACCTGTTGAACACACAGTAAATGCTGATATGCTCAGTGATTCTGTAAAATGTTGTTTCTGACATTCTTTCACACACTTGAACTCAGACTCTTGCTGACCCTGCCCCTTTGTGTTGTTTTTTTTATTTTCCTCTCCAGGCGTGTATCAGCATGTGTCTGGGTCTGCTCTGGGGGGCCATGCCATCAAGATGCTGGGCTGGGGAGAGGAGGATGGTGTTCCCTACTGGCTCTGTGCCAACTCCTGGAACACCGACTGGGGTGATAACGGTGAGCAGAGACATATTTTGCTACTTTTAACTAACAATGACTATGTTAAAATTTTTAAGCCCTTTTTCAAATAAAATACAATATTCCTACTAATATTGCAGTTTACATGCAGCTGTCAAAATAGGATTTACGCAGCTTCCCTCTTTCAAACACCTTCCTTTCATAATGTTTTAAAGTAGGTGTGTTTCTCCTTCCAAATAGAAATGTGGCTGTTTCTGTTGAGCATGCATCTCTACCCCAGCCTTGTTTGTTTGTGTACAACAACCATAGCAACGCAAAGAGTTGACCAAAAGACGTAAACGGGCAAGAGGCTGTGTCACAAATTTTGAAAAGTGCTGTATTCAAAATATTATCATATTCTGAATAATGGTGGAAGAGTGTGCATGTAAACTTAGTCATTCATATGAAAGCCACTCTTGGTTATAAACTGTAGCTGTCTCATTTAGATGTATGAAGGGAATGGAATATTAGAAACCCTACAGTAAAATACAGCCTTAATAACTGAATCACATTGTTGAATGAACATCCTGACAGTGCCACACAAACTTTTCATACCCATCCAAAACTTGAATACTCTTTTTATACTCAGTTCTGTATATGACTCAACACAAGTGCACATACCATATGTTCTCACACTTAAGATATGGACATATTTTATACTTACGAACATGCAATTGCTGGTGAAAGCTATTTATTTCCGTTTGTGTAAACTGCCCTCTGGTTTGTTTCTGGTCTTCAGGATTCTTTAAGATTCTGCGTGGATCGGATCACTGTGGTATTGAGTCTGAGGTTGTGGCAGGGATTCCAAAATAAATTGTAAGGTAAGACAACAAAACGACATGTGATGGTCTCAACCAAACCTGTGAATACTGTGTGCCTTTTTCACTACATCTGTTGCAACCTCTCTAATGTCATAAACCAGACTGGAGTGTCCAGATTTGTGTTTGTGCACAAGCCTCATTGCTCTAAATTGACTGTTGATCCTTTAGCCATTCTTTAGGAAATCCTCAACAAAATTTTAAAAGTGTGGACACGACTTCTGTTCTTCCCTGACTTTTGTTTTTTCTCTTGCAGATTTTGAGCTGCAGTGTCCAATACATAATCAGTAGAGGGCGACACACGACTTGCCTGCTCCAAAACTTGTTTAACAGCGTTTAGTCCTTTTTTAGTTAAAGCCTACTGATAACCTTGCACATGTGGCATGTGGTTTTCTTTTGACAACAGGCATAAAAAAAAAAAAGACTCAAGAGCAACCTTCACCTCATTTAGGTGGATTAGCAGATGGAGTATTTGCCTGTGCACAAAAGACCATTGTTGGATTCAAGGCGTTTTGTTGTGACTGAGCTGAGCCTTGTTCCTTCCCCTCTTAAAGCAAGGTTAATCAAAAGGGTACACGAGAGGATAATGGTTTTTAAGACAAGCCTGTGCATTTAATTCAAATCTCAGGCGATTTGAAGCAGACAGTCACTTGTGTAGAATTTCATTTGTTTCCCTTGTTACATTTTTTTCCTATACTGGTGGAAAGTATTGGGCATTTTAGACCAGTAATAATTGAAAGAAATTACACAACTCCCTAATGCAGCAGAGAAGGTCATTTTGTTTAAATGTGTCTAATTTTTAATACAGCTTTTTAAAGTTGATATTTTCAGTGCCACAAAAGCCACTCCAAGATGTTGGGATGTCCTCACTGACTGTTCCTGTTAGTGTTTTTAAATTGAATATCAGATGAGAAATCAAACTTGTTTTTATATGGTTGATAATGGGATGTTTTTATTGTCTGCCTGTATCGATCAAAAATGTTGGCACGTAACTTTTATTTGCTGAATTTAATAAAACATTTTGGTTCCAAGTATGGTGTTGTGACTCTTGAATACATGCTGGCATTTTAAAGCCATTTGCATTTCATCTGACTAATTTGCACACCTGATGGGACTGACTCACCATGAAAATGAGGGTAAGGATCTGATGGATCAGTGGTTCTCAAACTTTGTACATGGCGTACCACCTCAGAAAATATCAGGCTCTCAAGTACCACCACTAAGACCAATGTTAAAATACAGCAGCGCAGGCCTACGCTATTCAGCTGTTGGCAGGCAGATTTTTTTTTTCCTAATCAGAAGATTATTTATTGTTAACTGCCACAGCTACGCTGTAGGAAGGGGCCGCATCAGAACTGACATGTCAGTGTTTTTCAAACCAATCATTTTTACCTCTGTTTACTCTCTTCCTGCTATTGAAACAGGACATGCTAAACTTGTTTTAATTATATTTCACAGATCTTAAAAGTTTAAGTATTTTTCTTATTGTCATATCAATTTAGTAAGTTTTATTTTGGAGATTCCTTCATGTACCGCCAGAGAGAGTTTGAAACATTGTTTCTACTTTCAGGACCAACTGTACTGATGATGGGAAAGAAAGTTGGATAAAGTCAGTGTTTGAAAAGGTTAGGATAGCTTCCTAGGATTTGCCATTTCCGCCTTGTTGTCAGCAAAAACAAACACGCCCCCTTCGTCTGTTTGTTTTGCACACGGGCGTCTGCCCATTTTTCAAGGACCGCAGCGCTCAGGTAAAAAACTAAACACACTAGAGATCCTAAGTAGTTGTTATACAGCGGTCAAAACACAGTCGAAGTGGTAATGTTTTGAATATACTTCTGAAATAGGATTCTGCTAAGGATTTGTTCAGTTACGGTAGGTCCGGGAGACTCCGGCTCAGAAAACAAACAGACCCCCAGAGAGCGGCTCCTGACTGGTCGAGCGGGCTGAGAGGGCTAGGTCATTCCTCCGCGTGAGCCACCGTAGCTGCAGCGAATGATGGAGGGAGGAGGTCGGGCCCCTTGGATGAAATATGGGCCTGTTGTGTCCCTGTTTGTGGTTGTTTTGGCCTTCTGGTTCCGGTCTCCCCAGGATACAGTACTGGACGACCGGCTGGACACCGTGCTGTCCTCGCTGCTCCGGGCTGAAGGCAAAGTCGGGATAAATAACGTCGCCAGACCGAGAGTGGCCGTTGGTGAGTGCGAGTGCTGTGAGCGAGCTAGCGTTGCCTAGCTACCCAAATTAAAGGGCTTATTATGGAGTTGCTGGGTTAATAATCGATAAGTCATCCATATTAGCTGGTATTACAGCTAGAAAGCTGTTCCAGGTGAATAAGATACATGAAAGAAACATAAACATACGTTAAGAGTTGTCTAATGTTGGTACCATTACTATTTACACAACAAAGAAAAAGAACAGGGGAAACTGGTCAAATACCTTAGCTACACATTTCCTTTTTTCTGTGAATATCAGGTGGCTTGTCAGCAAATGACTGCCCAAGTGAAAGGAATGTGACACCAGCTAATGTTGAATGATTAAGCCGGACAAACAGTGTTGTTAGTTTGGTCAAGGGGAAGAGGGAGGTTTTAAAAGGGGATGACCATGAAGAGGCCGCCGGTCAACGAATAAGCCACCACAGAGAGCTAATGAGGAGCAAAAGACAAGTGCATGGTAATATGGACACGGTGGTGCCACTCTTTGTACCATGAGTGTGGGTGAACTCAACTATAGTAACTGCAGCCTGCCATATGTCACTAGTATAGATGGTAGCCTCACTGTGACAGGTCAAGTACAGAGGGCACTGGTTAACTAGGGAAAGCAGGTGGTGAATTGTAGGGATTCATGCACTAACCACTGTTGCTCTGGTTAAAAAAAATCTTATAGGCTTCAGGCCCTGGTTATGGCTTCTGTACTAACAACTCCACTGTATCATACCCACACCTTTGAACAAAGGTCTGGCAAAATCTTGAGTGGCTAGTGTGCCAAGTGATGACCTCAATTGGCACATTTTGGTCTCTGTCTTGCATTGTAACTGCGGGCACCAAGTGGATTAGCAGTATTAAGTGAGGAATTCCTCAACTCACTAACTCTTCAGCAAACACCTTAGTCACGTGTCGTAACTGTCACCGTGATCTTATCCTAAAATCTTGTCCTCTTGAGCTTTGTCACAAGCACACAACAGAAGTGATCACCATATCTGTCCAACCTTTACCCAGTTCAGCAACAGGCTCAGCCATGCAGTCAGACCAGTTACACTGTATTAACCAGATTTGGATACAATGGCATCACATGCCAACCTAGTCACATAATAGCATCGATAGTTTGATCTATATTAGGCGCTTTAGATGGTGAATTGAAGCATTTAACACAACACTGAAAAAATACTGGGTTGATGACTTCAAACCAAAAGCACAATAATCCATATGACCAGATATACACAGGATTTTCTATTATTTTAAGCAAATTGTCAAAAGAAATCTAGATGCCTAGCAAAGGGCATTGGGAATCAGTTGGAAACAAAGCACCTTGAAGTCAAGCTACTGTCAGACAGAAGTTAAATATTCAAAACTAATTCAAATGTCAGACCAACAATGAACTTTTGGATTCTGTGGGGTTGCCTACACAGATAGGCCACCTGGGGTTTTTGCAGAGCATCTTGGCCTTTGTTCAGAAGTGACAGAACATGTTTGAAGATGAAAGCTACATGTCAATGATGTATGATCCAGTAGCTGAAACTGTATCGACTTGTCAGCTCATTTGAACAGCCACGTCGCATAAAAATCATGCTGCACGTTCTGTCGATGTCTCTCTGTTCAGTTTGCTAAAGCTGCACACTGGCATTACCCCGCCCTTCTCTTTGCTCTATTTTCTACTGTTCAGTTTGACTGCAGTGTTAAAAAGAAAATGGGTGATGCATAATCTTCTCCTTTACATCTTTCACCCCTGAAGGTCATCCCTTCTGGTTGGCCCCAGATCTTACGTCATATGTCTTGCGTCATATTCCTGCTTCTGGACATGGCTTTCATCACAATTATCTCTCTTTATTTTTATGTTCTCTGCCCCTCTCCCTCATCTACAGGTTTTGGAGGTTGTGTTGATCTCATAGTGGACGGGGTATCGCTGCTTAATAAGATCGGCCTCCCTCCCACGGATCAGCCCCTACATCATGACTACATAGAAAATGAAGTGCAGCTGGCTCAGAGCTTTGCCTACTTTTTTGCACCAGGAGCTGCTGCAGAGTAAGTGTTAATTAATGCTAAATTCACAATATGGTAATATAAGTACATGTGTGTTTGCTGTGAACAAGAGCTCTACAATATTTTAATATTTTAGTCTGTGCCTGGTTATCTAACTTTTTGTAATTGAATAAGTAAGAGGGGCAACATGAAGTAGACTGATACTTTGTGAGGCATGAGACCAGCCGTGTGCGTGTGCGTGCGTGCGTGCGTGCGTGCGTGCGTGCGTGCGTGTGTGCGCGCGAGACATACAGATAAATACAACCACACACTCTCTTTATCTATTTTTCACACAAAGTAGATTAAAGGCTGTAGGTTTAATTAGATTTGGTCAGTGCTTCTCTGTGTTTTTTATGTTGATGTTAATCAATTACTAAAGTGTTAGGTATGTAAGCTATTGAACTCATCTCCCATCTCCACTCATTCAATGGTGACTGCTGCTGTTCTGGCTGTGGCGCCTGTGAGCACTTGTTCATTGTGTGGAAATAACACCTAAAGGCAACATGCTTACAAAACCATCAAGGACAGAAAGGACAAGGGAATGTGTTTGTGTAAAAGAGAGTGACTAGAAATAACAATTTCTGTCTAGAATTCTCAACTAGACACAGAAACCTCTTTGTCTGCTCAGCATTAAGAGTTATTTCTCTGGCTTCTTTCTTTCCTGGTTTCTTGTGGAATTTTAAAGACCATAATTCAGAAGCACTTCAGCTAAAGAGAATGAGAGAAAGTGATATTTGCAAAGAACAGAAGAGATGATTGGTTGTCTCTCTCTGGTCAAACCTCTTAAATGTAAGAGATTAACTTTGCTCAGTATGCTTTGCTTTTACTTTTGCTTCTCGTCTTTAACTGTCAGTTTACCTGTGGCACATTTTTTCCCCATATTTTACAATTAGTTGTATATCTGCAGCTTCATAGAGCAAGAGAGAGAGAGAGAGAGACTGTGATACTGAGACTGTGTGAGATACAGATAAGCTAGAAATGACCTTACTCTACAGGATGAACCTACACGCTGTTTCTGTTTGTTAAAGGCAACTTGTATACTGGGAGCCTTCATGCACACAACTCTTCCCATAGGGTCTGAAATATTTCAGCTTTTATCAGAAGGGTGCCACAGTTTAAATGTTTGTTTCAGGTGTCTCATAGCAACAAGGGGTGTCACTGCCACTACCTGTGTCGCCTGAGCACAGCCAGGCATCATAGAAGAGTTTAAGTTGTTTTTATAAACCTAAGTCATTATACTTTGGCTTTTCCAACCATATCTTTATGGCTGTCTCTAGTGTCAGTAGCTCTTAACTTTCTCTCATCCTCTCCACACAGACCATTGGTTTTTCTCAACTATACTTTGTTCTTGCGTCCTCTTTCTTTTAGTTAGACTTTGATACTCATGTTACTCATAAGCTCAGAGAAGAGAAATGCACTGTTTAACAGTATTTCATTTCCACATGTTAATATTTGCAAAGAGACTGGGTGAACAAGTCTCTCTGGTTTAATTACATCAGTTAAGGAAGAGCAAGGTGTATTTATTTACATGGCACATTTACATACATGGTGACAATTCAAATGCACAACAGACCTAGCCTGGAAATCAGACGACTCTGCCAAACTCATGTTTCATCTGCTCTGAAAGATGCGTCTGCCCCTTTCCTGTACAGACAGATTTCCAGCCCTCCTGTCGCGGTGCTAACCAATTACACCCATTTATCTCATGTGGGGCGTGTTTGACGGACCATCACTGACAGTGTCGATACAGTCGGCAGGTCTGGCTCCCTAAAGTCAGATTAAACTGTCAAACTAGAAAGCAGTAGTTGCCTATAGCAGTATTGCCTATTTCTTGCGTAACACATTTAGATTTTAGTATAGTGTTTAGCTGTAATTTGACAAAGTTTCCTACCCGGCTGCTATTGTTTTTCACTGAGCAAGCACTCCTGTTTCGTTGCACTGATTGGTTGTAGTTCTATCCACTTGCATCCAGAAAAAATTTGCTCTGCACCGTTAATAAAGCCCCTCGGAAATTGGAAATGAATGGAGAGGGCCCAGATTTATAAGCGTTTGCAATAAGTCAGGTGATGCCAGGCTATAAAAGAACTACAACATGAGAAAAAGAAGAAGACATTAAGCTGGTACTTTAAAGTTTTAACATTGTTTTACAATTTTTTATCTTTGTTGCTTTTCTTTTTTGTCTTGCAGGCGTTTCATACTAAATGATACCTTATTCAGTGAGCTGGTCGAAGCGTCACGTGACTTACCTGGAAACAGATGGGCAGTAGGCGGCAATGCCCCGGTAATGGCTGGTCGCATGGCAACCGAGGGATGTGATCTTTTGCTAGGGGGAAGTTTCAGCCCTGATTTTACCGATGTCCTGTCCCCGCACATTACAGGTACACACACTGACTGGTGCACCCATCTCCATCTCCCCGGCCCTCTCTTACCATCCATGAATTTTTCCCACACCTTTCTTCTTCACTTCCATGCCCCTGTCCTAACCTGCCTCCCTCCTTCCAGTGGCAGGTAACATAGTAGAAGAGCCAGACATTCATCTGATCCTGGAGTATCCATCTGGCGCTAGCTGGGGTCACTACACCTCACGTAGAGCTAACAGGTATGTGTTAGTTGAGCATTTGGTAGATCATTTGACAATCTTCAGGGATTATTAAGGGGAACTGTGTATATGAGAGTATTTAAGCCATTATTCAACGTGCACAGTAGGCTGGATTTAATGAATGTTGGGAGTAAAAGAACCAAATGTTCTGTGTGTGACCGTACATATGTTTAAATTTGAGTCTTTATGGTTTTTGAGGCTGACTGTGTTTGGCTCTGTAGATATATCGTTCACAGCGACGACCATAACCCCTACCTGGACTCCATGGCAGAGTTTGCTGAGAAACTTGAAGACTTCAAACCAGATCTGCTGGTAGTAGGTGGACTGCAAATGATGGATAACTTCCCCTTCCAGTCAGGTAAGAGGAAACTGAACCTGCAGCGGTACTGTCGCACAACTAAAACTGGATATTGCTGAACATATGTTGTTTGTCAGTTAAAATGATTAAATTATTAATGATGATTTCACCTTATGTCAAAGGTCATAGTCTAGTCTGAGTTAGACTCATAGATGGATCAATGACTTATTTGTAAATTGTGAGTTTCGTTCAGACCTGGAAAAGAGTGCTTGTTGCACCTTACCCTACCTTTTGTCTGAATTTCTTCTCTTCTCTTTCCACCTATTCCTTTCATCATTCAAGGTGAGCGAGAGGCTCTCCTCTCCCGTCTGGCCGACCTCCTGTCCTCCTCATCTCCACAGATTGGAGTCCATTTTGAGATGGCCAGTTTTGTAGAAGAGAGTATAATGGAAGATCTACTTCACTATGTCATTCCCCATGTATGTATGACTGAACAGTTCAATTAATCAACATATTATTTCACATGGCAGGAGACTAGAAAATTAAGTTATCATCCCGAAAAAACACAATGTCTGACAAATAATACCAGGTAGTTTAAAACTAGACAACACAGAACATGCATGCAACATGAGTATGGCCCGAGCTGACACAGCACTACATTTAGAGATGAAATTGTAGCCTTCTCTTTCTGTTTCATCACAATGAAATAATGTCACTATGTGCAACGCTGTGGCTTCCATTTGTTCATTTGAAGATGTTCATTTCAAGGCTGGTCTTTTAGTTTAATCTCTTATCCTGGCTCTGCTTTTCCAGGCGGACTCTTTAGGGATGAATGAACAGGAGCTTCCCAACCTGCTCAGTCTGCTTAAAGGCTCCAACATCACAGTGTTGTCAGACCCAAACCCTCGTGTAGCTACTGTCCTTGACCAGATGAGGGAGGTCTATCGCATTGTGAACCAGCGCTCTAAGGATGCAGAAAGTGACACAAATGGTGCTAAAGCTAAGCCGCTGACTCGGCTCCACGTCCACACGCTGGCCTTTCAGGCCATGATAGTGACACGTGGCTCCCAGTGGAAGAACACAATGTCAGCCACCGCCAAAGCCTCTCTCACAGCTAACCGCCATGTCTGTGGCTCTAACAACATTGACCCCAGCAAGGCGAGGCTCATCATGGACGACTCTTTCTCTGTTAGCCGGCAGGAGGGCAGCCAGCGCATCCCTCTACAGGAGACCAGGCCCGTCAGCTGCTGGGATGAGGAGGACTACGAGATATGTGTAGCACCGGTGCTGGTGTGCACTGAGGTTTACCAAACTGCAGGTGGAGGGGACAACATCTCAGCTGCCGGGCTGGTGCTGCAGATCTAGAGAAGGACTCTATATGGTCTGTCTGTGTGTAGTGCTAACTACATGTTGGCAAACAATGTGACTCTGGAAACTTGATCTAGGTTTGACGCAAGGTACCTGGCAAACACTATACTGATGAAACAAATCTTGCTAATGTTATCACCCTGGCTGCTCATGAACCAGGTTGACTAAGAAGAAAATTGGTTATTATTCGTAGGAGTCAGATGATGGGCGGCAGTGGTTATTATTCAGGGTAGATCTCCAGATTTTAAATATTTAAATGTTTGTATTTTTAAGGTGGATGCAGTTAAAAACTGATAAGTGAAATATTACGATTTTGTAACCAGACTTTCTGCAGACTATTTGTGTGGTTTCGTCAGGCATGTGTGTGTGTTTGTGTGTGTGTGTGTGTGTTTGTTTACATTCGGTTGAAAGACACTATCACTGATTTCATCCCTCTTTGATAAACAATGCGTACGTATAATAATTTGTATTTACACTGTTTGCCTGAGTGCAAAGCCCCAGTTTATTTGATTTATTTTAACCAAAAACATAAGAGACACTGCTTTGTCCTACTTTGATTCCACACATCTTTACCAAGTCAATGTTGCCCATCATCTGACTCTTGTCCTTCTCTACTTCTCAAAGGCCTTATAAGACTTGGCCTTCAGTCAGAATTAGTTGAAGTGGGATGAGGTTTGGATAAAGTCTAAAAATACCAAGTTTTGTGTAGTTTAGTTTGCGTCATTTAAACCTGTGAATCCACTATGCAGCAAACATATCCAGATAGGTAATAGCTGAATCTTCTGTTTCTCAGGTGTCCCCTTCTTAAAAGCTACAGATCTAACCAGTAAACGGGGCTTTGACCACCCCTGCCTTTCAGCACATGTGATTTCACCCGAAGGCTGAACTGTTTACATCCTGTCCGTTTTAAAAGGTCACATCTGAACCCTTTTAATGGGAAGACTCTATCCTCCCATCTCATTCTCAAAGGAAAAGAAAGATTTAAAGTAGAAAGCTAGTGAGGCTATTGCCTCTTATTCCTAATATATGTGAAAATGTGCATACTGGTTTGGGTGGGTTTGTTTTGTTTTAAGATTGTCATTCCTCTGTAGTGCAATAATGCAAAAACAATGTTAAGAGACCACTGTTGGTAGCTGGATATGATGTCAAAAACTTCCTCTCTACCTCCATGCTAATTTTGTTCCTCCCCTTTTCCCTTGAACTCTTTTCTCTGTTACTTTGTCAAACTTTTCTATGATCTGTCACATTCTTTCTTGTTTGCCTATGGCTCTTAAAGGACCAAATAAAAAGTATGGACTGCCCCTTATGGCTCTGCTGCAAAGGTTACAGTCTCATCTTTAGGGTTAGGCAGTTGTTTTATTTAAGAAAGAGGGGGTTGGCAAAATCAAATTGTAAACTTGACCTGAAGCTATGGTGTTACTCACCATGAATCCATTTAATCTGTGGAATATCGGACCACTTAGTAAATATGTGTCTTAACTTGTAGTAGGATTAGAAGCCACATAATTCTCCATTAATGATGATCTGTAAGTGAAACTAGCGCCCTGCCTTACATCACCTCCCATTTCACTCCTTTCAGGGTTGAAATCCCTTTAATTGTAATTATTTGAGACTTATGCCATTTTTTTCTCACCATGTACAAATCAACCATTCCACCACAGACAATCTCCAGTCAATTCCTCAGTGCAAAATGGAGGTGGAGTGTTGTTTTCTTGATTAAACAATTAAATGTCTTTATTTCTTAAAACATGCTCGTCAAAAACCCTTTTCACCGAGGAACACACGTGTTCATGTTACAACACAAGAAGTATGAGCTGAAGAGATTCCTTTATATCCGTAATTTGTGATGCTGTTGTTTGACTATGCTGATGGTTAATGAGCCTTACTTTGTTTTGACTTTTGGTGTTTAGTGAAAAGGGAATGTTTATACAGACTTTTTGTCTTACTGTAGGCTTTTGTTTTATTTTCTAATGTCTTTGTCTCACAGTGATTGGAAGACAAGAGTAACGGGTCATGTTTTTACTGTGAAATGAAACCGTCAAACGCAGAACTTCAGCATGCATTCATGTTCAGACAGAGAGTTGTTGTTTGTTGATATGGTTGTTTGATACCATATCATATATTTATCTAAGTTTTAGATGAGTCATGTCATCCATGTTCCAGAGCTGTGTTGAACTGTTTCTTGCATGTTAACTATTCAATGCAGAATCACCTGAGATAAAATGCAACACTGATAAAGCAGTCATTGATTTGTTTGTTTTCTCATACTTGGGATCTTTATTAGTAAATGTTCATGGATCCAAACTGCAGTTGTTTAAGATAATACTTAAAAGCGCTTGTCTTCTAGGCGATTACTACGGGTTTGTCCCGTCATCGTAACTCGCCATGAAGATGTTTGATTCCTTTCTTTACCCCCTACATTGAACACATTTAATTTTATTTCCCTTTTTATCGTACGTACTGTCGAACTGGCAAATGAATAACCACCTGTTTATGATACCACCACTAGGCCCGTATAAAATCAGAGAACAAGGAGTAATCTCATCTAGTGCAATATAAACTCTCATTTATAGTTTATATTATGATCCTGTCTTTCAGATGCCTGATTACTTTTAACTGTGAGATTTCATATTGGCATGCTTGGCAGGTTTAAACACTTTAAAATATAAATACATATGTGTTTTAAATTTTAAAACAAAGACCTTTTTAAAGTGTAATTCCAGCTTAAAATCATCCCATGGTATTTTTCGACACTTGCACACATCAAATAAGCCATCGAGACGTTTTTTTTTTTCGTGTAGAAACTATTAACGGAGAAATCCGTTAATTCTCCGTTAATAGTTCTACACGGCGGACGCAGCTAACACTGATTAGCTCGGGGCAGTACAGTGAAGGAATTAAAACGGATTTTTTAACCACTAATACTGATCAAAAAAGCACAAAACCTCTGCAGTAGCATGAGAAGTATCCCTACACATAAAACGAGGCACCAACAACGTAGTTAGCAAACCTGTTTATTTAAAGAGTGTTTTGAAAGACTTAACTACTGGCCCCAGTACCAGCTCCTCTCGTAGTGAAGTCCATTTAAGTCAATTAGCAAATGCAATCAAAAGGAAGGATTTTTACGCTGGAATTACACTTTAGGTCATCTGTACAGTATTTGTAGGAGTCCTTGACTACCTAAATGACTATCTGAGAAGTCCAGCTTCACTTGCACAGTAGTACACTACGGTTCTGTGATCTTTTCATTTCATTCAACAAACAGAACTAAACTTAATTGAAGGACTAAATAGGTAGGGGAAGTTATTAGTTGGGAATAAGGTGACGTTAAAAAGCTGCTGAGCTTGCAAGGAGCCTGTGCTATTTTAAGACCAGGCTATGTCTCAGCCTCTTCTAAAGCCAGGTTCTGGGGTTGCAAGTCGCTTCCTTAAATGCAAACCGTACAGTCTATTTTGCATTAGCGAGCAAACCTGAGTAAATCAGAGTTATGTGTGGTGATACCCATTTGTGACTAAATGTCAAACGTAGACTGCATCACTCCAATTGAGTTATAGTGTGTACTTGTGTGATGTGAAACTACTGTATGTTTTACCCAAATAATGGACTGCCAATATGAGCAAATAGTATTTTATCTACCATATCACAACTGCTGGCCCGCATTAAAACGTGCAGACATGAACAAAAAACACCTTACACATACAGACTCTTCTCATATTTGTCAACAGTTCTGCAGACACCCACTGTGACACTTACTACATGTCAGGGTCAATGGTCAGCTGGCCGATTAAATCTTTGTAATAGACAAGGTTCTTCTCATGGTCAGCCAGTGCTGTCAGCATTTCATCCATCTCCTCCTGAGTGAAGAGCTCGCCTGGTTCAAACACAACACAGCTGCAGTTACACAGCGTGTACATTAAAGGTTATTTTGTCGACGTAAAGGGAATGTCAGACACACAAAAACATCCTTTCACCACACACACAAATCTCTCTTTACATCACAGAGTAAAAACTGTACCTTCCTGTGTCATGTACTTTGCCAGCTCCTCAGGCTCCAGGTACCCCTTCTTTTCTTTGTCCAGGACCTGGAAACAAAGTGTTGTTGCCACTATGCTCTGGCACTACTACACTAGAGAATATGAGGAAACAGAAGCTGATCTCACCTCAAAGGCCTGAAGCAGAAGGTCCTCAGGGATGGGAGGGAACCTAACACACACACACACACACACACACACACACACACACACACACACACACACACACACACACACACACACACACACACACACACACACACACACACACACACTATTGCTATTTGTGTCTGTTGCTTGTAGTACGGCATAATCCTCCGGATAATATTGACATGATGAAATACCAAAACACTGATGGAATATGATGGAATCAGCATCACCTCTATCAGTAATTTCCAAGCCCAATTTACACTAAAGACTGAACTCTAATGTGCTAATATTATTAAGAGGACCCTAAGGTTTTCACTGGTTTTAGGTGAAGATGACATTTAATCATTAGGTGGACAACATAAGGACAAAACTGTGTTACGGAGTATACACTTTAGAACCAATTGAACCACCTTAAGCACAGAAAAAGCATATTTAAAAGAAAATGGCATAAATTATTTAAGGATGTAAGACATGTAGTATTTTCCAGGATGATGAAGAAACATCAACCTGAAAAAGACAGCGTACAGTGGCAGCCTTTGTAGACATCTATTTGGTGATATACTGCAGTAACTACCTCATTATATAAGGCCGTGAATGTTCTCATTTTTGCAGGTCATCGTTATCCCCAAAGCAATTTCAGTCAAAAGCAACTGGAATTGGTTATTTGTCTAGGAAATTTGTCTTCCTAGACAAATAACCAAGTCAAATAAAATTGCTAAAATTGCTTTGGGGATACCTCAGTATATGTGTCAGGTGTCAGGTCATTCATTTGCTTCCTCTGTATCATCTATCTGAACTTCAGGAGCACCTACTTGCAATGTGACATGGCCTTCTTCTCAACCTCAGAAATCATTGTTTTTATTAAAGCCCCTGAACACCCGCACAGGTGTTTTCAGTGTTTTTCATTGATTAGACCTCTTCTCAGGACTGTGTGGGTGTGTCTACTGTGATTGAGTGACATCTTCCTGAGTCTCTTGTTTCACCTGTTATTCTTAGTGGTAGACTGACATTTATGACCTCACACACCCCCTTCAACCCAAGCAGATGTCCAATCAGCCAGAAGAACTGAAAACACCTGTGTGGGTGTTCAGGGGCTTTAATTCAGTTAGATATGCAAGACTAGCATTAGTCTGAGATAATAAAGCTATCCTACTTTTGCTCCAGCAGCACTTTGGTCATGGCTGGGAGGAACTTGTCCAAATGGATATATCCTGTGTGGTCCTCTTCAACCTGAACAGAGTAAGTAGTTGCAATTTCAAGCCAATGGCAATACTTCATTTGCACCATATGTAAGGTTAATATATTAATATAGTAGGACTTTTATAGCAGCTTTCAAGAGTCTCAAGGACACTAACTAACACACAAACAGCAGACAAAATAAAACAAAAATAAACACTGTTCTGACCTCAGCTATTAAGTCATGCAGGTCTGCCTGAGTGGGGAAGCAGCCCAGGGAATAGATGATTGTGCCAATCTCCCTGGAGAACAAATGTCATGTTAGACCACATCATTTAACTGTAAAGACTGAGTATAATGGTGCTGCTATCCCTGAGAGATGTATCCAGGCATATTTCAGCTCTAACAGAGCTTTGCTTCATTAAAGTGGCAAAAGAAGGTATTTCAGTAGTTCTCTTAAAAACAAAAAAAACAAACTGCAACAGTGTCTGGGAGTTTCCCTCATTAACTACACATATTTAATTAACTCTATATATTACTCATTAAACCCAAACTGTCCTGATGGTGTGAGATTACAAGGTGCAAAATCAGGACATGGGAAAAAGTGTACATTATTCAAATGTGTTTAGATTTGATCTGAATACAAAGGTCCCATTTAGCATGTTTTGTTGCACAGACCTATATTATTGCTAATTTCGGCCTCACTTCACTTATGAACTCATAACGACCTAAAGGGCTCAGGGGAGTCAGGCAAGGGGAGCCATCCCCAGCTCACTCACCTCACATCCACTGTGTTGTTGGACTCGTAGTCAAACGCTTCAAAGGCTGCTCTGATCTTCTTGTGGACATCTGACACTATGACCTCTGACGGACACAGGAGAGGCAGAGCCTACACTTAGCATAGCGTTAGCTTATTCCTGAAGCTGAAACTTTCAACACCTTTCAACAACTCTCAACTACCGAACCATCGTTTTTGTAGGGAACGGCGCCTTTCTTGTTTTCTGTACATGATCATCAAGACTAAAAGTTAGAATAACTAACCTAGCTAACTCGTACTAGGGTACTAACCTGCACTCTGCTTGTTCTCCGCCATCCTTGTCAAGTTGTTGGTCTGTTGCCTAGCAACAGACCGGTTCGGTTTGTACTTTTGTCAAAGGAGCAGCTATGCTAATGTTAGCCGAGAGTACGGACTAGAGTAGTATCTAGAATACTACCATAGAGTACTATCCTCATTTAAATTAATAAAGTCATGACTATATCATTATCTATGAGAGACATTTTTATAAGATAAAGTCCTAATTATGATAGCCATGGCCTAATAATGAGATAAAAATGTTTAAATTAATAAAGTCATGACTATATCATTATCTATGAGAGACATAATTATGAGATAAAAAGTCACAGTAAAAATGTTTAAATTAATAAAGTCATGACTATATCATTATCTATGAGAGACATAATTATAAGATAAAGTCCTAATTATGATAGCCATGGCCTAATAATGAGATAAAAATGTTAAAATTAATAAAGTCATGACTATATCATTATCTATGAGAAACATAATTATAAGATAAAGCCAGAATTATGATAGTCATAGCCTAATTGAGATAAAAATGTTTAGATTAATAACCATAATTATGTAATTATCTATGAGATAGACATATTTAGATAAAAAGTTCAAATTATGAGATAAAATGTAGTAAAGTAAGCAGTAAAAAATGACATAAATCTTCATCCCCATACTGTTTTCAAACTATTTTTTTTATCCACTACATTGCCAACTTTTATATTTTGATGGCAAAATGTAATATTCACCAGGTGACTTCGCAGCTAGGAGCCTGTTTGCTTACTGTTAATGAACAACGAGTCTCTTGCATTATAAGTTATATGAAAAAAAAACACACAGAAGACAAAATAAAAGGGACAAAGAAGGGTCTGCTTTATTTTCTCCAGCTGTATAAATGCATAGGCCTGATCGGTTTTAAAATGGGTAAACAAATACTTAAACCTTTCATACTGTAAAGTCATTTCAAGTGTGCAGATACAAAGCAAATTTAATATTTCATTATATATAATATTACTTAAAGACTGTAGCCTCACAGGCATGAAAAATGAAGATGAGTGATCAAAGTATAACGCTTATTGAACAGAATAAGCTAATTTTATCCAGTTAATCAATCAAGACATTGTGTCGGCTGAGGAAATACTCAAGGAAGACCTAATGATATTTCATGGCTAAACTGAGCTGTCTGTAAACGAGATCAATTTAACTAAATAACAGTCTGCTGTGAATAACTCAGGAGGAAATCCTAAGCCTAAGGGGGTCAGACACAATAAGGCCAATCCTGTTGTGAATATGAAACAATAGTATCTACAGAGAAAAACGTGCGTGTGTTTCTTTTTAGGTATAACAGAAAAAGCTAAATAAATACAACTGAAGCAAATAAAATACACATCTTACGCATTTCCAATGTTTCGAAATGAGATGATCAAGCATTTTTTTTATATTTAAAAGTACTATTCCCTATTAAGGATGGCTTTTGTTTTACTAAACAGAATAATATTGCATTTTGAATTCCAGACTTTTGTCCCTTTTCAGCTCTAAAAATCTTGCATTCATAATTAAAACCAATAGTTACTGGTTGTAGAAAAAGTTCGAACACAGTGACAGCAATACTTTCAGTACATTCGTCTTCTCATAATCAGCCGTATGTGTTTAACAGTCAAATAACACGGATCGTACGATTTAAAAATTCTAATCAAGAGAGGATTGAGGAGTCCTCTAAGTGGTATTTTACTCTATCAACAGTCTTTGCTGGTTCAAGAGAAGTGATTATGTGGATCACGATGTGTGTTAGTACATTCACATCTCTGGTTGCCCCTGATGAACAGGGACTTTGTGGTCCTGCTCCTGTTCTGCTGCTGGGGCTTCTGGGATTTGATGTCCTTGCTGTTCGTCTACTTTATTTATGAACTGCTCTTCTACTGTCTTCACTTCCTGTTGAGGATGCTCTTCATCTTGAGGCTGCAGCTCCTCGTGAGCCTCCTCTCTGTGCTCCGCTGCTCCTGCCTTCTCTTCGTCAGTACTGGGGTCTGACAGCTTCTCCTCCGCTGCTGCCTCCTGGTCCTGGTGAGGTGCAATGTTGTTGACACAGTGAGTTAATGTTACTGCAGTCAGTCAACCACAAATGAAGCTGAGAATAAGAATAAAACTAAGTGCAGCTCAGTAAACCAAAATGAAAAATGACATTTGTAACTTATAACGTAAAACTGCCTCTGTCTTGTTAATTGGTGGTAAGACATTGAAATTAACCATCATGTATTCTGTCAAATAAAAATAAAAATAAATGTTTGGTATTTTAACACTTTTACATGTATTTAAAGGCAGCATTTGACAAAAAAAATGGAAGCTCAAGGTACACTCACTATTTTTTTTAAATCATATAAATTGTATACATTCATATTTAGTATTGTTGATAAGTGGACCTTTAGTTGCTTTGTCAAATTACTATTTTCAAGGTCAATAAAAAATTGTTTCAAATTCAAAAAACAAAAAAAGGTGGTAACTTTTATTTCCTGAAGACCATATGTAGATTTGTTTTGTCTGTTGTGACTTGAAGACAGTCATTATAACCTTACAAAAAAAAACAAGTGTAAATGTACCTGTGCGTGAGGTAATGCAGGAGACAACAGCTCAGATGGGGCCAACAGGCCGTCCTGGTTTAGGTCTTGAGTCTGGAGTAAAAAGTCCACCATAGACACCACCTGAACACACACACACACACACACAGGTCAGATAAACAGCTCAAAAAGTGTACGTAGTGTACAAGTAGACGGCCCTCCTCCTCCTCACCAGCCCGTTGGTCTGTATTCCAGGTGTTTGATGGGAGTTGTAGTCTGAAAGTAGCTTCATCATCTCCAGGCCATCCAGGTGCCCGCTGCGATCGTAGTCATAAAGACGAAACAGGAAGAACACCTCTGACACAAAGCAGGAGGAGACTGACATGTTTAATACCAAATACATTTGATATACCTACAACCACAGAGAGGATTATACAATATAATGGTATAAGAGTCTAGTACGTTATACACAAACACAGCTGCAGTGATGTTAAAGGTGCTGAACTTGAAATACTGAAAAAAAGTGGGTTGGGGTTGCCTTCACATGGCTCTCCTCCCATTAAACAGCTGTGTAATTAGAGTATGTATATTTATAATGACGATCAAAGAGACAGTCCTCTGTCTGAACTTATATTAGTGTTACACCAGGAGGAGGTGTCTACCTTGCTCCCAGGTGCTGATTTCGGGCCCTCCTTGGCCATCCTTTAGACTGGATTGAATGTAACTTTGCAGCAATCTGTGGTGTGCACAGGACAGAGCAGATGTTGATTAATTAGTAAAACATTTAGAGCCAGGAATTAATACGAGGGGTCATATTTGTTCAACCTTGCAGCCGCAGTACTTTGTAATATTTACTTCAGAGGCAAAAGAGAATGACAAACTCAGGATAAAAACCTCCAGTTTTGTATAATCTCCCTTTGGTATATTTCTCTAATATTCTACTTAAGCAGACTGACCTTCCCTGTAGGTACAGTAGTTATTCTGTATTATTATCCTCCACAAGAGGGCAGGATTTGTAGCTACATAGAATAAAACACATGACTCCAGGAGGAGGTGCCACCTCATCAAAAAGCATTGTGTTCAAATGACGCAGGCTATCCCTGTGTTTACTGTTTTTCCAGTTTGCATAATAGTTTTGTAATCATACCTTACACAAAGCAGATGCAAAGAACACACCCTTCGGGTGGTGGTGATATTTAGTGAGCCCTTCGGCCGCTCTGCTGTCCTGTGTCAATAGTGTATAAAGTAGCTGTGCTATTTCAGACGCTGAGCACAGGCTTTAAATTAAGTAGTGCTCAGAACTTAACATTACTTAAGGTACGGTAAGGACTTAAGGTACCACAAGGTTATAGTAATGTACACATCCTTTTTATCTTATCATTGGAAAGAAGCTGCAGTCACATTGTCACCAACAACATATTCAATGAGTCCGCAAAGAGGTTGTGTCTCTCATGTTGTTCCCTGAGTACATTGAAGCTGTGATTCATTATAGGTCAGTTTACAAAACTGTGCAGTTACAGAGATGTGAGCTAATTGCACATGTAATCTTATCTGTTTATGGTGCAGGCCACATCATTAGCACAACACAGCAGACAAAGTCCACAGAGTGACCAGACAGCCGCTACTAAAACAGACTGCAGGTTGGACACATTTGGATCAATACTACTAAGTCATACAGTAGTTTGACAAAATGACGCATGACAGTAAATATATTTAATCTCTGTCATTTTATCATCCTGTTTTTGATCCTGTCCTTAATTTAATTTTGAGTGCAACATTCAGACATACTGCAGAAAAAAAGACTCAGTTTTCTACTAATGGACTGCATCAATCCTTCCCTTTTCAAGAAAGCAATTAAGAGCAAATGTACAGTTCAAAATGAAAATAAAACAGCGTCACATCATCATTATTATGTATCACTCACCTGCGGTCTTCTTCTCCAGAGCCAAAGGGATTGGCTAGTGCTACTGAAGGGGGGTGGGCATCGACTGATTCCTCCCTGACCGACGAGCAAATAAGAATGGAAATTTTTAAAAATATAACTTTCTCTAACAAGCGACTACAACAGAGGTGAAAGAAAGTTAGTTTGCTAGCAATAACAACATAAATGTACCCTCTGTATCTCCTTTATTTGCCATGTTTTGCAAAAGCTCTGCTTCAAATATCCAGTGTATGTAAATCTTGTCCAGTCTAATTTGGCAGTCTAGGTGACATGTTCATTGTGCAAATTCATTTCTTATGATGACCATAAAAAGGTATCAATTATGAGGGGAAAAACTTGAAGCATGTTTACTTTAAAGACTAAAAAATGTTATGTTGCATGTGTAAAAAAGAGAGGGTGAAACATTGGAGCAGAGAGGTGGGGTTACCTTTGTGGTGCAGCCTGGCACAAGTGTATGAACAGGAAGAGGATACATGGGACCGACCTGCCCAGGTGAGACTCCATGAACGCACCTACAAGCACACAGCCATGTTTAAGACCTCACAGCACCTCTGCACAAAATTCATTGACAGAAGAACATTGTGATTTCATCTGCCCGAATGTCACAGGTTGACTGAGAAATTATGTCCAGCGTGTGTCTTTTGATGGTTGGAAAATGATAAAATAGCAGTAAAATATACAATAATCCCTCTTTGGGTCACAGGAGAGCTCCAGAGGTGAAAGTCTCATGATGGGATTTCCACTTTGGCTGCTGCTTCAGTCTAAATACAACTACAAACTCATAACCAGGTAGTCATTTGTGTAAATAGCTGCATCAACATGTAACACCTGCTCCCTTCAAACAGAAAGCATCATTGGGTAACTGTGTTGCAATCCTGCACCTTTACAAGTTACACACATAGTGGATCTTATGACCCATTTCTGCTACATCAAATTAAACCTCTACATCTATTTAGAGAGTTGTTGGGGGTATGTAAATCATAAATAAGTCATAGAGTGTGGTCTATACCTACTCTGTAAAGTGTCCTGAGATAACTTTTGTTTGTTATGATTTGGCACTATAAATAAAATTGCATGCGGATTTTACATAGCCTATACATTTAAATGCTGGCTTGTGGCGTGTACAGTAGCCTACACCGCTTGGTCCCACAGAATAACAAACTAGCAAACGTTACTGATGGTATCCCATGTGGAGTAGTAGCAGCGATGCTAACACACAGCAGGATTATTACAGCCTGAACACAGCACGTGATGAGATAATCAAATTGTCTTCCTGCTTTGACATTACAGCCCATTATTAACACTAAAAGAAAAACGTGCATTATGGCGTGGAAGAGTAGCCCTGTTTAGCGTAATGACTGCGCATTTATGAGGATCAAATATTCATGTGGACTGAGTAGACACACTGACGAACCCTCACTGAGCTCTGGGCACAAACAGGCAGCGGTGCTTTAAATCTCTACTCAGTGATAATGGACCTACCTGTCTGCATAGTTGATGTGTGGACAGGAAAAGCTTTTTAATTCAGGCAGGTTTGAAGGTTCACATCTGGAGACCACCTCTGCTCTGGGTCTGCACCGCACCGCCCTGCTCGCGCCTCCCGGTCTGCACTGCGCAACGGCACGCGCGCTGCCACGGAGACCGGAGTGTTTTGATCAATGACAGGGTCCACGTGGAAGAACGGAGCCGCTGTCGTGTCAGCAGCGAGTGTGCGCAGGAAGCCTCTTTCTTCAAGGTCCTCTCTCCGGGTTTTCCGCCGCGCCACGTCCTCACCCACGGACGGATGCCGGTAGAGCGCGAGGAGGAGCGTTGTTCACAGGAGCAGTGTTGCTAGTGAACAGTGGGGGAAAGTAACTGTTAATTAAGTACACTTTTGGAGAACCTGTACTTTACTTGAGTAAGACTGTTTTGTGCCACTTTTACTTCTGCTCAACTACATTTATTTGGTTACTCCAGTTAGAAGAAGAAGAAGAAGAATTACTTTATTTATCCCGCACGGGGAAATTGAATTTTTTCACGCTTGTTATTATATATGTTACACACACAGGCCCGAAATACACACATGCACAAACAGGACCTATACATGCAATTAAGGAGAGATGTTAGGAGTTACTTTACAGATTCTTATTATATAAAATATGATCAACAAATAAAATATGATAGATTGTTATAGATTAAGTGTTGAAAATGTAGAATCTTTATTAAAAGCTATAGTAAAAAAAAAATACACCCATTGGGCGTTTTGAGGGAAACAGAATGAAAGTATTGCTTTTCCATATATTTAGTCTGAATTAATATTTAAACATTTTTTCGACAGGTTTGACAATGACTTTCTGTCCCGTTCTGTTTCCATGGTACCAGCCAATAGCGTTGGGCATTGCTGGCTGCCAGGGTTGTCTGTTGTTTGGTGCAGCTACTGCAGGCTGGCACAGGGTGAAATGGAGTTTCCAATCCTGCAGCTGCTTTGGAGCCTCAGCGAAGGGGGCGTTATTTATCCCAGCAGGGGTAACTGTCAGTCAGACTCCTCTAACACTTGTTTTTATGGTGCAATTTGCCAGAGGGGATGACTTCAAACAGGCTCAAACTGACTCCGGTCTCCTGTAGGCTACTGGGCCGGGTCTGATGAACCTGGCAACCTGACAGCTGGAATTATTTTTTGTTGTTGCAACAACGATTTTGAGACACCAGATGGCGGTGTTCAGCTCATTCTCCATATTCAACCTTTAAAGTTACACAGCAGTCTATAGACCCTTTCAACAGAATTCAATTGCTAGGCAACAGCCTTGGTCCTTGTTAACTTCCTGTCAGCTGATGTCATTCACATTCACTGCAACAGAAATCAAACTTGGACACATTTAGAAGGTTTATGTTTACAACTTTGAAAAGGTCTATAAAGTTATTAAATTAGGCACCACCTTTATCAGCTGCAGCATTAGACACTTTAACCTATCAATAATTATAATCCAATAATATATTGTTCTGAGACAGGCAGTTCTACATAATGAGTGCTTTTACTTTTGGTACTTTAAGTACATTTTAATGCTAATACGTTTGTACTTTTTTGTACTTAAATAAAAGTTTGAATGCAGGACCTTTACTTTCAGAGTATTTCTACAGTGTGGTTTTACTTCACTACTCTACTTGTTCCACCACTGATACACTGAGATACAGGGGACCTCCTCATTGTGTGAAGGTATTTATCCGTGGTTTCTTAGTTTGGTCTATTTGGGCAACCATAAACAACAGAAACCATAGGCATTCTGGGGGTTTATGAAAGTGTTTATACATGCAAATCAGTATGTAGAATAATGCGCATTAGTCAACACAATAGTCCACACAACAAGCTGCCTTTAAGATCAACAGAAACACTGGAAATAAAACATGAATGTGTTCACATGAGGGCCAAAATATTTTTTTTTCAAGTGAAATTTACAGTATGCATTCATTTGAAATGGACTCTAGGCATTCATAAAAAGTAGGCGGATATTATTAAAACTAATGATTACTGAAATTACAAAACAGCACTGAATTAAGACGGTCATGGGCCAACTCAGATTTACAATACAATTTTTATGATGCAATTTTGCAAATATATGTGCCGGATTTGAGAACCTTTTGTGTGACATAGACTTTCTTTTACTGATGCACACAAAGAAAGAGAAGGCCAACAGCCAGATGTATGCACTGCACTCATTTGACCACAAGATGTCCCAGTAACTCTTTAATTGAACTGCTTCGTATAGGGCATTGTTAGTTATGTCATACTCACGTCTGCAAAACATTGATTAAATCGATTGATTGTTATAATCAGATAACTAGAACTAATAGATTTAAAAGAACTGAAACTGTAGTTTAGAGGCTGTAAGCTGTGTATTCGGTGGTAATGCATTCATTTAATAAAACCACTGACTTACAGTAAATTAACCTGACGCATTAAAATTAAAACTTTAATCGTGAAAATTTCAGGATGAGACACGTGTGACAGGTTTCAATTGCTTCATGGTTCATTAATTAAATCAGTTACAATAGCTCAATTATAGAAAAACATTTATAAATACTATCAATATTATCATACCAATATGCCAGTGTAACACACACACACACACACACACACACACACACACACACACACACACACACACACACACACACACACACACACACACACACACACACACACACACACACACACACACACACACTCTAACACACACACAGGTCAAGGTAAGTTACAGTATTATGTCATAGTCTTGCAGTGTAATTATGCTGATCTTTCGCTGGCTCCTCTGAGACTGTTATCTGTCCTCTTTTAATCACATAGCACTGATGACAATTCATTTGACAAATTTCAGATCTTTATAATGGGCCCAAGGGGCACGTTTCTCTTTGATGCATCCATGCAGCTGTCTCCAAACACTAAATAAGCAGAAAAAACAGTTTCTTTTTTTTTTTTTTTTACCATTTTTTACAGATGGGTTTTGTCAGAAACATTTTCATTTTCTTCTTCAAACTGCATCTTATAAATACACAGATTTGTATCTTTAAAAGAAAAAGATCATCATGTAGTTTCATCTAGGGATTCTATATAATGTAAAACCTGGGTTATATTTTGAGACACAAAGTGTCATACACTTCAGTCGTCTGCAGACATTGCTGTGCCTCTAAACAGTATACGAGGCCGACAGAAGAGAGATTCTCCGTGAGAGAGAGATTTGCTACGTGTTTATTTGTCTTTCTATCTGTCTGTGGACATTTTTGTCACTGCGATAACATTCCAACCTTTAAATATACAGTCATGGAATTTCACAGGTGTGTAGTTGAGATAGAAATGAAAGTAGAGTTTGAAGATGAGTGTGGTCCAAGCAAGTTGTTTTCATAAGTAGGGTGCCCCCTTTTGGCCCTTTTTGGCGTTGTGGCTGGTGTGATCCCATCACAAGATGGTCTCTAGTTGAGCTAGTTATTGAATCTGTGAAGGTCTTAGCATTTAAGAATGAAGGTGCATTGGAACATCTCAGTTTCAGTATAAAATGGATGGATGTTTGCATGGATTGTTTGTTATATGCCTTGTGGCCACATTTCCTGGTTCAGGACTGCATTTAATTCAAAGTAAAACTCACTAAAACATACTAACTATACATCATCACTGAAGTCACTGCAAAGGTGATCATCTTGGTTGACTTACTCTTTAGGGAATGCTAAGGAACTTGAAATTCCAACATCATCATCTACTTATCCGCATGCTTCAAAATAAAACTCATTATGTAAAATTTTTTGACATTTTTTAGGTCTCACACTCAGGATAATATAGTGACATTTGAAACAATCCAAACAATTTATCAAAACATGCCTTTTTCCCATCTCACTTACATTATTGATTAGAATTATATTTTATCCTCCATCCCTCCTCATCAACTTTCATGTCTATGTCTCCCTCTGAAGTAAAGCCAGACCTAAACATCACATTACTAAAGAAAGAAAAAGCTTATTGAGATGCCAACACAGTAGCATGGGGAACACACACACACACACACACACACACACACACACACACACACACACACACACACACACACACACACACACACACACACACAAATGCCTCACTGCGGTCCTTCAAGATTTGGTGGATGGGTGAAAAGCAGCGGTGTGAGAGAGAGAGAGTAGAGAAACTGCACAAAAAACTAAGAAACCAAGTGTGAGAGATGGAAACAAGGGAGGTGCACAGGGAGAAAGATGAAAGATGAAATTGAGATGCGGCAGGGCCGCGGAAAAAAATTGTTTGGGATAAGAATTGATTTGTTCACAACATGATGCAATTTGTGTGTTTGTCTTTTTATGTGTGTGTGTTTTTTCAGGCGTGTTTGAGTTGTTGTTTTACTCAACCGGATGATTGGACTATTACCCACGGTAGTGCATGCACACACACACACACACACACACACACACACACACACACACACACACACACACACACACACACACACACACACACACACACACACACACACAAATGCTCTTTCCAACATCCACACTGTCTAATCTATATGAGCTGAACGCGGCAGAAGGTCAGTTCAAACAGCACACCAGAGTCATTCCTGATTTCATCATTTTGGGATATGTGTTGACCTCAAAGGAGAAATCTATTCTTTTGAGACTTGAGCTGTGTGGTTGAAAGACAGTATCTTTACTAACGAACCTGCTTCCATGTCTCCTCCCTTTATTGTGAAACCTCAGCCAGGTTAATGGACACTGTTTCATTTTTGAGTTGTACTTACATTTAGTTTTTTTACATTACATTACTGATGCTGTTATCCAAAGGGAAGCAAAGTGCATTCAAGAATCATGCAAGAACAGTTGGGAATTTTGTTTATCCTGAAGTGAAGCGTAGTGAGTAGCGAGTAGCAGTAGCTGAGGTTTGACCATGTCCTTCATACAGGAAGGGCCTAAGCCATTCACAGCACAGTTGGATAGTACCAGTGCCTGAATCTGATTGGAGCCACCGCTGGGAGCCAGTGCAGAGTGCAGAGGAGCGGTGTAGTGTGGGACGACTTGGATAGTTTGAACACCGGCTGGATGAGCTGCAGAGGTCAGATGGCACATGCAGGCAGACCAGCCAGGAAGGAGTTGCAGTAATCCAGACGTGAGATGACAAGAGCCTGCACCAAAACCTGCGTTGCCTTCTTGGTGAGGAACAGACGTATCTTCCTGATATTGTGGAGCGTGACTCTGCGGGAGCAGGTTGTCGCAGCGATGTTGGTAGTTAAAGACACATCCACTGAGAGATGTCAGCCAGACATGTAGAGACTCGTGCTTTTAAATCGTGAAAAGGAGAAAAGGGTGGGATCCAAAACAGAACTCTGAGGGACCCCAGTGGTTAGGCAACAAGGTTCGGACACAGATCTCCGAGTTACCCTGAAGGTGTGGTCTTTGAGGCCTCCAATGACTTTGGCCAAAAGCGCCACTGAAGTACATCTGAAGTACATCTGAAGTACATCTGAAGTACATCTGAAGCATTGTTTCAAAGTATTTAGTTGCATGCATTTGAGTTCCAGTGTTTCAAATCTTGTCCCATATTGATCACAATAAATTTAGTGCATGTAGAAGAGCAAGGCCACACTGAAAAATGCCAACTTATATTAGAGATAATAACAAAAGTTGTTAAGATTTGAATTCTAAGTATTTAAAGGGAAAAATGTTGTACCAACAAATTAATCTTAGCTATTGCTTCAACTAAAGTGACAACTTACTATTTTCAGTTATGATTCATTACAAAGTTGGAAGGTTCTGTTATGCTGTCTTTTGTAAAATGCGTCTTTAGTTGTAAAAACGCTGGTGATCCCCTTGTGTCTACTGCACATGACTCCTCAGCAGTGGAGGATCAGATCAGTCTTAACAGGAACACTTCAGTCGACCTCCTAACAGTTTTCTGGTATGATTTGATGTTTTGAAGTATTTTCCAAGTCAAATTTTCATCTCATGTCATCTTCATCCGCTTATCGAGGGTCAGGTCGCGGGGACAGCAGCTTTAGCAGGGGACCCCAAACTTCCCTTTCCCGGGCCACATTAACCAGCTCTAACTGGGGGATCCCGAGGCGTTCCCAGGCCAGTGTGGAGATATAATCTCTCTTCTTAGCCCTGGGTCTTCCCCGAGGCCTCCTCCCAGCTGGACGTGCCTGGAACACCTCCCTAGGGAGGCGCCCAGGGGGCATCCTTACTAAATGCCCGAACCACCTCAACTGGCTCCTTTCAACGCAAAGGAGCAGCGGCTCTACTCCGAGTTCCTCACGGATGGCTGAACTTCTCACCCTATCTCTAAGGGAGACTCCAGCCACCCTCCTGAGAAAACCCATTTCGGCCACTTGTACCCACGACCTCGTTCTTTCGGTCATGACCCAGCTTTCATGACCATAGGTGATGGTAGGAACGAAGATTGACCGGTAGATCGAGAGCTTTGCCTTCCGACTCAGCTCTCTTTTCGTCACAACGGTGAGGTAGAGCGACTGCAACACCGCCCCCGCTGCTCCGATTCTCCGGCCAAACTCGTGCTCCATCGTCCCCTCACTCGTGAACATGATCCAGAGGTACTTAAACTCCTTCACTTGGGGTAAGGACTCATTCCCTACCTGGAGTAAGCAATCCACCGGTTTCCTGCTGAGAGCCATGGCCAAATTTTCCTATACCATTTTTATTTATATGTAAATTCAGAAGTTATTCATTTCAGAAGTGCAGTAATTAACTATTCTACTAGGAGCAGTGGCTCACAGCTCACACATGCATATCCTAGAGATGAAACTTTAAGCCTCTGAAGCGTGTTCACATGCATTTTAGACACATAAGAAATGTATAAAATCGATCAGATAGCCCAATCCAAAACCCCAATTTCTGAAAATGGAAAGACATCCCAACAAGAACACACTTGTACATATGCAGTTGCACACACATTTATGAAGGTTGAGGAGGGAGGTGTTTGGTCTTCCACTGGAAACTGTGACACTCACACCTGTGAAAGGGACAGACCAGTCAAACCTTTATAACCGCACATGAACTGGTCACAGTCATACAAGCACACAAATACACACATGTCTGTGCGTGACTTACTGAGTGGCTTAGTACTGTAGTGGCTCATTATTTCACAGCTGGTTGGAGCACAAACATCCTACTGACACTTACAGGAAGGGAGATTATCTTGTAATTGTTAACATGAGTTGGTGTGTGTGTGTGTGTGTGTGTGTGTGTGTGTGTGTGTGTGTGTGTCATGTTTGCGTCAAAACACTTTCCATTCTCACGCACAGCAGGTAAACGGACAGAGAGATGAAGACACGATGCAGAAAATTGGACCGCCAGGCAGCCACTTACTGTTATTGTTAACACGAGTCTCCTGCTGCCCCGAATGTGTTTGTGCTATGGTTGAATACAAACACCAAAGTAGCGAGCATAATGAGGCTGACGGTGGTGTGGGATGATGTGGTTAGATGCTGGTGTGTTGTCAAAGGCAATAAGTCCATGGTAACTTTTAGTTGACCATGAAGCATTCTGTTCTTATGATCTGGAACAGCTGATGCACAAGGTTGTTTAAAGGGCATTAATGAGAGCAGGGGACGCTTTGCAAACAATATCCAGGGTTACTGCTTCACTGCAGAATACTGACAAATATGTAATTCACACTTACCCTAACCCTTAAGAACCACTGTTAATGCGTTTAGGAACACCTGTACCTCCATCTACATGTACTAATCAAGCCCCCACCACAGTGCATATATACTTATCTTGGTTCTGCCCCTGTCAAACAAATGTGATTTGTATCTGACCTCTTCTGTTGTCCGAACCGAATGAAGCTGAATATTATAGCATTCTTTTTTAACCACTCTTTTCTAGTTTTAACACTTTTTTCACTTATGGGCTCTACTTGGCATGTTTTATTATTTACAAAACAATAAATTACAAACTCACCTGAAAGACTGAGAGAAACAAAGGGTGGAGAGGGAAGGAGAGTTATCACCGAATCTGAGGTAAACAAAGATCGTTGTAAGAGTGGCAACAGGATCGGATGAAGAAAGACTGAGAAAAACAAAACAGTTACAAATGGAGATGCAGAATATATATTGTAAGACGTTTTGGATTGTCAAAGATACAGTACTGCCTCAGCCTAAAGCAACATCCTGTGTTTCCTGTGGAAGTGCAGGTGAGCAAGGCGCTGCGTTTTTGTCTTTAAGAGCTTTGACCTTTACTGTACAATGCTCCCATCAGGTCGGTTAATTTTGTTAAACCTCTGGACAAAAAGCTAAAATGTATCAAAACTCTAACTTTTGTTAAATGTGACAAACAGAGTGATGCTCTAGAATGCTTCATCCTCCAAGTTTAGTCAGTATTGTATTGAGATTGAGCTTTTATAGCCTTTTACTGCACTTCGATACTGCACTACTGTATGTGACCAGTTGGTCGAATTACTGTGAAGATGCTCCATTTGCTGGGGGCATCTTGTTAAATATCACTTGGAAGTTTAAATTTCTAAAGATGGAAAGTTCACCCCCAAATCCAGCTCCCACGCACATATTCTAAAGATCTGGAGATACTGCATGTGACAGAGATTTAATTTGCCCATTTACCGTACACAGACCAGGCAACAGCACCACAAAAGCCGCAGCAACATGTAAAATATTGTTGGGTATTCGTTCCCTTTTAAAATTTGATAACATCATCAGCTGTTTACTACGAATGGTATTTTCCAGTGGCTGTTCCCACTTCCCAGCACCATGTCACGCAATTGCATGGCTTTGTTTGTCTTTAGCATAGCCCAAGTGCATTCACATGCATACTCACACAAGCCTGTACACTGGCGGACCCAAACACACACACACACACACACACACACACACACACACACACACACACACACACACACAGATCCTATAGAGAATTCCTCCTTTCAGTTATGTAACAAGGATTATTTCCTGGCCCCAACAGTCAAAACTAAGCAAGCTATTTTTAAACCGGGACCCCAATATAACATCAACAGGCGCTTACCGAATAATGGAAATATTAACGGTCATTGCTGCTTATGTAGACATGTCCTCCAAACATCGATATCCCCTGATGGGCATCCTGTAACAACACCAGCAGCCATTGTCGCCTCATCGACACATCTGGGGCCACAACTCAAAGCTTTGGATCTGGAACTATTTTTAGATCAGTGTGTTTTTGGTAAGAAGAAGATGATGGAGATGAAGCTTGTTGCTAAGTCATGTTAGCAGGAGTAAAGTGTTGCTAACTTTAGTGCCACAGTCACTCATACTACTTTAGGTTGCATTGTAATGTGGGCAATGAGAATATTGTCGCTAGGTGATTGAAAGCAAAGAGGAATGTAGGATGGGTGGATATAGATACAAAACAATACACTGAAATGCCTTCACTGGGCTCCAATATAATAATACATTTCACAACTTTTGATTTGAACACCGACAGCTAATAACTGTCGTTCAAAACCTGCAAAAAACACATTAGATACTGTTGACTCAGATGGGACAATGTGCATGGGTCCTGTGTGGCAAAAGTGCGGTCTGACCTGCAACCTGCAACACACAAGCACACGCAAGCACGCACATACACACACACACACACACACACACACACACACACACACACACACACACACACACACACACACACACACACACACACACGACAGTTCCATACAAGTTTGTTTGAAATAGTTGCTGTCACATTCCACAAGCTAATTCCTCTGGTTCAGTTCATTACAACTGGAAAACCAGAGGAAGCACCAATTCTGTTACAGTGGATACACACACACACACACACACACACACACACACACACACACACACACACACACACACAGCGTGCAGTTTCTCCCTGAGTCAGACTCACACAGAAAGGATGTTTCTCTTAAACACTGGCAGCACATACAGTACTATATTTGCACACACACACACACACACACACACACACACACACACACACACACACACACACACACACACACACACACACACACACACACAGGGCAGTTCCGCTTCATGGACGTCTAATTGCTTGTGTCCAGCCAGGACACGAGGACCCTGGGTCATTTCTCCACAGGCCTCTGAGGGGGCACCGTCAGGACCAATCACTTGTGAGCAACTTTGCTGCTCAAATACACCTACATACACATGTATGTGCAGTATGTGCACACATGTACTGTACATGGAGTGCTTGCACATACACAAAAACATACAAAATTACATACAGATGCACTGACAAGGTCTTTAGAGAATCTACAGAAACTATTGTGGTGATTAAAATGGTCATGTTGTCATGGTAACGTCAGGAAAGATCAGGAGGGGTAACACTTTTCCGTTTTCCACATAAGAGTTGAGGTTTTTTTTTCTCTTTGAGTCATGTGAGTGAATCTTCTTAATTCAGGCCGCAGCCGTTGCTTGACAATTTTAATACGTCCTTTTGATTTCCTCCATCAGTGCCTTCTCCCGCACTGTCTGTCCTGCTGTTTTTTGTTTTTTGTTTTTAAGGTAAGTTATACTGTAAAACAAAGCTCTACGTGAACTTATAATGCTGAATAAAAGTGTTCTGTCCATGAAAAAACTAATTTAGTAATTACTGGAAAGTATAAGTAATTTTTCCAGTTAAGTGGTATTTGGGAAAATTGCGTTTCTGTATGTACGAGACACTCGTGGTTGATAAATGAATATAAATACAGCTGCACACAATTAAAAATCACCACTGTTGCATGAAGGCATAAGTCAGCTGTTGTTGTTTTTCTTTGCTCACTTCATAATTAAAGGTCTACACGATACCTTGCTTTCCATGAGGATTTCTAAAACTGTTTCAACGCCATCTTGTTTCAGATCAATGAAAACAATGTTGCATTCTTTCCCTGACAAAAGAACAACAGACTGCATTACACTGATAGAAAATGATGGAGAATAAGCTCAAATGAGACTTCTATATTTGATCATTGCTGTTTAAATTGACTGTGACTAAGTATCATCATCACTGATTATCATGCTCCAGACTGGCTGCTATCATTAAGCAATCAATTACTACATTTTCTGCTGCAGCACGAGACACAAAGATATACAGACACACAGGCACGTACAACGCAACTGAAATAATATTTCTGTTGAGTGTTAGGCATCCGTATATTTCAAGGACCACCCTGTGTGGAGTAGATTTACACATTAATAGACAAATAGAAGGTATGCTTGTGTTTTTACTAGATTAATTAGATTTAACAGAAAGTATTTTCACATATTAATTTACAAACTAAAGTATGAAACAATGTACTTATTCAGCCAGGGTGTTCACATGAGAAATTACAGTATCAGGACGTGAGATCTGAAGTTAAGTATACTGTTGCGACTGACCAGCGAACAAAGAGAGACGCCAGACACAGGAAATGGACAAATCTTTACTCTTCTATGGTATTCAGGTTAAATTGACCCGGTTCAAGTTTTTACAAGAAGAATAATGGCACAAATATACTTTTAATGCTACATGATGCTCAATGGCCTTAGCTTATGTTATGTTCATTCATTCATCTTCAACCGCTTATCGCAAGTGACATTGGGCGTGAGGCGGGGTACACCCTGGACAGGACGCCAGCCTATCGCAGGGCACATAGAGACGAACAGAGACGGACAACCATTCACACCTACGGGCAATTTTAGAGTCATCAATTAACCTAACACGTGCATGTCTTTGGATTGTGGGAGGAAACCGGAGAACCCGGAGAAAACCCACGCAGACAAAAATGACTTAAATAATAATAGAACTTCTATACCCCACACATTTACATCATTCATATGGTCATATGACCACAGAGACACACAGAACCCTGCACACACACACACACACACACACACACACAACCACACACACACACACACACACACACACACACACACACACACACACACACACACACACACACACACACACACACACACACACACACACACATACACACACACACACACTTACACACACACAAAATATAATGTTACATTATTATAATCTAAGCACAGAGAAGCTGTTTGCTCTCACTGTCCCCCAATGTTTACCCCCCGTCATGAGTCCACTGCCTCCACCACAAAAACGGATCCCACTTCCATTGGTAATTGTGTTCTAGTAGAGACTGATTGCAATTATTAAACAAATATTTTTATCTCTATTGGTTAAAATTGAGATAAAGACAATATACATTAGTGGATTATAAAGTAAAATGTTATGTCCCGGGTTAATTTGTCCATGCGCAAACAATACATCAGAAGTTGAAATAGCAAACTGGTGGTGGAAACGGTTCTTTGTATAAACCATCAGGCCATAATAAAGATCACAATGTATTCTATAGGTAACGTCTGTCTTGAGTGGCCAACAGCTTCTGCACAATGTAAGAGAGCAGGGACAAATCTCTGCATGTATGTCTGCCTACACTACAGCAGCAGGTGTGTGGACAAATTTAGACAGGTGAGGCGAGTCCGGGACTCTCATTATACTCTCCCTCTAACACACACACACACACACTCACACACTCACACAAACACACCGGGGGACACCGGAGTGTGCACTGACAGAGGGAGCTCACATGTTCCCAGACACGAGTTTGCACAGACAACACACACACACACACACACACACACACACACACACACACACACACACACACACACATAGACACACACACATCAGCTACCCACACACACTCAGTCAGACACAGACAGCCACACACATAGTATCTATCTTTAGCAGTATAAATAGGCGTGTAATTAATGTTTAGATGTCGGAGTGATGAGGTGGAAACATGAACATTTAAACTGCTATTAATTTATCATCAGGGGGCGAGAGACAGAGAGAGGGAAGAAGGATGAAAAGAAAGAAAGAGAGAAAGAAGAAAGAGAGGGAGAGCAGTGGAGCACGAGTGGGGGATGATCAGTGTAAGTTATTGATCGTCAACTCATAAAAAGAAACATTTGAAATTTGAAAAGATGATCCTAGAAAGCAAATAAAAATTGAGTTTTAGTAAGTGTTCGATGCAAAAACAGCAATATGTGCACTCTAATTAGTTATACAAACACTTCCTTCTACTATTAAACACCATGTGTACCCCATTTCAGTCCTCCTCCGGGGCCATCATTATTCTGAGCAGCAGACTGTGATTCATCCAACACTCACAGCACTCTACAACCTTTACCTCAGTAAATTGGCAGCTTTGGTTTCATTTAGAGGCCAAACGAAATGACTGAACAACTTGTTATACTGATTAAATAATTTCTCTTCTGTCTGAAAGTGATTCTGATCTCTTCAAAATAACGTAAAATAAGAAGTCTGGGATTTATGGATGATAGATCAACATCCCCGATCACACAAGATGTGTTTGATTGGATGAGTGTGATAATAAACCAGCTTGTTCCCTCAGTGAGTTTATAGTACCTTTGCTGGTCAAACATTCAGAGAACATTTCCGTTGCCTAAGTACCATGCTGCAGTATAAACAAACTGGCCGACTAGCTTACATAAAAAGACGAAATCACATGAAAGCAAGTCTATAAAATGTGTTTTAAAAGAAGTCACTGAAGCCTTAGCTGCTCGGGCAGGTCTTTACAAAGCTGAGGGGTCCTGGTGGAGAAGATCACCCCTGGTTTTGAGCCTCGCCTGAGGATCTAAGGCTGCGAACAGACTCATGGGGTCAGCATTTCTAAAAGCACCTGTTCAGATCGTTTAAAAATGCTTGTTGGGTATTCCATAATTTTGGAGCAAAGCTTGGAGACATGGGGATAGATATGATTATAGGTAAGCATCACTTAAATGGTGCTTACTTATATCTACTGGAAAACATGCAGTAAAGTCACAATAAATGTAGATGAGGAGTCCTGAAACTCTTTAAAATGGCATGCCTCTCGGTTTGGGATCCACCTCCCTGTGTCCTGCACTTCCATCTCCACCCCCTCCTCCTCTCCCCACCCCTCTCGGTGTTGTCCCACCGGTGCGCTCAAAAGCGAGAGCGCACACGGAACGGAGCGGGAGCTAGGGAAATTAAAGAGAAAGACTAGAGAAAAGCGATTCGCAGTGACACGCAGGTGCAATAACTAGCACCTTGCTAGGACAGCATCAGTGCCCGATCAGTAGAGGAGAGGAGCGGAAGGAAGACGGAGCGCCTGTTCGTGTCTGCGCTTCAGCCCCGCAGGGAGGAGACACGCAGAGGGGGAAAGATTCCCCTAAACGCAGTGAGGGCGTCGGATGAGGAGAAGAGGAGAGCGGAGGGCATCGGATAGGCAACAGCAAGGAGTAAGTACACAAGTTGTTCTCAAACTTATTCAGTCTAGTGCATCACTGGTCACAATTTAAACTGACTGCATTTTTACAAGACAAATGTCTTCAGAGCAGCAAGAATCACGTAACTGTAACTGCATACACGTGCAGGCTGTAAGTGCAGTTATTATTATTATTATTATATTAAATATATAAACTATAATCTTCGTGTGTGTGTGTGTGTGTGTGTGTGTGTGTGTGTGTGTGTGTGTGTGTGTGTGTGTGTGTGTGTGTATGTGTGTGTGTGTGTGTGTGTGTGTGTGTGTGTGTGTGTGTGTGAGTGTGTGTGTGTGTGTGTGTGTGTGTGTGTGTGTGTGTGTGTGTGTGTGTGTGCGTGTGTGTGTGTGCGTGTGTGTGTGTGGGGGGGGGGACTCCAGTAGTTCTGCTCAACTTACAATTTTCTTCAGCTAAAAGAGTTCAGCTTGTCAGAAAAAGCATCTAAATATCCAGAGTTACAGTTGTAGACAGGAATTATTTTGTTTTTCTGATATGTTTTAAAACTATATTTTTGAAGCTCAGTCAAGTTTATCTATTCATAGGGTACATTTAAAAGCAACAGACCTTGACCAAAGTGCTTTTACAACGAGATGAAATAAAACACAGAGATGATCAAATAAAAACACAGACATAAATAAGAGAATATAAGTAAAATAATAAAATAAATACTACAAATTCAAACCAGAGTGTGGTCAAACATGTCTTAAAGATGATAATAAGGAAAATAGATGGGTCTTTAGATGGGGTTTTAAGAGACTGTTCCATAGTTTTGGGCAACATCGCCTTTGTTTTTAACTGGCTGTGTGAAATAGAGATTGGTCACTAGATCTGAAGGGAAACCGGAGATAGAATAGGGGATGAGTAGCTCAGCGGTGTAACCTGGTGTCAGTCCAAATAAAATAATCTCAAAATCAGTTCTGTAGTTCACTGGTGGGCAGTGAAGAGAGAGGCCAGTATCGGGAGGCATGGACCGTTCCTGGTACCAGTGAGGAGTCTCGGAGTCTCTGCATTTTGGACGAGCTGTAGGTGAAATAGGGCCGACTGATCCCACAGAGAGAGTGGCAACAGTTGAGAGTTAGTTACTAGAAAGCTAAAACCATCTAAACTCACTTCCCATTACACCACTGTGTTCTGCAAAAGAGAGAGCTTCTACGGTGATGACAGATTATTTCATTGAGGTCAGTATTGTGTATGTTTTGGTCAAACCTTTAAGGTAATCACCTTGAGTGCTTTTGATCTTTTTTCATCCTAATAAAATTTTGAACATCCAGTATGAAGACTGAATCTTTCAAAGAAAAATGCTTACAGTAAATCAATGTTTGTTGTAATTATCTCAGTTTGTGGAAACCACATCCTGACTACAACATAAAGGCTCATTTGGGTTCATATAATGTTGTGGGGAGCTACTTTAATAATGGGCAAATGTACAGCTAGACAATACAATTTGATTGTTATCCTGTCTGCTGATAAAAATGTGCCTTTGGGGGTTTAGAAATTATGTCACCTCCGCCCAAACGCAGCATCACTACAAACTAACTTGACAAAATTTCCCTTCTCTCCTATTCTCTTCTGTGTGAGTGATCCTGAGCACAATCCACCTCCTCAGCCTCCCCCTGATTTCTGCTCTGCTCTTTTCTCTCTTTTCCTCTTTCAGTCACTCCCCTCTCCAAACATCTCTCACACTCACGCACACATGGACACACACATTCATACTCTTGGCTGCCCAACAGGCAGGGGCGCTGCCACCAGGGCGCCCAGGGGTGTCACCACAGCCCAAACTGATTACTCCCTTCTAGCACCTGACACAATCCACTGCAGTTGGGCGCAGCACCGTATGAAAAGGGGCGTCCCGGGGTAAATAACGAGCGTACCCAAAGTTAGCTACCTGCTAGCACAGCACTATTTGAATGATGCCATTAACTTCACCTTACTGGGACGATTTTGATGGAGCA
>NC_139826.1:19440693-19650693 GCF_963691815.1 Echiichthys vipera
GAATATTATGATTAAGGCTGAGGACAGAGGACAAAAGTTCATTGTGTAAGCGTGTGTGTTCGGTGTGTGTTTGTCAAAGCTTTTTCTTTTCCAGTGCACCCAGGGGACCAATTTATGGAATACTATTACCATACATATATATATATGTATATATATGTCCCATTGCTATATATATATTATATAATAAAGTCTGGTAAAATTAGGCCCTTTTTACCTAATGACCTATTATATATATATATATATATATATATATATATATATATATATATATATATATATAAAATAAGTTTTAGTCATTAGGTAAAAAGGGAACAAGGCAATAGCTTTAGAGTATAGGTAACTGTTTAATATGTGCATGACAATGTGTTTCTATTAAGCCTTTAAAATAGCTTATAATCTAACAATAAACATGTTTATAATGCCATTATTAACACTGATATAGTCTTAGCGCATAATGTAAGTGAGCATCTTATAAGGACTTATAAGGCTCTTATTACCTATTAACTAACGCTTATTACATGGACCTTAATATATTCTCTAATAAAGCATCAAAATCAGTAACATGAGCCCGTTTTTCCCACTTTGTTAGATGTGATGATGCTGTGGTTTGAACCACAATTACCTCTCACTGCTGGATAACATACATTTATGTATGTTAGCATAAAATATCTAAATTGGTTTCTGGTGTGTCTGTGTTTCAAGCACTTGCTCGCTGCCACACCAACACTTTCAGTCAAATCATTCACAGGTTTACAATCTACAGCTTTCCTCAACTTTTGTACCACTCATATCCAAAGACTTTCAACAAACATTGAGAACCAAAGCTTAATGTGTGTTTGCAGTGATCAAAAAGACCAAACACACGTTGTAAAGGTTGATTATCTGTGCCTCTCTCTCTCCTGCAGCACTGGGACATCAGTCAGACAAAGATCCGGGTCATCTCCACGCTGCTGTTTGTGCTGTTTGGCTGCCTGCTGTTTGTGGCGCTCCCGGCAGCCATCTTTAAACACATCGAGGGTTGGTCTGTGCTGGAGTCCCTTTACTTTGTGGTCATCACCTTGACTACCATAGGATTTGGAGACTTTGTAGCAGGTACGAACACATGAATACTGAATACCAACGCAGGCCCTTTCAACCTGTCTGTCTCTCTGCATCATACCTGTTACACTTCTGCTTCTGTCTCCGTGTCTAGGTGGCTCAGAAATAGAATACTTAGATTATTATAAACCAGTTGTATGGTTCTGGATTCTGGTGGGACTGGCCTACTTCGCTGCCATCCTCAGCATGATAGGAGACTGGTTCAGAGTCATCTCCAAGAGGACAAAAGAGGAGGTGAGAGTTTCCTTTACTCCTTCATTCATTCCCCTTTTCTAATTTCTTTAACAACTCCCTGTTGTCACTTTTTCCGCTTTTCTATTTCTACATCCCTGTCAATACATCATTTTCCACCCTCTTTGTCTCCTTCAGTATAGTGACACACAGGTTGTTTGTGCTACAGTGCCATGTCCCCGCCTCAACTTTTGCCCTATGCTTAACTTCATTTCAATGATAAGACTGTTTTCTAATCCAATCTCACTGTCTGCCACCCAAACACATAAACGCAGTCTTATGGCATTACATTAGAGAGAGAGAGAGAGAGAGAGAGAGAAAGAGAGAGAGGAGGTAATTTGGACAATGTGTGATGATGTCCTCATCAGAAAATGTATCCAATCAAACTGTGTGTGCTCTGAATATAACACAAGATGTGCAAATACACTTGGTTTTCACAGGAAAGACCCCTAAAACAACAACATGTAGTTTTTCAATCGTTATAATATATTTCCAAGACCCTTGTGATGGTACATCAACTTGCAATAAGTTTAATGACCCATCTGTCGTATCCTCACGGAGTCTGTATCGCTTTCACTGGCACAATGTAACTTCAGATAGCGGGTCGACACCTGTGCGCAAAAAAACAACAAAAATACGACTGCTTTACGGCATACGTCCCCCATGAATTATATCCATTTGATATTACGTGCTGAGGTATAGGCCACTCTACCTGGGATGAAGACATTCCACTCGCTGGTACTTCTGGCTTGGGCAGATGTATACGTGTATCCTTGGCTTGTCAACAAATGCACGTGTATCCCCTGATCATGTAACTATGACAGCTTTTACAACAGAAAATATTGTTCCCCAACTAAGGAGGGAGCCCGCGAGCAACGATATATAGACAACGCCTTTGTTGTAACTAGACTTCACCGATAAGTATAGATTAGTTAATATAGAGAGTGTGAATATAGATTTGGTCAAACATTTGAGCCAGTTCTTCACTAACAAACATATTCTAATAGAAGAGTTTCAGGGAACATGACTCGTATCTTTGACAAGAACATACTGACATGACATAGTGTACCCATGAGTAAGACATAATTAGTTGAATGATTCTGGTTTGCAACTGTAACTGTTAAGTGGCAATGTATTTGTGTGTGTGTGTGTGTGTGTGTGTGTGTGTGTGTGTGTGTGTGTGTGTGTGTGTGTGTGTGTGTGTGTGTGTGTGTGTGTGTGTGTGTGTGTGTGTGTGTGTGTGTGTGTGTGTGTGTGTGATTATGCTCCCCCTGGGTTCTCATGCTGAAGTCCTGCTGTGATACGTCACAATCGTACTGGCCTGTAAGAGTGAGTGTGTTATTATCATTAGTAACTGGAGGCGTTACATTACAAGTGTGTCCACTTCAGTGGTGTGCACAGAGACCTTTGTGTCCCTTCAGTGATAACAGCACAGTCCCATTTTAATGGGATATAAGGACAAAGGTAAAACATATTAGTGTCTCTTCCTTTCTGTGTGTCAGCCTGCCTTTTCTTTTTTGTTTTTTGTGGATTTACATGCAGTGAATCATTTAAGAATGAAAAGAGAAAACCTAGCTGTACCGATTAGCAGTAATTGGTCTGTCAGGCCATTAACTGTCATTATACTTAATGTTTGTAACATTCGTAGTAAAGGTACAGTACAGAACATACAGTTTACTCTCATTACGGTGACTGAGCTCTAACATTACTAGGAAATGTCCGAGGCAATTAGCAATTACACAGTGAGAAAGCACTTTCCCTCCCTTTTCGCGTGTCACAGTTTATATCTTGAGTAAAAAAAACGAGGCGGTGTGGAAAATAAAACTCTATTCATATCAGACTCTGATGTGTTTCATTCATTTAAATTAAGATGTACAGAGAGTAACGCAATGGCTGTGTTTCCCCCAAATTTATCTCTAAATAAGACTCTCTTTTTTAATACTCAGATATTTCCGGTTTGGAAGTCAGGTTAAAAAGAATATGTCAGCGTGATGGCTGCAACATAATGTCTCTGCTGTGTGTGTGTGTGTGTGTGTGAGAGAGATTGATACTCTGTAGAGTCCTATCTAGTTGCAGATACATTGTTGTAATGTAGTTGACTTCCTGGTTAGTGACATCGTGTGCTCTGAATACTCTCTAACTCTAGCACTCTGAGGCTTTGTCGTACTTTTTAATCTTCTATAGTCTGAGTTATGTGAAAACGCAACACAAGAGAAATATATTAGACATCTCGCACATCGGACATATTAAACATATCTGCAGATTCTAAGAGTCACAGACGTGTTAAATATTATGTGTTGAAGTGTAAGGCCTTTTGTAAAAAATAAAAACATTTAAATGAATGAATCTGAAAACTTCTCACGGACACCTTGGCAGAGTGCCACGGTCCCCACTGCTCTAGATAACTAAAGGACAATACCGTGCATGTCATAGACAAAGCAAATCATACTCAGAGGACAAAAAAACAATAAAAGACAGTCAAACATGGACATCATAAAGGAGAAAGAGAGAGATTCGGTCCTGAATTCATGGATGTCTGTCAGTGAATAAAGCATTTTCTGAGCGGTCACAATTTGAATGAAATTGCTTTAACACACAGAGATAATACAGTTTATAGTACATTTGTCAAAAAGACTGTCATAGAAAAATTTCAACAAATCCTCTGCATTATAATTTTTTTCTATTATTCTGAACTAAATGGTTGCCTGGGAAATGTTCTGCAGTAATGCACAGTGCTATTGTTACAAGCCTTCATCATACAAACCCACCAGAAAGGTTTTTATTTCTCTCTATTTTACATTTTTTGCCATTTAACTTCACAAAGTCATCAAAACAGGAATTGTTTGTGCAACAGTTTCAAGTATCAAACCTGCCATCCGTGTGCATCCATCTGTAATATCTACTTACTTCACTCTCTCCTTCTCTCCACAGGTAGGAGAGATCAGAGCTCATGCTGCAGAGTGGACAGCCAACGTCTCAGCAGAGTTCAAAGAAACACGGCGACGTGTTAGCGTTGATATCTACGATAAGTTCCAACGTGCCACCTCGATTAAGCGCAAACTGTCCTCGGAGCTTGGCTTCAGCCCTGGCCCTGAGCTCACTCTGCCCCGGAGGACAGCGTCGGTCAATTTCAACGATGAACGGGACAGGAACGAGAGGGAGGCCATGCTGCAGGGCCTGACGACACCTCTGGCTAGAAACGGCGGTTTGTTCATGAACGGTTTAGACCCAGAGAGAGGAGATGTCCCATCCTCTGAATGCCTCAATTAGAAAGAGGACAGTCAACACCATCAAGGTCTTTCCACTTGTCATCATCGGTGGCATCAGCGCTGAGAATGAAGTTTTTTATTCACAAAGCAAGTAACAATGAGAGAGTGGTACTTTGTGACCCCAGCAGATACATCTCCACCCCTGCAGAGATGTAAGAACACTTCACTTCAGTGGATCTTTGACAACGGGACACATTTTATCACCTTCATCCCATCAGTGAAACAAAGATTATGAAGATGAACATACAGAAAACGAGTTGATCCTGTTGATCTCTTTCAACTTAATCTCACTCAGATCTCGGAATAAAGCAAACTTGCCATTTGATGAAGATTTGGGCTCAACAGTGACCCTGAAGGACAAAATAAATTAACATTTCCAACATACTGTATACATAAAAGTACAGTATTTGGTGACCTTAAATGTCCATGATGCCCATCTGTATGCAGCGCTCCAATAATTTACGTTCTAACAATTTAGGATACATTTTTACTGCACAGCTTCACAACTTGTTTGTTTATTTTTTTTGGCATTTTACGTCTTTATTGGATGGTTGACAGCATAGATGCAGACATCAAACATGGAAAGACAGAGGGGAAGTTATATGTGGCTTCTTCACCCCTCCACCATGTTTACAGAAGGATGTCGCTGTCTGCCATATGAATGCAGAAAGACAAACTCAGTAGGCTGTTAACTGAAACAATAAATGACGCGTAAGAGATGTTTCTCATACGATGGGATGTATTGACATCAGATTTGTTAAAGTTAGCGATGAACTACAAAGATGGAGGACTCTGGTGGGAAGAAGCAGAAGCAGATTTTGTAAAAAAATGACTGCAGAATGTAAAGCTTGTGATATTATTTGAACTACAGACATTAATATTGAACTACAAATATGGAAGACTGTGATCAAAGTGAGTACAGAGAATCTTTCTAGATTGAGCTCAATCTTTTGGCTTATTTTTCCTCCAAACTTTGTACGACATGAACTGTAGGTAAATGTTTTAATCTACACATTTAGTTTAAAAAGCTACTGCTGTTACCGACAACAAGCATGAGTCTTTACTTTTCAAAGTTGTGTTTTTTAATATTTTGAATCCGTAGTTTCAAAGTTTAACTTCCTTCCCACCATGCAAACATGCTTTTAAGTTTTTTATTATTTTTTATTAGTCAACTTATTAAAGACACGTTAAAAAAACAAAAAAGTAACAAAAAGTAAAATAAATAACTACAAATAATAATAATACAAAAAATAATACAAACAATATTGTTCATGTAAAAAGAAGTAAAAAAAACACCTTTCTGGTCCTTCCCCCTTTTAAACTAAAGAGTTATGCATCAATCTATCCTTTAAACAGATCTGATCAGAGTCAATAATCAACATAAAACAGCTGTCAACAGTTTATTCTGGCCACTGGGTTGTGTTTGGACCGAAGTAAGTGTTTAGACCTCTTTGTTGTTAACTCAACCTTTTGGTTTTGATAGGAAGGCATCATTGGATGATATATGCTACCAACTCTTCGTCGTTTCCGTGAAGTGTCAGAGTGTCAAAGTGTGTCCCTCTGATCCTGGATGTAGTTTTATAAGAGATAAGAGCACTGAATGTCTTTACGAGGAGATTTGTCAAACTGTTGTTGTGCCTTAAACTCTTTACTTTGCCAAACCAGGGCCAAGCACAACACAATGAGGTGGACAACTGATTTAACACATATTCATAACTGTTCATGTGTTATCAATAAGTTTTGTTTTGTTCAACTGAGGAAAATTAGGTGTTTAATAGCCCATATACTGTCGGTGTTTATCCCGTCTAACACATCTAAATCAGTTGCCCACACTCGTGATGTTCTGCTGGTCTGGATCCACATGTGCCCATATTCATCCTAGTACGTTGTTTGATATAATTTACATGGCGCCGTGGATTAAGTAAGAAGAATGTTGCAGGCTTGACTGTTTTGTCTGATTTCGTGGCTGGAAGCAGAAAATGTTCACATATCCTGGAAACTATAAAGTATCATACTTGCCTCTGATACATTTTATAATCCTAGCAAATGTTTCAGTTTACTCTTTGCTGACCAACCCAAAGCTGCTATAGTACAACAGTGAGTTACTTCTCTGAGCGGTGCTACCAAATGTGTGGTTATGGTTAACAACATATCTTGCATTAGAAGGAAATACATCTGGTCTATATATCTGTCATAAAGTGCTGCAGGGGTGACGTATTTTTCAAACCCAGAAGTAAACATCGCCACGGTTCCCTCAGCAAATATCCAATGAGATTGTTCCACTGATTTTTGGATTATTGCAGAAAATCAACTCTGGGGCGAGCAAACATTTATACTTGCATGTTTTGTTCAGAAAGATAATCTTGACAAAAAACGCCACTTTTATGAATTTGGAACGCAACCGGCAGAATAAAAAAGCTAACGTTATGAAGGAACTGCACCACGGTCACCTCACTTCACCGTCGTCACCACTAAGCTGACAGAGACGGTTTAACGTCCCGGACAACCTCTGTAGTCTCATTTACCCATTTGTTAGCAACTGTCTTTTTTTCAAGACAAATTAAAGCTTCAAATTCACAACTAAAGTATTTACTGACTTGTTGAACAAAACGTGGCGACATCACACCAAAAACTCATTAAAAAAAACTTTGAGACGAGGGAACCAGAGATTTTCTAAGGAATATGTGTTTTTTAGGACTCCTGCTGCACTGTACTGTCAGCTGTCATACATCTATAGTCCTGGAGAACCTTGTCTCTCTACTTTACACCTGCCGTTGAAAATGCACTTTGATTTTACAGCCTTTGAACGTAACAACATGCTACCCCAGTCCATCCAATCAGAAGGCTTCGATTGAGTTGTTATGTGGCATTAACGACAACTACACGATTTAACACAAACGTTTCTCTCTAACAATCCAACCAAGAAAATTTTACTCTTAAATAATTACCCACATACGTGAGAATTTACTTATCTATTGAATGTAATGATAAAGAAATAGGAAAGACTAGACAACTGGAAATAAGTCTGTGGTGCAGCTTGTAGTTTTATATGAGTACAGTTTCAACTATTTGATCTTTCCAGTCCTAATTGAATTGTGAGAAATGATTCTTCTACTTCTATTGGACGTCTTTAAGGAGCCCACTGGACATCCTAGATGAAGTGATAGTAAGAATGAGGGGGCAGCAGGAAAAGTCCTGATGTTTTGACTTTCAGCAGACTTCAGCAGTCTCAATGGTTCAGTACTAACAGGACTAATGGAAACAGCATAGTGATGTTACACTGTGAAGCGGCTGGTTGGTCTGCCTTTGCCTTCTTATCGTCAGCAAACGTGACACTCGTACACAATCATTCTTTTTGGCTGTGCTAAAATGAAACTAACTAGATTTTTAAAATTTTTCTTCTAATGTGCTAGACATGCTTTCTATGATGATGAAAACTGTATTTTTCTAAACTGTATGTTTGTACTTGTAGAGTGTTTCTACACACATTGTAATATTAACGTCTGTAGCGCTAATCTAAACACAGTGTATTGAGATTTTTGTACGATATCTGACTTGAAAATATATTACATTTCAATTGTTTTTCTGTTTACTGTCTTATTCAAAGTGCTTGGTATTTCTGTTGATTCAAACAATGAAAGAAGAAATATCCCAAATTCCTTCATCTTTGTTACAAATAAAAATTAAACTCAATAGTTATGGGACTAAATCAATCTTCAGCAGTGATATAAAACGTTCTATTCTACTCAAATACTGCAGCATGTGCAACTGTGATTAGGAGAGTGTTTACGTAAATGCTGCAGATTTAATGCTTACATTTACACGATTTACAATAACAGCAGACTGAAAGCTAATGTTTCAGGACTGATCAACGTTTTGATTAAAATCTCAGTCACTGTCAGTCAAATCTGATCAAACCACACCCACACAGTCCAGATAAGGTTTTAGAGTGTTAAATTCTTAATAAATAATAACTTAAGATGTTTTTCAAACTCGTTCCTTATTTAGCCATGCATGTGTAAATGTACAGAGAACAATTATATGAAATTTGATCCAGTTTTTAGGAGCTTTAATATTTTACCCAGACATGCAAAAACCAACTAATTCCCACCACTGCCAGACATTACTCAGCTTTATTAGATATTTGGAAGCACATTAACCTTCTCTTCTGTCACAGTTCAGTTCACAGGCGGTGAAGCACTGAGTAATCAATAGTGTTTAAACTTCCTGGATGAAAGAGTGGTCTGATGAGTGTGACTGGCCAATGGTAGCCGGTCTTATGATGCATGAGATAAAGTTATCAAAGCAGGAAGTACAGGCCAGAATCAACAGCACACAGTCGGCTGATACATCGCACTGGCTCATTTCTCCATGACATTTTCAGTCCTGAGTATCATTTTGACACTTGTTGGTACAGAATAAAAAAACATGAGCTATAACATGTGAGTGAGCTTTAGAGATGCTATAAAGGGATTTTGTTTAACTTTGGACAGAGCAAGGATAGTTCTCCCCCCTCATCCCAGTCTTTATGCTAAGCTAGGCTAACTAGCCACTGGTTGTAGCTTCATATTGGGAGTGTACCTATGTTCCCTCGGTCCTATGTTCCCCGCTTTGTATGTGACCGGGAACATCAGGCCTTTTCTTAAAAAAGGGTCTGCTTTAAAACATGTCTGGAATGCTTGAAAAATATTAAAAAGTAACGTAAAAGACAGTAGCTTGTTGCAGTGAGACAGATATACATCAAAACGAGAGATCACATGCAAAATTGGGCCAGGGGCTCAAAGGGGCTGGGGGGTGGAGGTCTTCATTTTGATCACTATACACCTGTAAACTTTCATGACTATGTCTCACACTGTTATTGGGCCAGGGGTATAAAGTTTGGGGGAATAGTCCTCTCGCTAGGACCACAACCCACATAAAGTTTCGTGACTGTATTTTACACGACTGGGATGTAATGGCAGTAACAAGATCTGTCCACAAACGGACAGACACAGACGCTACAGTAGGTGTCTCAAGGACCACTTTTAGCCATGTTTACACACACACACACACACACACACACACACACACACACACACACACACACACACACACACACACACACACACACACACACACACACACACACACACACACACACACACACACACACACACACACACACACACACACACACACACACACACACACACACACACACACACACACACACACACACACACACACACACACACACACAATCCCAGCATCACTGCTGCAGATGGTAATTAAAGAAAGTAACATGCTATTCATGTAATCAGAATAAAATCACTAACTAGAGGAGTACCTTGCCCATGGGAGGTTATACCACATGCTTAGTATCCTAGTCTAGGACAGGACACCTTCACATCACAGAAAAATCGATATTTACAACATCATTTCTGCCTTAAAACTGCAGGAAAAAACTGTCCAAAACTGTCCACAGCAATTCAGAGGATATAAAGACATGTTGCTGGGTGATGTCATTTTGCTTTGTGCACCACAAGTAAAAAAGTCTCAGCAGCCGAGAGCCGAGAGATGACTGTGCTACTTTATATAGTGCTTTTCTAGTCTTGGCAATCACTCAAAGTGCGTTGCAATACCAGCCAGCATTCACACATGACATCAGTCATACACTGATGACAGAGGCGACCATACAAGATGTCACCTGTTCATCAGTCATCAGGAGGAGAGGGATAAACATTCACACTCACACACTGTTGGACATGCGGACTGCAGGGATCAGGGAGAGATCCAGAACTTCAGATTAGTCGACCACCGAGCCACATGATACACATTATTTTTGCTCGTCTATTAGAATAATTGAGCTAATAATAATAATAACAATTAAGCAGAGGAAGATCTAAAAAATGGGATACATTTTCTGGTTAGCATGTACTCTACCCAGGTCCACTTAAGAGTTTCTAATACTGATATTAAATAAATGTCCCTATAACACAGAGCACTGGCCTTCATCTTCTTCCTTTTTGACACAGCTCCACATTTGTATCACAAGTCTTTGAAAGTAATTTCCCTGAGGGGAGTTAATGTTTGAAAACAGTTATAACTACAGAAGTCGGATGAACTGAAGCGTCAAGCTGCCTTTTTGTTGGTTCTTTATTCTAATGGTTTCTATATTTAGTTGTGTGCATGTGGAGGTCATTCTTTGCTAGAAATAAAACTGTAACCGGCCCGGGGACAAAAATAGCTCATTCTCTCTGTTTCTGTGTGTAATTGAACATTAGATCTCCATCCAAGAGGAGACGGTGAGTGCAGCGCTGTAGCTTCAGTGTGAAGTCAAGCCAACATCAGTCAGGCAGGTTTTCCATTTATTTCCACATAAAAAAATAAGCATTTCGAAGGATTCTTCAGTCTATTCATTTATCAACTATTTTTCAATCTGAAATCCTTTCCCTGCCTCTTGGTTTCCAGTCTTACTGTCTCTTCTCTAAAGACTCAGACGGGTTGGCAAGTCACACACACACACACACACACACACACACACACACACACACACACACACACACACACACACACACACACACACACACACACACACACACACACACACACACACACACACACACACACACACACACACACACACACACACACACACACACACACACACACACACACACACACACACCTCTTTTCCCACCACTTAAACAGGACATTTGCTTCATTTAACCTGACGCAGATGCCAGGTGTTGGTTTGGCTGTAAGCATGCCGGCCCATCACATGCGTAAAAAACAAAAACAAAAAAACACCAGAAAGACCAGAAGCAACCGGATTTTAAGGCCTTTAAAGACTACGGTGGTGGCTTGCCATGTTTTCCTTTTTACATGAAAATACTATACAGACAATGCAAGAATCATGCAGTTACTTTAAATTCATCAAATAAGAGTCACGTCGCATCTATAAAAATCTCGCTCGGCGGTCCTGATTGGCTCGACCATTTTTCAGTGGTTCCCAAACCCCTCTCCCATGGAGCGATCCCAGATGGATGAGAGGAGGCAGGCGAAAGCAAGGTGTAACGGAATTCATCTGGCGAGAGTCAGGTTAGCAGTCCGCAGCACAGCAGGCAAGAATCTGATTTAAATCACACATTCAACAGTGGGCTTCAAAGTGTCCCTCCAACAACTTTTAATTTAAAAGTCACAAAGAGCATGACTCCGCCTGTCATATGATGTTTCTATGGCTGTAGAGGAGCTTTGTCCAGTCTGAGAAAATGACCCAAGTGACTCCACATGAGTTATCTCACATTTGTAAGAGAAAGCCTGTGTTGAACTGAAAACTGGTTGCATGGAGTTTGAATGAGTTAACCAGGTAGGGAAGGTCTAACAAAAGTCACTTTCAAGTGAGCTGATACCGAGAACTAAAAGTCTGTCTCTCGTTTGTCCTCTAACGTGAAGGAAATGCTTACGATATCAAAAGGAGCTGATAATATTACAGTAGTAGTCTTGTTTCAGTGTCTGCACAGTTGTTTTGGTAGCATGTTCTAAGAAGCGACCCTTAATTAAGGATTTATAGGTTTTACCTTTAATAATGATGAATAAGTAGTTTACTAATCCTTTAGAGATCAGTTAAAATAGATATGATAAAATAAAAAACCTTTTGCTGGTATGGACAGATTACTGAACAGGCCTACCGGGCACAGGCCCAGATAAAACCACACAAAACAACTACAAAGAAACACTAAATGACTTAAAAGTAGACGCAAAACCATCGAAAATATACACATTAACCAAAACATCAACTACAAATGAGCCCAAATCATGAAGATGGAAAAAGACTAAAAACAGATGTTAAACAAGCACAAAGAGACAAAACGACCCCATGGAAAAGTAAAATCACTAAACATGTCTGCAGAACCACTGCAAAGAAACATTACACTAAAATCAATGAAAAACAATAACATGGAGATGTAAAATGAACACAAATGGACACAAAATAAGAAAGCTGGCTCTGAGTTTGGGTGCTTGTTATACGTAGACTCTGTGCTCAGGGGTCAATCGTCTCATAACCCGTCCATGTTTGCTGGTGAAACAGCCTGATGAACCAAAAAGATGTGTTTTCCCCCCACAAATCTGGCAACCCAGATTTCCTATTAATGGGCAATAATTGATCTACTATATCTTAGTAAATTATTTATTAACCATTAATAATCCAGTGGTTATAACTTATACGCCCTTTGTAATCGCTGACCTAAAAGGTAGCATCGCTCCATCCATCTCCTCCTCACACCCACTAAACAAAAGCTACCTGTGGATCATATTTTAACTGCAGATTACACAACTTTTTCTGAAAGATTACCTGATGAGCACTACCGTTAAACTCTTTTTTCCACTCTCTTTTCCTCTGTCCTGTTAATACACACTTCTCGACACTTCCTGTCGGTGACTGTCCTTTGGCCCTGAGAGCTGCTGCTTACACAGTGTTGCCGGGTGAAGAATGGGACAAATCATGCATACAGCAGGGGATCGACGGTCAGTCAGTCTGTCAGTTTCAAAGACAGACACACACACACGCATACATAAACACACCCTCTCCAGCCAGAGTGCCAGTGATAACACAGCTCAGCGGACCCATCTCCTCACTTCCCGTGTCCTCGTCCAGAGTTGGTTCTGGCACTGCAGCTTCCGCTAACAGCTCCAGTTAGAGACATCAGAGCAGGACAGGATCCGCTCAGAGGTGTGTGACTGTGTCGTCTCCTCACTGTTCCCATAACCCAGCATGTCCCGCTGCCCTCTCACCCACTGCCAGGCAGTAAAGAGACTGAATGGACAAATCAGAAGATGCCCCAAGAAGAAACTGGTGAACATCTATTGTGTCCCGTCCGAATATGTCCTTACGCGGCCTCAGAGGAACAGGAGGTCAAAAGGTCTGCATGCCTCACTACTTGCTAACATTTATGCACAAGAGGAGAAATCGATGTTATTGATCCTGAGCTGAGTTCCTCAGACCGATCATAAAGGTTGACTCAGCGAGATCCCACTAATCATGTCTGACACTTCACCTCAGCCCCTGTGTGTTTGTATGGTCACAGCGGGTCAGCCTGAAGGACACTTAGTGGTTTATGTTGTGGGACACTGACGTGCAATTAAAGGTGAATATCTGAACGGAGAGCGTACATCAGGGTTGGTCAGTGTTTGTGCTATAGGGACACCATTTTTAAAATGTAATCATGAATAAAAAATGCAGAGATGTTACATTCACCAACGAATGGTTGTCCTTGCAGTCTGTAAACCATGAAACAAACACTTGGGTGTATTAGCAAAGGGGGTTATGACATGATTATTACCGGCAGCTACAGCTACACTGGCAATGTTTTCTCCTTGTGTGTCAGTGTCATCATGGCAAAATTTGTTCATGCAGACACCTGCTGTATCAGGAACTACCACAGTGGAGGTTTTTAGTATTTTGCCAGGCGTTTAAATGTCTGTTTTTGTCGCTGCAACTGTACGACCGTGCAAGATAGTCACGAAACGTTACAGGTGTGTAGTTGAGATCAAAATGAAGGCCAACTTCAAAGATGGGCGTGATCTGAACAAGACAAGCAGGGTGGTAGGAAGTAGGGAAGGGGTGATTGCCCCATCATTTAACACCTCTGGCCCGATTTGGCGTTGCAGCTGTTGTGATCTGTAGTTGGTTTCAGCCATTACTGTTTATCTGTTCAGTTGTGTTTTTTTTCTGTTGTCAAACTGATTTCTAATGACGGCCACACACCTCCAAGAATCAAGGTGATGTTGGCCCCCTATTTCGTTCTCCCAACACTCGTCAGTAAAGCCCAGAAGATTACCTTTCCAGATTTCCCTGTTGTGTGAGGTATGTTAAGACTCATCTGTCCATCCAGGCTGCACCGATATCAAAGCGTCAAAATTAAAGTTCTTGAGATTGTGCGGATCAAGCACAACCGTTCATCTCATGTGGGGCGCGTTTAGGACGGTGACTGACAGCGTCACTGTCCAGTCTGCACGCCCAGTCTATGCAAGATCCTGTTACTGTAGGGCCTATTTCAAGCATAAAGTGTTTTCAGAAACACATTTTAGTGTACTGTTGAGCTGTAACTTGAAAAAAAATGTGAACCGGTCACCATTGTTTTCCACTGAGCAAGCCCCACTGCTTCATTGCTGTGATTGGCTGTTGTATGTCTACCAAAAGCACCCAGAGACATTTTGCTCTATACTGCTGATAACAGAAAAGGGCTCAGGCTAATATGCATTTGTGATTACTCTGGTGATGCCAGGCTAGAAAAGTAGTCCTGTGGGACTTAATCTAAACACAGTAGTTGTGGTTGATGCAGCAGTGCTCAGACCAGCCCGTCATTGATCACATCATTACCGCAGTGCAGACGACCTTAAAGCCAAACACAATCAGTGCACGTTTACCACGCTCCATCACGAGGAAATTAGTTCGCCTCCCAATCACCTCTTGTAATATTACACAATACACTTCCTCGTGTCATTTATGAGCAGATTCTAATAAGGTGAGCTTTGAAATTTGGTGTCTGATTGAGGAGCTGCATTATTGAAAAGGCTGAGAGCCACGGTCACCGCCTCTTGGTGATTTAGTGAACTTTAACCAAATGCATGTGGACTGAAAGGAGCTCATTGTGGCTCAATGTCCTGCAGGACATGAAGAAAGTAAAGGTGGACTGGAAAATTATGTTAGGTCTAAAATTCAAAAGGAAAATCTGAAAATTAAACGATATAGAAAGATATTTGATAGTTTTCAAAACCTTTCCCAGTGTAAGGGGACAACCTTTAAGAAATGTACATTACTTTTTCACTTACAGCCTTAATTAACAGAAATGTTGGGCCGCTTAGTGCTGCATGAATAATATATATATATTATTATAATAATGTATTAAACATGCTCAAATGTTTATCTCAATAAAAGCCAAATGGGCATCCTCCCATTAGTATTATTGGAAGAATCTATGGAGGAAACAGGTTTCCGTGTAAAGGCCTTTCAAAGTCAAGTCAAAACTAAACATGTATTTCATTATTGCGTTATACAGTCGTTTGAGCTGATTTTATGCATTTAATTTCCAATTCAGTCTGCAGCTATATTCTGGTTTTTGTCCTGAAGAAACATAAATTATCTCATCAGATATTTTATTTTCCTGCACTGACAGTCACACTCATATCGAACATATTTTCACCACATGGCTCAGGTGCTCCACCCTGTGGTGGCAGGGCGTACTGTGTACATGTATGACAGCTGCATACATACTCTGTGTGCATACTCAAGATGATTCCTGCCATTTCCTACATGTTTTTTAGTTCTGACATAATAGCAGCAAAGACAAGACACCCAGATATGAAGCAGTTCAGATTTAGTATAAAAAAGGGCAATGAATATTTTCGCATCAACTATTTACAATGATCAATAACATTTAACTACACCTTAATAAAAACATTTGACTTAGGCTTTCAACATTTGCTACAAAGATTAGTAAGAAATAAAAAAAGTTCAAAAGTGGTTTCTTGACTTTAACTATAAAAAATATCTAGAAAATATGAAGCAGTCAGCAGAAAATCTACAAAATCTTAGCTGCCATTAGTAATCGTTTGATATGTCACATGACTAATAGATGGATGACGCAAAGCTGTTGTATGTACAAAGTTTAGGACATCTATCTCACACCAACAACACAAGAACAGGACAGATGAAAATAAAGTAAAACTAGTGAGTCAGTGGTAAAGACAAAGAAACTGTTACAAAGTGAGTTAGAGAGGATCAAACACGCCTGGCTGGTTTACATTCAGAGGCATCACAGAAAGAAGAAGTTCTGCACCCTTCTTCACACTGCCCCATCATCTGATTTGAGTTAGTGACTGATTTGAATACTCATGACTTTAGGCTACTAAAAGAGAATGAAGAGAAAGTCAAGAGGTCAAATGTGTCTTTTGCAGCCCTGGAAGAAAGTGATTTCATCCAGGTGTGACACGCTCAACCACACACAGAAAAACAAATAAAGAAAAGGTGCAGTTTGAGTGTTAAATTTTAAACTTAACATTTACTTTAATGTTCACTGTGTCTTTTAAAAAAAAAGTGTATTGTTAATATTTCGTGTATCTATGAGTATGTTTGTGAACGTGCAAGTGCAGGACTGTGTGTGTGTGTGTGTGTGTGTGTACACATGAATCTACTGGACGTGACAGTTGTCTTCTTGTTTCTCTTTCTGCTCTGATGTCATGTGTAAACTTGTGTACTTCTCCTCGCCACCTCGGGAGCTCTCTGCAGAGGGACTCTGGAGAGTTATGGAGCCCAAAGTCTGTGGAGGAAGAGTGAGACAACAAGATGAAGAGAGGGAGAGTGAACTTGTGAATTAAACACATGTAAAGACACAAAGTCATGCACGGTCGGCAGTAGTTTTTTTTCTTTTCTTTTTCTTTGAACATCGCTGACCTGAAACCTCTACATCCTCTAAATCTCCACTGGTTCACTTCAGCTGACCTGACGCGATTAGAGGCTGACCTGCACTGACAGAAAGGTGAGGGGGGTCCAGATATTCAGGGGCCCTGGCAATCTAACTAACGTACAGTACACACTGACCCAGAAAGTTCGACTCATCAGACACAAACTGGTGACCTCAAAGATACTGTATCCATTTTTCTAAAGTGTTTGTATCTCTGCCCTTACTGTGACACTGCATGGATAAGTTGAGCCAGAGTGTAAATGCAATTTTCCATCTGCATTAGTTAGAAAGGTACAGTGCATCATTGCTCTGCTAAGTAATCCTGTAATGTGAATATTCCAGGGATTGGTGGATAGTTCCAGCTGTCAATAAGTCTTTCTATGTGGAGTGTCACAACACACCAACTGCTTTGAAAATGCAAAACCACTGTACTGCATTTCCCCACATTGGACAGAGGGTAATAATATTTTAGCTTGATCTCTGGGGCATTTGACATTTGCCTCAATATAGGGGGCAAGGGCAGCTGTACAACACAAACAAGACGAAAAAGCGATACTAGCATCAATGCAGGCACAGACTTAAGAAAAACAACTTAAAGGCTGTTTTTGTTTATTATGACCAGTCAAAATAAGACCAGACACTCTGCTGCAGTGACACTGGTGGCTCTACTCATCTGTCTTTTTCTGTACTATGCCTGGACTCCATTGTTCACAATACTCGTCTCTAAACTGAATAATGAGTATATTGTACGTGTGTATGTGTGACGGTAGGTGGAATACTGTACTATGCCTGCGTGAGTGCGAGTGTGTGTGAGCTGCTGCTCACCTTGCCGTCAGGTGTGGGAACGGTCTGTCTGGAAGCAAGTCGGGGACTGCAGCGCTTCACCGTGGTTCTCCTCATGATGAACGGACTGGCCTCCCCCATTGGAATATCAGCAAAACCTGAGAGGACAAATGATGACTCGTGATGAGTAAAAAGTCTTGCTTTGTTCTGCCAAGTAGTTCTCCTCCCAGTGATATATCATATTTGTACAATTGCATTAAATTGTTTTCCAAGTTACACACTTTTTAACGTGAAAAAAACAAACAAAAACACATGGCAAACAGGAAAACGCACATCCCAAAATAAATTGCATTATAGTTAAATATTCTTGTTACAGTCAGGACCTGAACCAGAAAACTGTTGTGTGTTGATGCATTTACTCACATCGGGTGCACACAGTCATCTGTTTTAGAGACAACACTGAAGCAAATAAGGTTGTTTGACTGTGGGGCGAAAGGTTTGACTAACCCGTCAACATCACAAACAAATGTGCAGATTAATTCAACTGACAAAGAACCAGATGAACCGGAAGAAAAAACAAAAAAGGACATTTCTAAATTTTGGGGGTCTTTTTTTGGGTCACATTTTCATTATGAAGCTTGCGTATAACTGAAGAGCATCTTATTTACTCATAAACTGATTAAAAATGGCAACTATATTCTTGGTTTTGGCAACCAAATGCTGATGCCAGGTTAGTAGCTTGGCAACCACTTTTAAAAGTTTGTGTTGATCCCTGAAACTACAGGTGCCTCTTTTTTTCCTGGATGTGCGTGAGCTACAGCTGTGGCTACATTAGCTCACCAGCCAACAAGACGTACCTCTCTGCACCAGCTCAGGAAGTCCCTCTGGTCTGAACTCCTCCTCTCCCTGTGCAGTTTTTGCTTTGGGTGTGGTCACTGCATTGGCTTTGATCTTCTTTGTCAGGTTGTGCAGGGCCTCCTGGGCACTGTCTTTATTACTGATGTCACGGTGACCCCGTTTCCCTGAAGATGATCCCTGAGGAGACCTTTGTGGTGTTGAAGGAGCGTTGTTCTCAGTGTTGTCATCCAGTTTTTCTTCCTGATGTTTGGAGGAAGACTTCCTTCCTGAGTGGCGGCGGCGACCACCGTCAGTGCTGCTGGAGCAGGTGCTAGCTTCGTTAGCACACTGACTAGCAGTGAGCTGGTCCAGCCGGGTTGTCAGGGCATCATTGATCTCTTCCAGTTTGTGGACTTTAACCATCAGGCTGCAGTATTTATCAATGCTCTCATCTGCCTCCCTGCTTTTCTCCTCCAGCAGTTTGTTTAGGTCTTCCAGCTCGCTCTTCATCTCCTCCAACTCTCCGTTTCTCTCTTCTAACTCCTTCTTCCTTCCATCGAGGGAAGCCTCAAGTTTCTCCACCTCCTTAGTTTTTTCTTCTGCCTCTGCCCTCTTCTGCTGCAGGGCAGTCTTCAGGTCTTCCACCTCCTTCTTCCTCGTCTCTGCCTCCGAGTTCAGCTGGTTCACCTCAGTCGGCACCTCATCGCTGTGCTTTCTGTCGCCTGTAACAAAAACGTGGCCCATGTTAACAAAATGACGCAGCCGCACCTTCTAGAGATTAAATCTTGTTTACACAACACAATGCAGAGTTTCAGCACAATGACTGAAGTTTTCATGTCATTATTATTTATATTTTTAAAGTAATTTAGGTAAATGGAATACTGCATGTAGCACTGACACCAACGCTATCATAGCACAGTTTCAAATCTGTAGCATTATATTTTAAAACTATTATCTCTATAATCACAAAACAATACATCTAAACTTTTCAGAATATTGGCCCTTGTCTGGTATTATTCAGATCTTGGATTAATGAGGATTTATTTAAAAACACAAATTGATGTCCGTGTCTAGAGTGAGAATTTTAACGGGTCCTGATTACTTCCACGACAAGTTTTTTTTTAAAACAATGAAAAATCACTCAAAAGCATTTTCCACACCTGAACTGTTTAACATTTCTTGCTCGAGCTGTTTGCAGGACTTCATCCAAAGACTCATCTTGCTCAGGGCAGAGTCCCTCTCTTTAGACAGACGAGCGGCCTGACATGTAAGCTCTGACACCTGAAAAGGGTTAGCAGAAAACAATAAGATTTAGTCATGTGGAAAAAAAATAAAACAAATTATCACTCTTGCCTATATCTGTCTTGTATGTAGACCATTCAACTGTAATAAATGTAATTTTGAAGTTGAGTAAATTTCTGTTGCACACAGAGTCTAGGCCACACAACACAACACTTGCTTAAAGGATGCTATCGTAGTTTTATTTTACCTCCACACTAAGGCCTGTGAACGGATAAGCTCACTTATGTCTCATTTGAGGCTGCTGTCGATTACAAGAATGATTTAAGAACAGCTTGTAGAAACTGCCACAGACATAAACGAGTAAAAGTCATCTGGTGATTATTATTTGAAGGTACAGGGTGAAATGGATTATTTCAGTGTGCATGTGTGGACATTTTAGCCCAGTGCGTGTACCTGTTCATTGAGCTGTGCAGCAGACTGTTTGGATGTTTTCAACTCCTTCTCCATAGAAGAAACTGTACATTGAAGAGTCTGGTGTTCCTCTATAAATTTCCCTCTCTCTTCTTCTGCTTTTTGCGTCTCTTGTTCCAGTGAAGAAAGAGCTGAAGATAGGTTATCTTTCTGGACTTCAATCAAAGAAAGGGAAGACTGCAATTCTTGTTTCTCAGCCTTTAACGTCTGTTTCTCCTCCTCGATTATTTCCTTCTCTTGCTTCAATGAAGAAAGAGTTTGTTGCATGTCATGTTTCTCCTTTTCTATTAAGGAGAGGTTAGACTGAAGTTTCTCTTTCTCATCAGCTAACAGCCCCCCCTCTCGCTCCAGTTTTTCTTTCTCTTCTTCTATAGATGTAAGAGTGCAGCGCAGGTTATCTCTCTCTTGTTCCACTGAAAACAGGGTCGAGTGCAGTTTCTCCTTTTCCTCTGCCAGTCGTCTATTTTCTTCTTCTCTCTGTTCTTTCTCTGCCACAAGAGATGAGATGAATTCCACTGAGCCGCGTCTCTGATCGGCCTCTTTTTCCCGCTCTTCCTCTTTAGCTTTTATGAGTGTTTTAAGCTCCTTAATTTCTTCTTCCAAAGCCTCAATACTGGTCCGCAAGTTGTTTCTCTCTTTCTTCCACTCCTCTTCCTGAGAGCGAAGGCTCTCTCCTTCTGTCTGCCACTTCTCCAGAGAAGACTGCAGACACATCTTCTCTTTCTCCATCTCAACCAGCAGAGACTGCCTCCTCTCTTTCTCCTCTTCCATTTCTGCACTCTTCTGTTCTAGAGAGATCTCTCTCAGCTGAGAGGCCTCCAGCAGTGACTGGAGGTTATCCATTTGACTTCTTTGCCTCTCCGCTTCCTCCCTCATTCCTTTCTCCAGCTCTTCAACCCTGCATTTCTGTTTTTCCTCTTCATCCCTTCTATCCCCCTCTGCCTTCTGCAGCCCTCTCTCCAACTCCTCCTTAGTGGCCTTCAGCTCTTCAATCTCCCTGTTTTTTGTCTCCAGCTCTCTCTCCATGCATTCTTTCTCAGATCTCAGGTTGTCCAGTATGGCCGAGAGCTCTGACAGTTTCTCACCGAGCTCTCGTTTCTCCTCTTCCACCTGAGGGTCAAATAGTTTGTGTAAGGAGACAAGTCGAGGGTGGGTGGATGGAGGACAAAAATCAGGATGCGAAGGAAAAGGGCAGCATGAGAGAAAGGGAGGAGAAATCTGATTAATATATTGCTTGGTTGACAACAACTGTCATGTTTTACTATTTAAGAAAAACATCACAGGTATACAGCAAAGGGTATCAGAATTGAATGTACCTTTCTCCTTTCTTCCTCCAGCTCAGCTTTGGCGGTTTCAGCCTGAGTAGGAGCATAAAATATTTATATTTAATACAAACTGAGCAAATGTTGACCCCCTCACATGTGAATTTAATCCAGGCAAAGGTTAAAATGAGCCCTTACGATGTAAAACAGGAGTAGTGTTTTTTGTATTTTTAGACTTATACATGTTTATAAAACAGAATACCTGTAACACAGCTTCCTCTAGACTTTGCTCTTCATCTTCCTTCTCTCGCTCCAGACTATCAATGCGATCTTGCAGTAAGTCAGACTTCCTCTGGGCAGCTAGAGAGGCAAAGAGTAACAATGAGGCCAACACTTACACGCAAAACTCAAGAGGTTATTTCAAAGGATGTTAAGAGTCACCTTTGAGCAGCTCTCCCATCTTCTTTTTCTTTCTCTCGTCTGACTCAATGCGGACCTGGAGCTTTTCAATGCCAGTCCTCATCTGCTGGACCTCCTCTTGTGTGGAGTTCAGGCGAGAGGCAATCTCTCCTTTTTCCACAAGAGAGGACTCCAGAGACTGTGAGAGGCGGCACACTTCACCCTCTAAAGCCTTGAGGAGAAAAAGGAGGGAAACAGGAGGATCAGAAAACAGAGCATCTGAATCAACCATGCACTCTATCCGGCTGTTAAGACGGGATGTCCAAGCCTCGTATTTTTACAACACAGCAGTGGAGTTTTTTAAAAAACAAACTAATTGTAATTTTATCTCTTTCTTATCGATGAAAAAATGTCTAACTAACGAAAGAGGTGATCGTAATCATTCACAAGTTCGGCCGGTGTTGTCTGTTTTATGGAGCATTTGGTCCCGGAAATCGTATTCTGAAAGGGTGTTACATCAGACAGCCGGATACTGAAAAGTGTGCTAACTTTTTAAAACACAAAATACTGTATCTTGTTTTTAACAAACAAGATAAAGAGGAAACTTTGTGAAAACCAAACCTTAGTTAAGTTATAACCCCCTCACCTGTATCTTGCTGACCATGGACTCAGTATTTTGATGAACACAGGTGCGGTCCTCTTTAATCATGTCCAGCTGACCGATAAGCGCCTTTTTCTCTCCACTCTGTTGGGATATTGTCTGTTCCAGTGCCTTTATGTGTTCCAACAGCTTTGACAATGAGAAAAAAGATGGAGAAAAGGGAATGACTGAATATAATGTCAACATTCAGACCTCATCTGCAACAATTTTAAAGTAAGATACAGACAAGACTGTGCAGAAGAGCTGAGAATGTTTGAGATTTCATCAGCCAATAGACTCAGAGAAGCATTTCTGCTACTATGCTTTCATGCTGTTATGTTGTGCATTGAAAACTAAAAGGTGAAGGACTCGTAGGTGAAAACCTAACAAGGTGACAATGCACAGGTCCATACCTGTTGCTTCTCTGCCTTCAGTTTCTCCATGCTGCATTGCAGTGCTTCATACTCCTTCCTCCCTGCTCTGATGTCATCTTCCAGGATGGAAATTAGGTTTCTGGTGTCACAGTTGGTCTTCTCCAGACTGTAAACTTTCTCTCTCCATTGGCCCAAAGACTGATTCAGGTCATCTCGTTCCTCGCTGCAGGACACAAGTTCAGCCCTCAGCTGGGTTGTCTGGAGAGATAGGAAGATTTAGAATAGCGGTTCCACACCGATGGATCAGTAAGTAAATTAAACCGTGTTCAGTAATGACTTGCTGTTGCTGAAATGCCTAAACCTAAATACTGCTTTAACTGGATAATTCCCAGATACTCACCTCTGTCGTAAGTGTATCTATCTGCTGCTCCATGCCTGAACAAGTCCTCCTCTGGGTCTCCATCTCACCCCCCAGTTTGGTCCTCTCCCCCTGCAAGGTCTCCAGCTCAGACTCCATGCCGAGGATGTGCTGCTCCAGGTTAGCTTTCTCAGAGCGAACCCTCTTCAGCTCGCTCTCCTGCTGAAGGAATTTCTCGTCCCATCCGCCTGCAGAACCAAGCAGATATCTAATTAATGCCAACAGACAAAAATACAGTACAGACCTTAAAGTCTGCACATTCCTTCATAAATCATGTTGTGTTTGTTCACGACAACATATAGTTAACAGGTGAGGCTGAGGTTTAAATTCAGTAAATAATCTTGCATGGTGAGATTTATCCCTTGTATGCAGTAAATTAGGAAAATATTGACCTTTGGTCATCTCTAGTCCTTCCAGCATCTCCATAACATCAGCAAGCTGGAATTTAGAGGTTTGCAGCTGCAGAGTTAATGTCTCCCTCTCCTCCGACAGCTGAGCCAACTAAAATTAAGCACACAGTATTAGTATTAGTTATTCTTAAGGGACAGTGTAAACATATAATTTATTATTTAAGTGTTATTGGCATTCTGCAATTTCTTCCCCCTACCTGGTCAACAATGACTTTTTTCTCCTCCAAAGCAGTGTTTAGCTTTTGAGCTGCAGCCTGTGCCTCCTCCTCCGCTGCATGAACTTTCTTCTCCAAGTTTTGAACTTGAACTTGAAGTTCGGAGGTCAACTCCATTCTCAGTGTGAGGTCGGACCTCAGTAGATCAAACTCTGAGCGCAGGGTCTGGAGTTCTTGTTTTGCAATTATGTCCTTGAAATCGCAGAGGTCGTCTTGTACCCGGGATGACTCTGTCGCTGACAGAGAGATTGAAAATATAATTATTTACACTATATTGATCGGATTTAAAACAATCTGAAAGCGTCTAATCCAGCATCGAATTTAAAGTCTACAGCCACTTTCACACCTAAAATTATCTAGACATTACCCGCCGGAGTTGTATGTGAGAATGCAAATGTCTGAATCAGTCAAGCCAGAAATAAACATGTTTACTCTTCCAGCTCCCAAATAGTGAGTCTGCTTAGTCATCAAATGAGTCCATGTCTGAATACAGCCGCTCATTCTCCAGTGTATTCGTAGGGTGCTCGAGTAGGGCGCAGCAATGATGTTCCTATCATGCACATGCCCAAACCGGAAGAAATGAAACCTCAGACGGATGATTAACACAAAGACGCCATCGGAAATGTCTAACTGGAGAGACAACGAGATTCAGGAACTTCTAGCAGTAAGGGCCGAACGGCAAGAGGCTCAGTAGTTTATAACCAAATTATAACTGGCTACATGACCGCGGTGAAATGTGCTTCAAGTCAAGCTTTTCCCAGGTGCCACACCTTGCCTAAACCAAAGAGTATTTCCAGGAGGTGAGAACACATTTGACATGGAGAATCTCCTGTTGTGTGAAAGAGCAGCTCTGGACAGCACTCTTTCACACTGTACAGGGTTCATGAGTGAAAACGGTACAGATGTACATGTTTTAGCCTCAGTAACAGCCAAACATTTGGATCCCCCTTGAAAAGTTTATTTACCACTGTAACTACTGTATAACTAGCAAAGGTGAAAGACTCTAAAGTACTTTTGCAGAAAATGTTGAACTCAAAGTAACAAAATGCAGTCATGAGCACCATTAAATTACTCACCAAAGGATTCCAGCTGTCTCATCTCACCAACAGAGGATGATGCTAGAGAAAGCTCACATATCTCAGGGTTGCATTCAAGAACATCTTTGGGACTACTGAAGTCTTCAGGAAGCTGTAAGAAAGAAGAAGAAATTCACACTCCCTGTCATAATCAAAAGTTCCAAGATTGCAATAATAATAAATGAATAAAGTCAGTATACTCAAATTAAACCCATAAAATCACCATTACTGAAGGACAAAAGTAGATTTAAATACCTGCTCTAAGGTATACTGTTGATGGTGCTGCTCCTCAACATCAGTCACACATGCCTCCTTCTCCTCATCCAGTTGTTCCTGGATCATCTCTTTCTCAAGGATACCCTCCTTTACTACCAGCTCTGTCTCACTACCAGGGTTGAGGGAGATAAGATGTATTTACCACATAATAAAACACTCAAAAGCATTTCACTGTGTATTTGTGCTGAGTGTAAAACTCATTGTACCTGAAAGCCTTGTCAGACACCACAGAGCTCAGCTGTTCCATCACCGGAGGGGACTCAGTGTTGGTGCTTGTATCAAGTGTGGGCTCTACATCAGTCTGTCCTGTTGCTTCTGTTAGGGAAATAATAACAGGTAATTCAATATAAATGTACGCATTCAAAATAAAAGTGCAAACAAATAACTTTTCTGTATTAACTTATCATTATGAAGTAAATGTTGATTGCACAATGTAATGGTTATAGAATAATAACACCACAGGCACTCAGAATGGTTTTCTATAAACCTCGCTTTCCCAGTCTGCCACCAGTTACAAAGTCCCGGCAAAATGGCAAACACGCTTTACGGCACTAAGAAAGAGGAAAGCTCTTGAGTTGTGCCTGAGCTAATGAAATAGGAAAAATAAATAAATAAATAAACAAACACAGAGCCTTCGTAGTCTGAACGAAGACAGCAAACAATCCTCCTACATCGTCAGCAGCAGTGCATTACAGCTTCACTACTTCATTCTTACCTTTCACAATAAAAGCCCTAGATATATAAAGTTAAACTCATCACTGCTTACCAGAGAGCATTTCACTTAGAGGGAAGTCAACAAAACAGCTTACAGTAGCTATAATCAGGTAGCTTTAATGACGGACGGTGGAACAACGGAACTCTGACAAAACCGGCAAAAGAAAAAGACCCCACGGACGGAGGAAGACTGATAAAACTGTTCTTTGTCTATGCTAGACCAGGAAGTAACACAACCTGCCTGCTAATTTATACTACCGACAGTTTTGCTTGGCCTTCATCATAACAAGTGTTTCACTCACACTTAAAAATAGTAGAAGTGTCCGATGAAAAACATGAATCTAGTTTTGGTTTACACTCACCATCAATACCGGTCTCCTCAGTCTCCATACGGCTGATTTTTTCTTCTGGTTTCTGGGTTCCCTGTTCGCTGTCTGAGAGTTGCTGTATGAGGCTGTGTTGTTGGCCCACTTGCTCCAGCAGTGAGTCGTACTTCTGCTTGAACACTGCTAGCTCCTTCTGTAAGCCTGCCAACTTCTGATGCAGTTCTGCCTGCTCCGCCTTAAACTGTTGGCTCCTGTGACACAACATAAAAGTGATGCTATCATAATACCTGCTATTATTAATAGTAAACAAAACATTTAACAAAGTACAAATACATACATACTGAGGAATTTAATGATAGTGAATCATTTAGACTTGTACAGTACCTCTCTCTTTTCTCCTCTTCACTCCTCTTGTCCCTCATCTCGAGCTGCTCTCTCAGTGAAGCCACCTCCTCTTCATACCTCTCTGTGCTTTCTTGTAGCCGCAGCTTCTCCTCAGTGACTTGATTCACACTAGATTGTAGTTTGACGTTCTCTTCGTTCAGCTGATTATAGCCAACTTCCAGCTGGAGCTTTTCTTCAACTGCTCGACTCAAGTTGGTCACGGAGTTATTCTTCTCGGAGGTTAGCTCACTTAGTTTAGCTTCGAGTTGGACCCTTTCCTCGTTTATCAGATTGAGGGCCAGATCTAGTCTGGCTTTCTCCTCGATGACCTGTCTAAGGGTCGATTCAGCTTCTTGTTTCTCTACAGTCATTTGATCCATCTTCTGAGAAATATTGGTCTGCAGTTGATTGTTCTCCTCCGATAGCTCGTCCAAACTGGCTGCCAGGTGTTTCTTCTCTGCATTTAATTGAATAATTTCAGCTTCTACTTGCTCTTTGTTATCTGTTAACTGTTTCAAATTAGCCTCAAGGTTGTTTTTCTCTTGTTTTAACTGGTTAAGATGCTTGTCTTTGTCCTCAATGATCTGCCTGAGTGTTGACTCTAACTTGACATTGTTCTCTGTGGCCTGACTGAGTTTAGACTCTAAAGTAGCAACACTCTCCTCCAGTTGCTTTTGTTTGACTGCGTCCTCTTCCAGGCGACTTATTTCATAGCTCCTCTCCATCAGCTCCTCCCGAGCTGTGACATACTGTGTCTCCAGCACCGAGTTCTGAGACTGGACCTCATCTAACCGGGTTTCCAAGACAGAGACCTGAAAGAAGTTTGATTGAATCCAGTCAGGGATATTTTCTAGATGCATTAAAATTTAAGAATTCATGGAAAGCTGTTAAAATGTTGAGCTCCAAAGAATGAGGGAAATTAATCGCCACACAAAGTCTGGCAACTGTGGCACAAAATTAGTTTGACAGACTTGACTGTAAGGTGGTAGCCTGACCTGGGCTTTGCTGTCCTCTAGCCTGGCCTCCATGTCAGACATCTGGGTTTGGTTGTGAGCTAGCTGAGCCTCCAGTGACTCTATGGTTCCCTTCAGCTGCTCCACCTGACTGTCAAAAGAGTTAATGGCCGTCTCGTTGTCTTCCAGGTCCATTTGCAGCATCTCCAGTTGCACCTTAATGTGAAAAATGTGGGGGAAAAAGATATTCACCAAACTTGATTTGAATATTACCTCTAAGACACAATACAACTGTTTCCACTCCATGTAAGAAGATTGCAGACATTAAAGGCCCAAAATGTCAGCAACCAAGAATACATCAGTAACCAACCTTAATTTTGTTCATGGCAACCATCTTCTCCTTCAGGAGATCTGATGTTTTAGCCTGCTCTGCCTCTGCTTTATTCAGCTTCTCCTTCAGACTCTTTATCGTATCGTCTCGCTCTTCTAAGCCACGGGAAGCAGCCAACAGAGTCGTCTTCATGGTCTTGATCTCCCCACGTCGAGAACTTGATTCCGCTTTAGCAGCAGTTATTGATGTCTTAGCGGCTTCCAGCCTTTCTTTGAGGATCTTCTCTTTGTTGAGGAAATTTTCAAGCTCCAACGCATGACTCTCTGACTCTTTACCCTTAAGCTCTGTGAGCTCTTTCACCACACTCTCCAAAGTAAAGATCAGATTGTTTTTCTCGGTCAGGGTGTTCTCCAAGTTGGACTTGATTTCAATAGTGGAGGAGTGATTCTTCTCAAGCGCTTCTAGATGCTTCTTAAGATCAGCATTGGACTGGTTGGACACAACCAGTTCATTCTTCAACACTGGAAGCTTCTCTGCTGCATCTTTGCTTGTTGTTACCTCCTCTTCTAAGGAAGATATCTGCTCCAGAAGGTTGTTGATCTTCTCAGTATGAGCCTGGTGGAGGGTCTTCATAAGAAATATATTTTAGTTTAGTATTTGTAAGAGGTACAGTTCAGTGTGAGGAAATATGTAGAACTAACATTATTTTGTTTGTTTTAAAGCACACTTTACCTCAGCCTCTTTCTTCGTCTCTTGAACTTCATTTTCCAGCTCAGCCTTTTGTTTCTCCAGAGACAAGAGCTGATCTTCAGCCTCTCTGAGCTGCTTCTCCGCCTCTTCTGTGTGGCTCCGCAGATCGTTCATCTCCTCCTCTAACTGTTTGAGCTCTTCTGATTTCTTCTCATACTTCTTTTTGTGTTCCTCTTCCCTTTCTGACAGTGTCTTAATTTGTTTCTGTAGCTCAGCTCCCAGTTGCTCCTGAACCTTCAGGAACTGATCTGTGGAACTGACCTGAAACATGAACAGAAAATTCAACCATGACTTTTATTTCTTAAGATGAAAATCAGGAATAATGTGTAACTGTAAAAGCACCAGGCATAACATTATATGGTCATAGTAAATATAACCTGCTACTAAAATTAGAAACACTCACTACATCCAGTTATAATACTCTTTTTGGGACCATATATACCTTTGGGTAAATATGAAATGTATGATCGCGAATATACTTTGATCATAATGTACTTATTGGCCATACGATTATTATTGTACAATATAACATATTGCATTCCATTACAACATCACAAAAATGGCAACAAATGTTTAATCAACTTCAAGAAGAAATGACGGAAAGGGAAAAACAAGTTTTTTAAAGTTTGATTCCAGCAAAACAGACCTGTTTTTTGGTGAGCAGCAGCTCTTGCTGAACCTCCTGCAACTGCAGCATGAGCTGCTCGGCCTCCTCAACCTTTGCTGAAACACTCTCCTCACACTGCTTCAGCAGGGCTGCCTTCTCTTCTGCCAAGCTGGTGGAGATTTGACACCAAAGACAGACAATAAATTAAAAACAAAATACAGTCATTGTTTCCCCAAGAAAACAAGGGGGACACAGGTCATTTATTATGGCTGTATCAATAATCCTATAAACCCCCATCTCATGTTGCACAGTGTTGCAGGGTAGAATCAACAGCAGGACCATTGTATTGGAAAAGAGTTAATTCAAAGTTATTAACTAAACCACAAATGAAACTCTCACCCGGCAGATTGCTCTTCCTGCTGTGCAGTAGCCTGAGCGAGGCTCTCTCTCAGATGACTGATCTCCACTTGACCCAACTCTACCAGGTGGTCTTTGGAGCGAGCCAGGTCGCAGGCTGCCTGGAGCTCGCCCTGCAGCTCTGTGTTGCTTTTCTCAGCCTGCTCTGCTCGAGTCATTTCCTTCTGCAACCGCAACTCCAGACCTTTGACCTGTTCAGATCAAAGAATAAACACTGGGCCAAACTGGGAATACATTTAATCAGTGGCTATTAATTATATTGCTATAGGTCCAGTCAGATTTTAAAAAGTTATTGGTATCCCTGTGCTGTTACCAGTCCAAGACCAAAATCTGAATAAAAGCAGTTTAATTCAATGATGCAGAGATTATTTATCATTCGATTACAAGAAAGAAGGAGAGATGCAGTGTTTTTCAATTACCACATTCAACAACTCAAAATCTACAATGTATAGGGAAATGTATTAAAAAACAAAAACAAATAATACAATTAATCACCTGTACTTCAAGCTGAGCCACTTGCACAGCGACATTCTCCAGGTCTTTAGTGTGTTTCTGTCCGGCCTCTGAGAATTTAGACTGGAGTTCGTTGTACTGATGCTCCCTCTCCTCCAACTCTGTGCTCTTGTTGAGGAGTTCTCCCTTCAAGGAATCGATGTGAGCAGACAGACTTGCCTTGTCTCCCTCTACCCTCGTGAGCTGCTTCTACAATAGTGAGTAGAAATGTATCAGCCCGCAGAATCGGCAAAAGCAATTAATGGCCATAATTAGAATACAACACACGCAAGAATACATTGGAGAACATAGGTTGAAAATTATGTGGATTTAATAGAGGTTTCTTTAAGGAACAAATTGTCCCTGTGCTACTGGGGTCTTTTAAACTTTATTAAAAATAATTAAATTGTGAATCCAAGGCAAACCTAAAATTTAACAGGTTTTGGGGTAAACAGCTTAACAAGCCATTATGTTCTACTGTATATGCATGTCTGTGTCCTCGATGACAGAAGAACAAGTGTTCAGTATGCAGCCTTAGGGATTTGGAAGGACTATGTGGTATACCTTTCCTACCTAATTTAAGTTAACATATTGGGAACCACATCACCTTACCTTAACCTCATCGTTAGCCTCGTTCAGCGAGACAAGACTTTTCTCCAAGTTGCCAATTTTGTCAGTGAGGTCTTTTTGCACAGCCTCAGTTTCATTAATCAATGTCTCCTTTTCTTTCTTCCACTCCAGCAGAGCTTGATGTTCTTGTTTCAGCTCCTTGCTCTCATTCTGACTCGCAGTCAGGCTGGATTTCAGATCTTGGCTCTCCTTCTCTATCACTGTCAACCTGTTGGTCAGCTTTTCTGTCTCTTGCTTCTGTTTCTGCAGTTCACCCTGAGATCTACATAAATATATGATAAATACATTTACAATGATTGACAAGCATGTTAAATTAATATAATAGTATAGTACAGAGTTTACTCTCTCTCACAAAGTGTGATTGAACTTCCTTTTTTTCTAGTAAAACTAGGCTCACCTGTCATTTTTGGTCTCTGCGTCAGAGAGTGTCTTCTTTAAGTTTTCCAGGTCCCGGGCCGAAGCCTGAGTTTGCTGCTCCAGTTTGGTCTGAAGTCTCTTCAGCTCCTCCGCCTGACCCTCTGATCTGGCTGCAGAGTGAAAAAGACAAACAGTGATAACCTCAGATGATTATAAAAAATAACGGCTGCCATTGCCTTTACTTCAATTAATTTACCTTTGAGGTCATCTAATAATCCCTGGGTGCGTTTGAAGCTCTGGTCTACACTCTTCTTCTCTCCCTCCAGCTGACTCAGGTGCCTGCTGCTCTGGTCCAACTGGACAGTCACACTGTTCTTCTCTTTCTGCAGCTCCTGGAGGGGAGAACAAATATGGAGAGAACATGAGTAGCAAATTGAGGGGAAGTTAAAAGGAAAAGGTGTGGCAGGGAAAATAAAGAAAGAATGTTGAATAAGGAAGACCCATTTGTAGGGATTTCAACAGGCTTTTAAGTTAGTTAAGAAATTATAAAAGCCATATGAGTAGACTTGCTCGTTATTTGTTATTTCACAATTAGATTAAGTGGGTATTCTACCAAATGCAACTTACCTCCACTTTCTTGCGGAGGTCCTGCTCTTTGGTTTGGCTGGCCTGGAGGCTCTGCTCTGACCTCAACAGTTTCTGTTTCTGCTCCTCCACCTCCTTCTCCATCTGACTCTTCTGGAAGCACATCTGGAAAGGAGCATAAGGGCAGAAGAGTTAAGATGATAAGGAAGAAGTACATATAAGGACAGAAAGTGTGACATGTGTCCCATACAAATGCTCTAAACCCTTCATTAGACAAAAGCTGCTGCAAACAGCTGGGCTGAATTTCAACATTTAAATTGTTGTGTTGTCTACATTGTCAGCAGTTTACAAACGGTGACAGTTGATTCAGGCTCTTGAAACTGAGGTATAGGAGAGCAGTGGAGGTACAGAAGCTGGAAAACGGCACCGTTAAAGCAACATACACAAGGTTTCTGAAGAAGAAATAACTAGGCATTGATGTGCCACCCTTAGAGGGTTCAGTGACTTTCCTTTCCGGTCACAGGTTATGGTACCTTCTCTGTGTCAGCCTGCAGTACATTGTGGTCTTTTTTGGCCTGTTGGATCTCTTGTGTTAGCTTGGTTCTAGTCTGGTTCAGCTGCTGGTCCAAAGCCTGGTAAGAAGTCTGCAGCTGGGCTAGCTCCTACACAAAAATAACAGAGACAAAACTTTAGGATTTAAAAGAATAAAAAAAAAAAATTCTATAATAAGCATTTTTATTTATAATATTCACAAAAAACATTAACGGTCTAATCATGTTATGACACCAGGTTGTTGCACCTTTTGACTGTCTCTCTCTTGGTCCTTGAGTTTCTGCTCCAGGGCTCGCTTGCAGCTCTCAGCGTTGTGCCTTTGACAGCTCATCTCCTCAGAGACTTGTTTCAGCTTCTGCTCAACTGATGAACACTGAGAACATTAAGCAGAATAGTTGTTAGTCATTTACATGTTATCTGATGTTTGTTAACCATCTCCCCTACAATGAAAATAGAGACAAATTACCAATCATGGACGCCTACCTTGGCCACAATCTGCTGGTGTCCGTCTGTGGCCTGACGCAGCTCGTGGCTGGTCTTGGCCAGATCTCTGTCCCGTTCAGTTAGATCTTTGCGCGCCTGGTTAAGTTGGGTTTGTAGTTCTTGCAGCTTGGAGGCCTGGCTACGTATTTCCTTCTCCTGAGTGGAGAGATTCCTCTCCAGCTCTGACACACGACCACGCAGCTCTGATGAAGAAAAAGTTAAAAAAAATGTAAGCCCTGTTGCTTGACTCAACTCAAGCCAAATACATATTTCAGAGAAAGTACTTGTGCAAAATAATAGGATGTCTAATATATCATGAAAAAGATACTAAACACTACTACAAACAGTCCACCTTGGTTGATGGTCTTCAGCTGATCCATCTGTTGGGAGGATCCACAGGGACTCTGCGCTGCTCGGGAGGAGCTCATCCGCTGGCTGGTTTTAATAGGCGTCTCCTCATGGGCGTCCCACAGGGACGTTCCCCGCCTCTTCAGAGGCGTTTCCATTGCATCCTGAGACAGGCGGCTGTGAGCCTGATCCTGTTTTTGCCATGGGAATATGGAAGATCCAGCTTGGCGGGCAGCAATGTCCTTGTGGCTTACACTGACTGAGGACTGGTTCAACAGCTAGAAGACAAGCGATAAGTTAACATCACCAACTACAAAGAAATAAATCCGCAAAATAAATGTAAGTAATGTACTCACTTTGACCTGCAGGACTTTGAGTTCAGTCTCTAGCCTTTTTCTTTCTTCTACCTCCTGGCTGTATTTCTCTTGAAGGTCATCTAGTCTGTTGTCTATGGAACACAAACAGAGACATCCGGAGTCACTCACAGATATGTATGTGGCTCAAATATAAAAAAAACTCCAGCACATGAGAAGCAGCAATATCACTAACATTTGCATTAATACCTGCCTGACAGGTAAGCATATCACTAGAAACCAAACAACTATGGTGAAGAAAACTCTAATAACATGAATTTATGAAATACATACTACAGGAACTTATGACGCAATAAAAAACTATGTGAAATACCCTGCTGTCTGTAGGAGTGAACAGGAGCTGGGGTAGGGATACTTTTCTGTGGGGTAGTGAGGGACTGAAGCTCAGACGAGGATGAAGAGGAGGAAGAGCCAGCAGGCTGCGAACGATCCAGTTCATTTTTGTATCTGAGCAGAAGTGAAGACAACATGAAAGCATTCAGAAGTCAAAACTTTTCTTTCTTTTCATCAGGTCAAATAGTTTGGATGTATTCATGTTAAGCATGACTTACTCAGTACTTGACAAAACAACGTGTCACAGGAGCTACACTGTAAATTCACCCTCTCTACTTATGAACTAGTGCATTAAAAAACTCTGAACTTACTTCTTGAGCTCCTGCTCCAGTCGCTCTATGGTCTTCCTGCAGGAGTTCAGCTGACCTTCCAGGTAACTCACCTAGGTTTAGGAAAGGGATTTAGTCAAGATCATTTGATTTTTACAAAATACATTGTTTATTGGCTTCAAGTGCATCTGTAAAATGTTAATCAGCTGTTAATTATCAGTGTGTTGATAGCTTCTTGTACTGAATGATCGCAAACCAAAGCTGCAGCTGACATTTCTTGCTTTGTCACATAAGTAACTGACCTGCTGCTCTTTGACTCCGAGGTCATGGGTAGTCTTTTGACGGGCTTTCTCCAGAGAGTCACACGACTCTACTAAAGACTGGTTTTCTCTTTTCAAAGCGGAGGTCTCAGTACGTTCACTGTCCGCCTGGAGAAAACAAACATGGATCATTAACAAATGGATTTCTATGATTGAGTCTGTATTTTTTCTGGTAGAATTACTACTTTTGTTAGGACAATGCAACAGTAATAGATTCATTTTAAAATATATTTATTCAATTCTTTTCAATCGATCCCTCTTGAACACTGACCTTCTGTTTCTGTTTTTGCAGGGCAGCCTCAAGAGAGTCCAGCTGAAACTGTTTCTGGTTTCTGTCCTTCTTCAGTTTGTCCAGCTGGACTTCCATCTCCTGGATCTTCTGCAGGGCTTTCCCTGGAAGTCCATCCTTCCACTCCTCCACCGCCCAGCTCATGGTCTATCACCTGAACAAACACACATCAACTTCTTTGAGGAGGGGAAAATATACTCATCTGCTCATTAATGACACAGATTAGATTTATTTCCTTGTTTCTTTATTGATAACTTGGTTTCTGTTTTCTTTCCTTTTTTGGTTTTCCAAGAAAATTGATTGTAATGCTATTTTTGAGGGGTTACAAATGTGAATAATGTATTTCCTTGTTTCTTTACTTATATCTTGGTTTCTTTATTATTCCTCTTTCTTTGAGGTGGGTAGATTTCATTGATAAAATAGGATAGGCAAAACTTTTGCTTCTTCCTCAACTTTTTTAATCTCTATTTACTGTTTGAGTTTACACTGTGATATGTTCAAAATATTGCTTTATGATGACTGAATAAACAACAACAAAGCCCCATAAAATATGACCAATAAGTATTGCTTTTGTCCAGGATAAATTCAGAGGTAACGTTAGATTAATCACGTTTTCTTTAGTTCAAATGCCAAATACAATCACGTGTTGTTAAACACAAGTTAGCCAGCATTATTCATTAGGTCCAATTCATGGTGTCGCTTACAAAACAAATGAAATAACTCTTTGCATTGCTGAATGACACCTCATCTATAACTGTGACTGGCTAATGTAACGTTTTATGAATGGCCGTTTGATTTCTATTTTACCAATATTGTGAAGTGACCCGAAATTAATTAGATACGTTACAGTTAACCGTAGCTCTCGTAACGTTGTTAGTTGTAGCGTTATTTAGTGAAGTGACGTGAACGTTAGATAAAAGCACGCCTGAAACATTAGCTAATGGATTCAATTAAGCGTTAATTTGAAGGGGACCGTTAGCAACTGTTTCTGTTGGACTTAACCTCACTGTTAACGGTTAACGTTAGCTGTTTGAACGCGGTTTTACGCAAAAAAAATTATCAGCTGGAGATTAAAACATGTGTTGTGAAACGACAGGTGTTCATTTAAGGCTCGAATGAATCTCTACTAGAGTTAATATTGAAGATAAGTGCACTTACTTTGGGCGCGCTGCTTCCTAATCACCGACTGTTTGGGTTCTTCTGTTGGAAAATTCAAACTCCACCGGAACAAACCGCAACCCACTCAGCTACACGCCCATTGGCTAGTTCTGGTGACGTCAGTGGTACAACGCACACGATTGGTTCACTTTGTTCTTCTCACCACAGTGCCACCATGTGGTGTGACTGCTGTTGTTGTCAGGATGTCCTCTTCAGACAGACACCATTTGAGACTCGTTGCTTTCCTGAATTACAGTTTAAGACATGGGGAAAAAAGCTCATGTGTGAGACAGCATTTCACATTGGCGCTAAACTATTTAAGATCCTTGCCTTGAAGAAAATAAGATTCACATAGCTGGAAAATGGTTTCAATTACCCCACAAGATGCTCTGCCTGGTATGATGATTAAGTACTAGAGGTACTGTAACAAAACACTGGAGTAGAGGTGATGATGTCTATTGACTAAATGAACTGCAGTCTTCATGTTCACCTATGCATGAACTATAACAGAGCACAACTTTGACAGGTATGACACTCAATGCACTATGTTGGGTGGAGAAACAACAACAATCCGATCAGATTTGACACAAGCAGTGGTGGTTCAAGACTATTTATAGCACAGGGGCCAGGAAGGCTTTTTAGTGGTCAAATATTTTACCATGATAGTAGCACAGAGGTCTGGGGGGCCTAAGGCTTATGTGATATCCAATTTACACTGCCAAACAGATAATGTTTTTAAAGAGACTTCATGCTTAAATAAAAATAAAATCAAGTGCCATACTGCCATTTATTGAGTTCCACTGACATGGTACAGAAAGAATGAGACACTCAGATGTTATACGCATTCCAATATAACATTCAACATGCCTCATAAAGTAACAGCTCATTACAGAAACAGCAAAAATCCAGGTGGCCTTTCATCTGGTTTTATACATGCAGCAGAAGTATGGATTTTACTGTTTTAACCCCGTGTCACAAGTTTTCTTTCATGACATCGCAGGAAAAAAGAAAACAAATCATACGCATGTTCTTAGAGTTCGGCCAGAAATAAAATCAAGTGCTCAAATCAGGCAAACAGAGTTTAGATGTTGTATGGTGTGTGTAAACCAGCCTTTCCAGTCTTTCCTTTGTAAAAACACACACACAAATAAACATGTGGAACAGATTTGTTGAAACGGTGCTTTTGGATTACTTATGTAGAACTACAAGGCAGGAACCTTTTAGATGCATCATTGCTGGTGACACAGTCACCTACGCAGGAGTTGCTACAAATATGACCATAGGCAACTCCTAACAATGGGGGTATTGCTAACCCTCAGTAACCCCCAACTATGTGGTGCATAAAACTGCATGCATAGTAAACCAGGGGGAGAAGCTACAGGTGTAAAAAGAATAAAGGAATTACATGTGACTGTAGTTCCTCTGGTTGTGCATGGTGTGAAGACTGCAGGCCACCAACAGAAACTGATACAAATGTGCTTACAGGTTTCCCATTTTGACATAAAAATTTAGCGCAACAAGAACCCTTAAACAAGGCCCAGGTGATAATGGCTGTTTCAACTTTTTAAAGCCTCCTTCATTCTGCATGCTTAGCATCACATTTCTATAGAATGATTCAGTCAAATCTACAACAGAGGAAACTAGTTTTAGTACACAAGTTGTATGACATATTTGATGAGTTTGGAGCACCCATTCCTACTAAAGGTAATGCTTCTGTAAAACGTTACCGCGTTGGTACACTCTGTTATGGTTTAAATCATCTCAGTCCATTTAGCTTACAAGAGTGCAACTTTGATTCACCCCCCTTTTACTAAATATTTTATTCATTAAAATATAACATTAAAGTGTATCGTGATAATATCTGCCCTCATTGTCGCCTGATGTAAAGGTATGTTCTACCTAAAGGTAAGTTACACTGCATGTTAATATTCTGCCCACTGCTGAAGTGATTTAATTCCCAGGGTAATAACAGTCTGCTTTCATGATGCTTCTGAGAAAAAACTAACAATAAGGTACTATAATGCATCTCTTGACAAATGACAACAAAAGCTACATTGTTGTGCCTTTTTTTTTTCCTGAGAGCAAATGGACTCTGAGCCAGGATCATTGTTCAGGCCACAGTACCAATGTCTTCACTGCAGTCCCTGGTCTCAGATCAGCACCTTTGTTTAATACAATGCAATGTGAAGAGTGATTTTTAGCTGATTCCTTGTCAGTTAAACCCATGGCCCCTTTGGTCAACAAGCATCATATGAAAAAAGAAAACACACATGAACAATAAAACATGCAATAATTGTCCTGGTTCTTTAAGACAAGCCAATCACACCACTGGTTATTCATTCAGGAATAGTTCTTTGCGTTCTCTTCTCCACTGCTACAGAGTACCTGATGCATGGGCAGTCATCGTTCTCCACAGTTAAAACAAAAATCAATGAAGCCAGAAACTCTGATAGAATTAAATGCATCGGGTGGGAATAAGTACAACTACTCATCAGTTTGTACAGAAGTCCAAATCATTAAACAGCATCTCTGGAGCACAACTGTGCAGCTAAAACGGCATCCACACATAAATGATGGTGAAGCACAGCCTGTTGATGATCAGTCTGTGAATTTTACATCTGAAATAAAGCTTCCTTAACTGTCACATGAAAGCTTTGTTGTTTCTTCCAAAAGACAGATTTAAAGGCAGCCTCAAAAGTTTTCCTTTTTCCCACAGATGTGATCCTTTTTTTTCCTTTTTCTTTTCTTTTACAGAATGACTGTTGGATGGGTTTAATGAGCTTCAGCCTTCAGGAAATATTTCAGGGACTTTTTTTTTTTATTCCAAACATTTTAACCCTAATTTGTCTGCTTTTAACTCCAGATCTGAAAGGAAGTAGGGAGCTGCCAGTACAAAACGTGGTAATCCTCAGCCAGAATATGTTGACGGTAGACATGAAGAAGAAACCCTGCCTACAGAGAGGCATGAAAAACAAGATGAGTAGGTGAATAAAAAAGAGAGCTATAAGATGCATGGCATGCAGCTGTGACGTGTATGTGCAGTCTGTCGTTGTTGCTTTAAGAGAGGTTTCTTTTTGCTCCTCCTGCGGCACCTCGTTTACTTCTGCTCCTCGATTTCTCGTTTGACTTCCGCTACATAATTGTGATCCTTCCCATGAGCCACCTCCATGATGGCAACTGCCTGAAAAAAATACAAAAAAAAGATGTGTAAAATTGAAATCATTTAAAGACACCACGCACAATGTGGTTAGCTCCCAACACATTTGTACAGGACATTGCACTTAATGCCTATAAAGCTGTTCTGTGATCGATACAGATTGCACAGGTAACTGTATCTCTGCATCTCTCCAGACTTCTGCTGCCTTTTACAGCTCACTTATCTTCTGCTTCATTGTCTTTGTCTACATTCACTTTGCCATCTATTGATATGCCAAATGGACAGATGTTTGAAAACTTACCTTCTTCAGAGCTTTGACTCCTTGTGTTTTCTTCTCCAGCCCCAAATACAGACGCCCCAGTTTCAGATACATAGACGCCACGTTCAGAGAGTAGGGTGGGTAATGAACACTGTAGAGAGAATCATTTAGGCATCAAGCTAAGCAATGAATGCCACAGGAAACAATACCAAAACCATGTTGAGCGTGAGTGTACTAAAGGAACATAATATAACATGTCTTGTAGTGTTTATATTGTTAATGGGACAAAGAACACTCATTGTAAAATATGTTAACCTGTATTAACATAGTAGTAGAGTACGAAGTCAATAAAACATTAAGTGTTCAGAGCTGCAAAGTACAGTTACAACGAAAAATCAAAAGACTAAATGAATTGACTATATGAATTAAAATCCTCATGCTTAAAAGAACTTTGTTTTGGAGAAAATATCATTACAAAAGTAGGGCTTTATAACCCACCTCTGTACTGAGGTTATCTGAAAGTAGTGCTGCTGGTACAACTGACTGACTTACTGTATATTAGCTTGGTCTATTGTGACTGCATTACAGCCCCCTGTAGATCCCTCACACTTGAATTCACCTGTAAGGCTGAATGATCTTCTCTCCGTAGCTCATAGCTCCGTCCCAGTCCTGCATGTAGAGGCAGACACCCATGGCCTGATACATCATATGCAACATGTAGACGTTAGTGTCTGCAAATATAGCTCCCATCTTCTCCAGGCTGAGCTCACACATTTCCAGCAGCTCACTGGGGGGTGCCAGAGAGTCAAGGAATGACGGTAACAATGAGGAGAAAGAAGAGGGGGTCGGGAAGTGAAAGGTTGATAAAGAAAGAAGACAAACTGACAGGCTGAAAGGGAAAGGACTTAAGGTCAGAGGAAATGGACACAAGAATTTAAAAAAACCGAAATTGAGGGTAGAGAAATACAGTTCTAAACAGAGGAAGAGGATATTTTTGTAGTGTTTGGCTCTCCTGAACTCCTCGATGACATTCTTCGCGTAACAGACCATAGATAGGATTTCCTCAGGCTCTGGTGGAGAACTCCGCTTCCTGATCTCCATTTTTGCTTTGTCCTAGAAAGCGATGGAAAGGAATAACATAAGGAACCGTTGTACGAATACATAAACATAAAATATTCTAAAGCTTTATGGAAGTTATGTAAAACTAACAACGGTACAAACTATAACAGTTGCATTACTAACCGCGTCCCATTTTCATACTACTGTATGTACACCAATCTTGACTAGTACTCAAACGAGTCAGTGCATATACTGTAGCGCACTGAATATGCCTATTATCCAAGTATGATGTTGATTTATTGTCCCACAATGCAATTCACAATGGGAGCTATAGTCACAGCTGGAAATTATTAGAAACTACTGTCTGAGACAGCTCCTGGGAAATCTCACAACATATGTTGGTTTTTCATTGTTTCCAAATGCCAGTCATAGTCAAAATGATATATGTTGCCACATGTCTGGGATTGTTTCCTGCCCAATGAAGATAACTAACTATAAAGCAAGAATGTCTGTCTGTCTTTCTGTGTATCCTTCGCATACCTCGAGAACCGTTCATCGGATCTACTTCACGCTTGGCGGGTATATTTCTGGGGACCCCAATAGGTTTCTTTGCCAAATTTGATGTAATCTGACCAGATGGTGGCGCGATAACAATGATCTTTATGTTTTGGCCTGAAACCTTTGAACCCTAAGTCTCAGAAACATTTTTTTTTTCCTGGATTCTGTGGGTCCGGATGAATCTGTCCATATACGTCGCCACTATTTGCATCTAGATCGATTTCTGCCTTTCTGAATTGTGTCCAAATCTGTTTTTTCACTACTCCTACATTGCCAAATTTGTGACAGAATATCTCTGGACCAAGCTAAAAGAAAATTACTGTTTCTAATTTCTGATGTTCCATTCAGTTTTTCTATAGCTGGCCCTCAAAGTATGCTGAGAAATATCCTGAACGTTTGTGCTATTGCAACCACATTCGGTGAACATAAGTACATATGATGACTGAGTGGCATTTGGTCAATAGGTGGCGCTGTCTGGTTTGGATGGGCCATCAAACAGGACAGGAACAGACTACAACGGACAATCAGGTCTGCAGAAAATCATCGGGGCCAACCTGCCCTCCATTCAAGACTTATACCAGTCCAGAGTGAAGAAGCGGGCAGGAAGGATCACTGCAGACCCCTCACACCCTGCACACAAACGGTTTGAACTTCTTCCCTCTGGTAGGCGTTACAGAGCTCTGTATGCCAAGACCACCAGACACAAAAACAGTTTCTTCCCCCAGGCCATCTCCCTGATCCCCCCATAATCCACCTGCCATTGCATGCCCATTTGCACTAAACATGTATTTGATATTTATATCTTTCATCCCATCTTCTTTGGTTAAAACTTTTTGTATTTTTCTATGTTTTTTGTATTTTTCTGTATTGTGTACACAAAGAGAAAAAATCCGGAGTCAAATTCCTTGTATGTCTGCACATACATCGCGAATAAAGCTGATTCTGATTCTGTAGCAGCATCATAAAACTCTAAAAAGAAGGAATCTCTGTATGTATGTATGATTGTCCTTTGCATATCTCAAGAATCCTTCATCCAATAGACCAACGTTGAGTGTGAAGTCGATTGGATGAGTTGGATGGTTTTCAAAACGCTGAACTGTAAGGGACCAATCAGCCCGCTCTGAACGGGCACTGAACTAGTGCTAGAAAGAATGGCTAATTAATTAATATTTGTTTAATTTACCCATCACACACCTAAAGCTGCTCAGTCTCTTTGGGCTTACAAGACACTAATTACATTACCTACAGAGGCGAGAGGAAACTAAACTGAATACATGCGTCAATCATATTTAATCAGATGAACAAAGTAAACATAGAATGCTCTCATACGTTGATGTAAGCATTAAACAAAAACAGAGCTATGTTAGAATCTACATTGATTAAACACACAGTAGAATATAATGTGCATTTCATTCTCAACTTCATCCAAATCATTTTCCGCCCTCGTCTGGGACTGAATTAAAAGCGTCCGCACAACGTTGGTATTTATAAAGAGAGTGGCACAGTAAGGACACAAGTAATTCTCCAACAGAGAGCAGAGACTGATGCTGAAGAGACACTGTGGTAAATGCTTCTCAATATAATGCAGAAAAGTTACCTACATTCTATAGAGTGGAGTGATTTTAAAGACTTAATGAAGGCGTATGACTTTCAGTGAAACAGTACCTTAGACCTGGTGGTGCACTCAGTACACTGGCATGTGAAGAAGTAGGAATCTAACAACCTCTCTTTCCTGTCCTCTGTTGGGTAGAGCAGGTCTATGTAGCTGTTAAAGATCTACAGCGAGAGAGAGGGAGATGAAAAGAAAATCATAAAAACAGTCAAAATAAAGACTAATAACCTCTGTATGTCATCATGGTTGTATGTGACCTCAAAATCAAGGTCACCGAGAAGCCTCTGTCTTAGATGAGTCCAGCGTTTACTTACTTCATCTCCAGGGTTTATCTCTTTGACGGCTCTGACCTCAGCCACTGTGCCTTTATAAGTCACTATGACGTTAGGACTACAGCTGTGATTCATCAGTGCTACACTAGAAAGAAGAAAAGGAAGGAGGAGAAGCACAAAAGTAAAAAATAATAAATTTTGATATCAGAGAATTGTGATAAAAAGGAGTTACATTTAACCGGCTTAATGATGTTGGGATTACACAATGATACATGTTTGTGATAATATTTTAAAAAAAAAGAGAGGAAACTAAATTTAAAAAGAATTTGAAGCAGGTGAGATTTACACAGTATGAAATCACAAAAACAACAAGAGAGTGGGAAAAGAAAGTCATGTCAGGACAGACAAGAAAGGAGGAACAACAACAACAACTGATCATTTGATGTAATTTGTCACACGTGGATATGAAAGGACAGTTCCTTCAGAACTTGATGACGTGTTACAGTGAAATTCTGGCGCAAAATCCTCCTATTTTTTTTTCGGGACTTATATAGATCAAATAAGGCCAACACTGATTAGCTCGGGGCATTGCGGTGAAGGCATTAAAACGGTGCCCAACGCTCAAAATAACACCAATCCTCTGCAGTAGCATGATGAGAGTCCCTACACATAAAATTAAGCACAACAGCCTAGTTAGCAAACCTGGAGTTTATTAAAATAGTGTTTGCAGGCAACAGGGTTAAGTTTTGGGTTACCAAACAGTTTGATTTCCATTTGTAGTCCAAGTAGTATTGACCAATCACGTTAAAGCAGGCTTTGGTTGCATGCAGGTAAACAGTCAGTGTAGAGAGCAAAAGAGGTGGAACGCATTGGCCGTCATGCAATCATGGAACCCACGGGCTATTGTCTGGGGACGATTTAGCTTTTCATTTGCTTTTTGTTGTTGTAGAGTTAGTAATAGTTGTTTATAGAGATGCTGCCTCTCAACTCCAACACCACTCTTGCGTCTCAAGGTGCTAATCAGACCTCAAACAATGACGGACACTCGTAGGAGGAAGTTTTGGCTGGCTACAACCAAAAGCCCAAAATATTTGCCTCCAAAGGCTAAATTATCATCAGACAGACAGCTGATGGGTTTCTGAGATTGAAGATGTGTTGACATGAACTACTTACTCGGGAAAAACAGCTGATCCCAGATGAGAGAGCTCTTCATCCTCTATGGTGAAACCATTACAGTTAACCTGGAGACACAAAGAAAAAAACCCCAGGAGAGACAGGAAAGAAAGAAAGAAAGAAAGAAAGAAAGAAAGAAAGAAAGGTGAGACACAAACAAACAGGTGGAGACGCAGAACAGCAGGGTGAGTACTATCATCACACAACTTACATCACCCTCTACTCACTCCAATGGGGAGGAGGAGGAGGAAACCCGGTGGAGATTAAATGTAGCTGTGACATAAGAAGCCAAAGAGGCAGCTGGTGTAGCTTGGATAGAAAATTGGACAGCAGCGCTGACAGAAGGATCAAATTAAAGAGCTAACCGCTGTCGAGTTAAACAGACAGGACTAGAGGGTGTGTGTGATACAGATCCTGGATTCATCTTGACATGTGCTTCAGTGTGTTTCCACTAACAAGTGGAGGATAAACAGGGATGATGTGAGAGGAGGAAGATGAAAAAGATGTGTGAACAAATGCCTTATGAGAGTATGCACAGGTAAACACAGTTTATTTGCACACTGTGTATCTAAGTCTTTTATGCACGTTACAACACAGCATGTCCTTTCACAGACAGACACCTGTCTTGTGTGTCAGCAAAAACCTCTGACGCTCTCCTAACCAGTCACACCACAGCAACAAAACACACCCAAGATCCTGGATCCTTCTAGGAACAGAAGGTTTAATCAGTGGATTTCTAGTGTTATTCAATCTTACCTGTGCAAACAGCTCAGTGAGAGCCTGTTTGTCAGGAAGGTCGCTGATGTGTCGGGCGTAGAAGTGGTGCAGCGCTGCTATGTCTGCTTGGTTCATCTCGTCCTTCTCATTGTCCATCTTATCTAAATCTGGAAAAGGCAGTGAAACACAGACAGAAACAGAATAAGAGAGCCAAAAAAGACAGGCAGGATGGAAAGAAAATAAAGACAAAAAGGGACAGAGAGAGAACGAAAGCTTGGAGCACTGGAGCCACTAGCTGGACCTGAGACTTTTGGTGAAGTGGTCGAGACAGAGCTTCCATGTTTGTCAAAAACTTTGGTGACAGTTTGTGTTTGAAGAAAAATACCAAACACCCTGACTACATTCTTTAATGTGAGCATTTACCCTACATGATATGATACATGACTAATACATTTTTAAGTTCAAACTGTATTTGTCCCAGATGGGCAACTGGTGGCAGGTGTAGAATACACCACTGCTATAGGCCATGTGTTGCTGTCACACACACACACCCGATGTGTCATTGTCTGTCTCACACACACAGACACACGCACGCACACACACGCACGCACGCACGCACGCACGCACGCACGCACGCACGCACGCACCCGTTATTGTCTGTCACACGCACGCATCATTGTCTGACTGACACGCACACGCACACGCACACATGCTTTATGTGCATGAGAGACAGGTGTGAAGGTTAATTCTGTGACAATCCTCCGATGACACATCTGAGCCTGCAACAACAGCGCAGACTAAACGATAACACCAATGGGAGCAGCGAAAACAGTTTGTGGACACCTAAATGGAGCAGTCTTGTTTTGTGCGTTTTGAGATATAAACTCTAGAAACCTTTATCTTAAACTGGACATGGTTTAGTTTCACGGTACCACTTTTGTATGCATTCATGGTCTGATAACGTATTTGGAGTACATGTGCTCACAAGAAGAGCTTCTCCGTACAATCACCGTCTCCCTGACAAGAGACTTGAGAACCTTGCCCAAGGGCACAGTAGCAGTAGTTTTTAATATGAAATTACAGCACCCAGAATCTTGGGATTTAAATCCCAGAGCTCTGCAGACTTGGAGTGAATACAAAGAGACAGAACCAGGACTGGAGGCTACAGCTGAGGATATTAATAGACACACAGCAACTGCAGAGACACAGAAAAATCACTCTCTCATACACACACTGTGTGACTAAAAGTGCAGACAAATGTGATTAAACATACATGCTCATGTATTCATGCACACATACTTACGGGCTTCAAACTCTCTGAGCAGGAGCAGCCTTTCTGAAGGAGTGCGCTCTGTTGTTACTCTCTGCAACATGAGTTATTTTAGTCAGAACAGCATGATAATAAAATACAAAATTAGCTAATTTTCTATTCTTAATGTTTGCTTTATTATGGCAAATTGTTTTGTTAAAGAATTTCCATTCAAAAGTCATTACAACACTATAACAGCACACCAGCTGCTGAGCACAAATGAATGACAGCAGCACTGTCTTCATGAACTCCGGGGGTCCATGTCACTAACACTGGTGGGAAGATTACAAACTGTTTTTGTTTGCTCATGATGCGTTTAAAATAGACAAGAATAGAAATACTTTATTGATCCCAAGCTGGGAAATTGCAGATTGCGGTTTAACGTGGTCAAAGCTGATCTCAACTGCAATATAATAAAAGGCAAAGACATGACACCCATGATAGTCCTTTGACACTACTCATGCAAAAGTATACAAATTAAACTGAGGTGAGTTAAGTCGTTGCTGGTTTAATGCGTAAAATCATTATCAGTCCAGTCACTTATTTTATTAGAATTTTCTTAATTTAAAGTTTGCTTCATGGTTTAAAACTTTGTTGACTTCTCAGTCACATTCTCACACGGCTCCTTTCAGCCCTCAGCTTTCAAATACAGGCTGGTCATTTTGAGTTTTCCTGCCACTTGTGAGGACAGGAGAATCACGTAGCTGGTCAGAATAAACACAATGCATGGTGTCAGAATAATCCATTATTCGTGTTATCAGTTACACCTGTGTTTGACCAGTAAGAAGGTCCACCGTCAGAAAGATATATCGTACGCTCCGCACTGGATAATTGTAATTTAAAACTATATAGTCCCAATTTTAGTATTTCAGTTGTAGTTGCACAATTCTCAATGCACATACAGTTTTCTTTTAGTTACTAGCAAAAAATTGAAAGTTCAAAATGTGCTTTCTCACATTTATACGCAAGTCTTGTACACAGTTTTAACAATAAATTGAGAAAGGTGATGTCTTATTTCATATCTTTCTACCCTCTCTTTGCTTGCAGCTTGTGTTAAATATTTACTGCATAGATATCCATGTTGCTCCCAATAAATAAAAAACATCTCTGAAAGGTTGAAAGATTTCCACTCCCACTTCTTATTACTTCACCTGTTTCATGATGATTCGAGCCACCAGTCTGACGGTCTCTGATGGACACCAGTTTTCCCCGTAGGCAACCATAGCTACACATTCCAGTTTATGCATGGGCCAATCGCCTCTCTGAATAAATACACACACACACAGAGAAAAAGACAGAAATAACAGTTAGTAGCCCTCCGTTATTACACCAGATACTCCCATTCAACAGGACAATACATGAGACAAAAAGCAACAATGTGAGAGAAAAAGTAGACTAAAGTCAGTATTAAGTCAACTAAATTAACACAAAAGAAAACTCCTCTTTTTTACTGCAGCGCACCATGTGGGTTTTTGCCATGAAACTAAAACTAGAAAGAGGCAGGACAGGCCTGGATCGTCATGGCAACAGCAGTGTGACTGTGCGCTCTCTCTCCGTTTCTCGCAGAAAGCAGCCTGCAGGGCGCTCTGCTCGAGTGGTTCTCAACGTGTGGTCCAAAGGTCCAGAGGTCGGTCACAAGAACAATAGAATAAGCTCTGTCCATTCACTCTGCGGTGGTGCCGGTGAAGGAAAATTCTCGTCTTTTGACACCAAAAAAAAACAAGTGACCTGCTAAATATATATTTTGGACAATAACAATCAAATGGCTTAGTTTCTGCCTTTTTATTCTTTGTCCTTATTTATTTAGAACAAATGAGGAGGAGGAATAAGACCAAAACAAATTAGGCTAAAACAGATATACAGAAAAAAAACAAATCTCTCTTAATATTCAATGAAAAACGTATTCATGATCATATGGTGCACATATTCACACAAAGAAACTACCAGCCCTCCTCAAAAATGCAAAAAGGAAGTAGAAAGCTCTCTTACCTGACAGTCAACATTGCAGTAGTAAGCCTGCTTACATTTGCCACACTTAAAAAGATCTTCTCTCCTGTAAGGACATGAAGACACAACACGTTACTCCACTATTTTGTCTGCAGGATTAAATTGTACTCCTCTACTTGAATCAACACACTGCACACCTTCATCTGGGGAGAAATCTTAAATGATGCTTTGCAGGCGGCTCAGAGGGGATCAAATCAAAACTTTTTACTGACATCGTTCTCATCCCATGATATTTAGAAACAAAACACATACGCTCGAACAACAAGAGTTAATTTGTAGCCAAAACTTGACAACAAAAAATGTAACTATGCAAAACACAAGTGATTAAATATTACTGTTTATTTAAGTATAAAGTTGTCTGTATATGAGCAAATGCTCATCCACCCCCACTGCACATATGCACCCCTGGTCTTCTCCTCTCTTTGGACACATGGACAACTATATTTAGCACCCTAACCTTTTGCTGCTCTACAAACCTTAACGGCAGCTTTGGTAGGACGCATGTGTGTATGAAAGCATGAGAAGGAGACTTAATTTAACTCTAAAAAGTATCATAAAGTGCATCAGGTCTCAACAGGCCAGAAAGGAAAGTTATTAGAGGACTGAACATTAAAAGGTACAGGGCACTGCAGTTTAACCTTTTTTATGTGTTTGACATAGTACACACAGACAGACACACACACACACACACACAGAGACACACACACATGTCACATATTCTATGAATGTTGTTCACCGCCCTTTCTATCAACTCCACATCCTTCACCGTTACTGGAGCACTGACACATGGCTCAAATGCATGTTCGACTGATAAATGAGTGAAACTTTAAACACACAAAATAACAAAGACAGACCATGATAACATGAAGACTACACAAGTTTTTTTAAAGGTCAAAGTGTCTTTAAGTGCCTTGTTTTTGTAGATTAATGATCTTTAATGTGATAGAAAAAGAGAGAATCAGAAAATCTCCACATTAGAGAGGCTGACAACCGCTTATTCTTCGATAAATCTATCTATGTCAAAATAAACAGAGATTAGTTTTCTGTAATGCACTTACACACTGTGCACTTGACTAATTGTGGCAGCTCTACTTACTGCTGCTTGGCCTTTAGGTGCATATGAACACATGTAGGACTTGTGTAGGGATAAACAGAGGCTGATTTGAGCAACTAAGTGCTTCTTTAAATGAGCATACAGCCTGTGATTATGTCGTTTGTGCAAGCGTAATAGGAGACTCGTTAAGACTAAAAGGAGAGCAGGCTCCTGTTTTGTGGCTGTAGACCACAGTAAGGATGTTATCCGTGAATGCAGCATCGCTTTTGGGGGGGTATGAACGTGTTTGTTGTCATGAGTATAGCTGAGATGTGCTTGGTTTAGTATGTGTGCACTGGTGCATGTGTATACATTTGCTATCCCTTTTATTAGTTTATTTTATTGCTGCAAACTGGATTGCTCTAACAGATTCGTTGTCTAACATGCAAAGACAATAAAGATCTATCTATTTTAGACTCTCCTGGCTGTGCAGTGCTACAGACAAATGCTGCAGTGTCAGTCAGGTGAGCTGCCTCTCTGCACTGACCCATTTAAGGCTGCAGCAGCTCGGTAGGTGTCCAGAGGTTTGACAAGCTAGCACAGCTCCTGTAGTGAGCAGGTTAGCCAGCGTGCAGCCGGACACACCGCTCACTGTGTGCCGTTTTGACCCAGGCTCAAACATAAAACCTCACATTTCACTTTCGTCTGTTTTTATAGACACACAGATGTTACCTGCTGAAGCAGTTCTCACAGTGAGCTCCTCTCTCATTCACCGTCAGCACGTAGGAGTAAGCGGGGCAGGCGAACACCAGCTCCCCCTCAGAGAACAGCCTCACCGCCCGCAGGCCTCTGCCGTTGCCCGGACTCAGGAACCGCTCCGTCCCCTCTATACCTTCGTTCTTCATGGCTGCTCCTGGTTTACGGTTCTTCTGCTGTGGGGTACAGCCAGCCAGCCACCACCTGTGTCTGCTGGGTGCTTTAATCAGCGTCTGCCCCTGAGCGCCAGTCTTCTTCTCCGGTCCTCTGTGTGTCCGCTGTGGCTCTCATCGCCCCCTGCTGGACAGGCGACACCACCGACGGACGACCAATATATGTATACAGGTGACCCATGGACTGTATAAAAAACTATAACCCCAGAGGTCTCAAACGTTTTTTTGGGCCAAGGACCCCTCAGCTGACAGAGAGATGAAGCAGGGACCCCTACTACAAATGTTATATAGAAAAGAGTTGCATATTAAACTGGGCCTAACTGCTCGAGGGGTCTAAAGCCTATACACACAGCTTGTTATGGTGCATACAATACTAACATATTACACTGATCATTATTGACATATTTATACATCATATGTTAATGTTAAACACACATTATAAAAGCACATTGAATCCTTCAGCTCAACTGTATCTCTGCATGACTACCTTAGTGGCTTTAAGCCTATCATCATGGTTGTGTACATGTTGTTGTTTTTGTTTTTTTACAAATGTATCTTGTGGGGGAAAAATCTCAGCAAAGATTATCACACAATTTGGTGGACCCCCTGTTGAAGTTCCGGCCTACTGCATGTATGATGCAGTCTGTGTCGAACAGATACACTGATATAAAAAACAGCATTTATACATCAATTGTCTAATTCTGCTTTCTTTCTCTGCTGCGTTTGTCAGATCCTGGTTTCACTTGTGTGTCCAGCGGTGGAATGTCAGTACAATCACCTAAGTAAAGCACAGTTTTGAGGTACTTGTTAATTTGATGCTACTTTATACTTCTACTACACTACATTTTGGAAGCTAATGTTGTGCACTGCACTACATTTATCTGACAACAATAGTTTGCTTATTTGCCGACTCAAATTATTAATACAACAAATAAGTAAAACAAATAAAGTACATTTATATGTATTATGTTTGAAACTACCCAACAGTATATAATTATAATAGCTTCACGTTTACCAGTTGCAAAATTAAAATTATGTACACATCAACACATCAATAATGATAATCCAGTGATATATTATTATGAAATGGGCCACTCTACATAATTAATACTGTGAAGCACTTTAAGTATATTTTCATGCCAATACTTTTGTAATAACTTAAGATTTCTAATGAAAGTTTTATATAACTTTTACTTGTGTTGTTACGCTGCTGTGTTGCTACTTTTACTCAGCTAAAAAGATTAGATGTTCAACAGTAACATGCTGATGTCAACATACTTTTGTTTTGTTCAGGAATCTCAGAAAAACAAAATGATTCAGAGCAGAGCCCCGGCTGGACCAAACATGGAATAAAGTATAAAGTATTTTGTCCATATAATGCACACTGCATCATAAATGTGTCACTACATTAACCACATTTCTTTTGCCCCAATAATGATGAAATACTGTATTCCTGTATTTAGATTAGAGAGCACATTTGCACAGTGTATCATGTGGTTATTTGGACTACAATATGCTGCCGTGTAACTAAATAATCAAAAGCTCCGCCAGGATTTTTCTACTAATGTTGCCCAAAATGCTGCCTTATTGTACAGCATGTGGACGGTCGAAGGTCAGGCTGCCAAGATTCAAACCAGAGTGACAATATTAGACTGATGGATGGAAAAATAAGCTCTTTCTTTAAATATTAAAGTTTGAGAATACATGTAAGACACACTGCTGTCCATCCTTAGACAAAGAGTTGCTGCGTAACTGTGAAAAGTGCAACAGAAACATCAACACACTCAGTTTTGTGTTGGTGCTTATGTATCTATTGTCTCGCACCATCTCACAACTGAAGCAGACCAAAATACTCGACACTGTTTAGTTTATATATATAAATGCATTTATTTAAGTTAATCATTTCTCCTCATTCAAAGTATATCTATAAAACAGGGGACAGTTAGAAGCGCTGAACAGTCTGACAACAAAACTAGGAACCGCAGCTGAGTACACTGTGTATATATGTACATACTGTACACACACTGATGTAAGTATAAACAAAAATATACACTTTGACATGTGTGACCCCCTCGTGCCATATAACCCACCACCGGCGTTCAATGAAGCACACTCCTCTTAGAAAAAATCATCACCCTGTCAGTTCATTATGGTTTTACCTTTTATCCGTCATTACTGGTTGATGAGACTTTTACAGTATTTTGTCTTATGTGCATGTTAAGTCCTTCTCTCACGCACACAGACACACAAACACACACGCACACACGCACACACGCACGCACGCACGCACGCACGCACGCACGCACGCACACACACGCACACTTAAGCAGTCCTGAACTGGATATCTCAGCAGGGCTTTTCACATTTCAAGGAGTGGGCTCTTCTTCTGTTAATCCTAAAAGGGGATTTGAGGTGGGCTGAAGGGGAAGACATCCCTCTTGTTAGGACAAATCTAAAAGAACACAAAGCGTGACCTTTACACCTCCTCTCTTGTTAAACTCCATCAAATAAAGCTGTTGATTGTTTTCCCTTCAAAACACAGTGAGTATGAATAAAGTCCTACTGGCTCATTTAGATATACGCCTCCTTTAATGGTAATAAAGATGCCTGCCATCCTCTCTTTGACACACACAAACACACACACACGCGCTAAGGAAACTGCCAAATTTGTACCCCGTGTTCATTATAAAGCGGACACCAGATCAGCAGCTAAACGACGCCCTGCAGGTCTGAATGAGACTGTGAAGAAGAATGAGACACAACATCCATACTTTCTGCAAATGTGCAACAAGTCCCCAGTGACTTATTCTGCATTTCTTAAGACTTTCACCCCTTCTGGTTCTTCCCAATACAGAGAAAACAGGAAAGAAAGCTTTGGCACATTGTGCTAAAGATGTAAACATTTAATCATCCAATCAAAACGAGGCGCTGGACTAAATTATTACAGTCATTTCCTCTGCATATTACATAAAAATAATGAAAAAATCAACCTTCTCATCTTCACAAGAATAAGATTGCTTTAAAAAAGAAAAAGGCGACATATCTCAGCCGTTGTAGCAGACAGTGTTGCCATGGTCACTCAGGTGTGTGTAGTTTGCACTGTGTGGGCTGAATCAACGGTTTGATACCAAGTGAGAGATCCACAGACAAAGAAAATGTGATGAAGAAAGGGGTCTCAAGCTCAGGTGGTGCATTGTGCATCAGAAGATCACTACCATGTGTCCCTTCTTTCCTGCTCTGGTTTCTGTACTCGTTAATAGAGGAAGAAGTGTGTCAATAGAGGGCGCTATACATCACCAAAACAAAACAAGGACAAGGGCCAGATGCTAAAAAAATAAAAACTCCAACTGTATTTTAAGGTTCTCATCTTACCAAGAGTGAACAACATTTAAGCATCAAAATCAGATGACAAATGTTAATACTTTTGGATCTGTTCAATGTCAAAAATATATCAAATTAGGATGTTACATCATATACATAAAGGAGTGAAAAATTAATGATTTCTTAAAAATGATAGTACCTGCACACAGCTTATCTTAAGAAATCCCAAACCTCAGGATTATCACAGCAAACCTAAATTCCCATCAGCTCTTTAGTACAATCAATAATTTGCAAAATTAAGACAACTGAGGATGTGTCATATTTTTCTGCAGTTTCTAAACAGAATGGCAAAAAACAAACCACCAAATCTACCTTACATTAGATGTGGGCCCTCAAGTCTGGTCACCATGGCAACAGAAACCTTTCCTTACACAGGCTGGCCCTCAGGCCCTAATGCCCGCAGGTCCTGTGCCTCGCCAATCAGGTCACAGGACGGGCTTTTGAACTCAGCTGACCTGCTCAACTCATCACACTCTGTTTACAGTCGTGTGAACATGGGAGACAAGGCAAACATCAGGTACAAGGAACAAAAAGGCGGAAAACAAACAAAGTGACAGAACAGAGGATGGAAAAGTATCAGACAGCACGGCAAACACGGGCGGCTGTCTTTGTCCATTTCAGTAACACTGTAAGAGTAAAATCAACATTTCTAAGTAAAGATGTGAATGTGAGAGAGAAATACATAGGCAGACATTAAAGAACACACCGAGGCGGCAACTTAAAGGAATGAGGAAATGTGCAATTTTTATAGGCCATTTCTGTTCTTCACCTGTTCAAAGCTGTTTTGTTTTGTTTTGACGTAGTTGCCTTGAAGTTGCCATGTGATGATTAGCTCCAACTGTACCATCATTACTCATCAGTGACCAGCAGCACAGAGGATCGTAGCAGTTAAGATGAACCCATGAGGAGACTAGTGATGCAAAGATGTATAACAGGCATCAGGTCATGAACTAGCAGACGGATACATTTACTGTAAATAGTGTGAGTAACACTATTGGGTAACAGAAACTAAGGAGTGGCACAATCTTGGTTGAGACACTAAAATCCTGTTCCTTAGAAATAAAAAAGCTTGCCAAAAAAAAGAAAGTAGTAGTGTTCTCATTAGTACTTTGTATCAGCAAAAACTGAGCAGTGTTGCTTGTGCAATCAGAAAAATCTGCTCACCTCGAGCAGAAACAGAGTGAGGACTTACAGTCAAACCTTGCTTATTGCAAACTTCTGAACAAATGGTAAAAAAAATAAAAAAAACACACTGATTGATGGAAACCACTGCTGACTGAGTGTGACCGGGAGCTGGTTGGTGATGCATGCAGCTGGAAGGAGCTTTTTCAAAACACATGTGCATGAACATTTCAGACAGTTTGAAACCATTTTCTTTTTGAATGACATCTGTTCTAAGACTGAAATAAGCAAGGTTTTACTCAGTCAACCAAAAAAAGGAATCTCTGATGTCAAGTTTATAATGAGCGCTGGTGTTTCCTTCTGTTGAAGATTCAAGAGCAGGCAGGGGGGGTGTCGAAAGTACAGAAAAACAATCATGAGTAGGTATCTTGTCGTGGTGATGTTATAAATGTCACCGTTATCCTTTTGCAGGCAACACTTGTTATCTCTAGAGAAAAAGCTGCAACATTAAATCCAGTTCGGATGCGATTATTAGACAGTAACCTTCCTACAATGGCAATATTAAACCCAGGCAAAGAAAGGTGTGTGCAGGAAAAGAAGATGTTTAAAGTGAGCTGCTCCGCAGGGAGCAGTCAGAGAGCAGCGAGAGTATGTAAAGGAAAAACTCTTTTAATTGCTCCTCTGGTATTCCTGAAACACAAAAACATCCATTCGACATTTGGTTCCAATTTCTTTTTTGACAAAAGTAAACAAAAAAAAGACTGTTAAGAAGATTTTTTTTTTCTGTGTATTGTTTTTTTAGAGACATAATGGTGTAGAAGTGAAGACGCTGTGGCAGCCAGTGCTACAGCCTGATGACAAACAGTAAATCCTGAGGGGTGGCTTCAAGACACTTCCTGGTTTCAGGAACTGCGTTTCCAGCCAAAACTGGTGTCAGGCCCCCGTCCAAACAAAGCAGAGAAGCTTCTCCCTGAACGCCCTCTCTGATACACAATCTGTAGGAGAAACTGTGCAGAAATCAAAGCAGAGCACGCAGCATTTGTCTCTCCACTTTGTCTCTTTTCTCTGTTGATCCTGTGAACCAATGAGAGGAAACGAGAGGAAAAGCTCAAGGAATCGAGTCCATTTCCTCCCTTTTCGCATAACTCTACGCATAAAACCTCACCGAAAACCACAACCTGAAGCCTCCGTCTGCCGTTACAGGCTCTACCCCCGCATGGTGAAACAAAGAGAGAGAGATAGAGATAGATAGAGAGAGAGAGAGAGAGAGAGAGAGAGAGAGAGAGAGAGAGAGAGAGAGAGAGAGAGAGAGAGAGAGAGAGAGAGAGAGAGAGAGAGAGAGAGAGAGAGAGAGAGAGAGAGAGAACCGGAGGAGCAACACCAACGTCCCATTCTTTCAAGAAGGAAAATAAAGCTCCTGCAAAACCTCCACGGAGAGTTGACGGCAAGAAATAAAAAATATTAATAATAAAATAATTACAAAGTAAAAAGAGTTTCTACCTCACCAGCATAAAATAAAATAAAAGGAACAAAATTTGCTTCTGGAACCATCAATGAAAAAACACTGAGGTATGTAGTTTTGGATGGAAAGCCTCTTCATTGCTTTTATCCTCATCATGATCATCTGTCACCATCCATCCGCCAAATGCAGTCAGTTTCCTGTTTACTCCGTTACGGTCTACAACCCCCTCCCCCAGCGAATGTGTCTCCATGTTATTTTGGGAGGGGTGAGGCTGGGGGAGAGGTGTATAGACGTGACTGGCTGCACCTCTGAGGAGTAGGAGGAGGAGGAGGAGGAGCGAGAGGGATCCATTTATCCATCAAGGTTGTCTTTCTCCTCGAGTCTGTTTACGTCTCTTTATCCACGTCTTAGAGTCTGTTGGTGTCTCTTTCTAATATCCAGCTCTTCCCAGGGTCTGTAGCACCCCACTATGATTGTAAATTGAGGGTGAACTTCCACTGTTGGTTGAGGCTCGGGCTGCAGACTTCCACGGTAAGTCCGCCCATCCTGGCGCTACGGCTGTCCAGACAAAGGTTACTGCCCACGTGGCGAAGCTTCGAGTTGGACTCGATCTGCTCCCATTTCTGGTGAGACACAGTGTCATGACATAAACGATGAATACATTAGTAAAGAAATGTTACAAATGTGCTTTGGACTTTGTTCCGATGTGTCTTTTTTTTACCTGTCTGCTGTCATTCTCTCGACAGCCTTGTAGTTTGATGAGGGTGCCAGCCGTTCTGTCCACCACAGTCAGACACAAGTCCATGTGTTTGACCGACTTGTCCTTGGTCAGGGCCCACTCCTTGACATAATGGATATATTTTAAAACATTAGTACAAACGCACTCCTGCATGCTCACACACTGCTGATAGGGATGTCCTGATCAGGCAGTCTTTTTACGTGGTGTATGTAAAGGATAATGTAGCTCTACAGCCTCCTGCTTATTACACACAAGAAATCAATAATTTGGCACGAAATATTGACCACAAACAAATAATAATGTAGTGTAATATGAAAGTACAAGTATAAGAGTCCGAACATCTGAACAATTATGATCACCTCTCTCTTCGGTGAGACGCTTTTTCGTTGACAGGAAAGAGGTAAAATGAAAATGATGTTGCACTGTGGTGTAGAAATACGAGGCTTGGACCCGGAAAATCATATCGTGTTACGTCACGACTTAACGTCTGAACAGTGGCAAGGTTGAGTGACTTAATTTCAGTATCTGTGTTATGTCTGCAGTATAACTGAAGAAGAATGATGGTAAATGTACTTGCATTTATATCAGACCTTTTGACCACTTAAAGCGCTCTACCCATGCCACATTTACTCATTCACACACACATTCATAACCGCGAGCAATTTGGGGTGCAGTATTGTGCCCAAGGAAACTTCGACATGAGGAAGAGCCGAGGATCGAACCGCTCCACCTCCTGAACCACAGACGTGACCCCTAAAAAATAGCTGTATTGTCATCTACACATCTGATAAAATAGAGCATCAGTTCATTATAAGCTGGATTTGTTTTATTTTTTAAATGAAAATCTACTTATGCAGCATATTGCGAAAATGTTGGGGGTTGTTAAATCTATGTGACACTATTTTCCCTGTAAGAGCACTACACGTCACCGTCATTCTATTTTAGGAGGGACCACACACACACACACACTTAACTGTATAAATATAATGTAAATATTCCAGTTTCACATACAAACATGTTTTGTCTTTTTAGTAACGATAGTCTTGCTTAAAAATGTTTTAAAGAAAATCACATTGTGTGCAAAAGTTGACCCTTAAATAGTTGATCCTATAACATACCCCTCTGTGCTCGCACCCCCACTAGTGCCACCGCCTGCCACCAAAGTGTCGTTAGAGCAAAGGATTTGACAAGCTGACCTGCGTGTGTCGCCGTAGTAACACTACCTGGTTTCCTCCAGCATTGTGGCATTCATAGACGCCCACCACCCCGTCAGCAAAATGACCCAGGGTGTCCAGACAGTTCCCCCCCTGCTGCAAGGCTCCAAACGCTATATCTTGGTGGTCTGGCACTCTAAACACACACATACACACACACACACGCACAGAATTAATATTCTACACATAATATTTCTAAACAGAGAAAACAAAGTTTTTGCACCTTTTTCTTCTGATAAATAGGAAAATATAACCTTATCACATCTGAAATTATTCAAATTTACATAGGTTACATTTATACATAATTCATCACATTCATATAAGTGATAAATTGCAAACCTGCCAAGATGTAATAATGTGCCTGACTAATTGCTAGTATGGGTTAGTCATTAGTGTCACCGCAGTCATTTGCGATTCTTATTAAAGTATGAAACATTAGATCCAAGCACACAGGAGATCACAGTCGTAATGATGCTCCTGGCAAAGTTGTGGTCTCGTACAAACCAAGTCCTCATAATAGCGAAACTGCAACTAAGCTGGGAAGTTTCCCTAGATGTCATTTAAGTCTTATTACGTTGTTATATTATACTCCATCCTGTATCACATCACTTAAAATGCTCTAACATTCTTACCGCAATTCAGGGTACACATTCTCCAGGTACCATTTGAATGGCTTGCATCCTAATCTCTTCTTCATCTCCATACGACTCTGGATACTGGGGGAGAGAAAGAGACAATTAAAGGGCTTATCACTTGTGGTTCTCAAAACGTCCCCCCCCCCCCAACATTGATACAATTATAGCTATTGTGTGAGGGCAGACAGTGGAGGTTCAGGGCACGTCTGAGGATGCATCGTTTGGGGAATATAACTGCTTAGGTCGGCACTGGAGGCAGAAGACGAGAGTGTTCCCACAAAAGCACATAATGAGCATTTTTATCATCGTCCAGCTGCACTTTATGAATGTTCAGACTTACTGTTGTGTGGCCTACTCTGAGAAAAATGTGAAAGCTGCAGTCAGCTAGTATACAGATACAGTAGTAATCACCCCCCAAAAAATGGATCCAAGAATACAATTAGGCATAAACCTCTATAACTAGCCTGTTCATATCCATCTCCATCCTTGATCATTTGCTTGGCGTGTGCCGTCATAATCTAAACTCTAATCGCTTCAGAACGTCAAGTAATATGTCAGCTTTGTGAATTTTTGCCCTCTTTTAAGCCACATTAACTGCCTCGTGTCACTTCGACGAAAGGGGTCACTGACTTCTTTTACCGCCGACATACTGCTAAGTGGCAATCCAATTAATATGTCTATTCTCATGGCTGGCTTTGTATTTTAATGATCTAGCTTCATAGTGCTGTGTGACTCCTGTATGGCTCATACTTAGGCACATACATGGCACTTACTTTCCATATGGAACGTTTCTCGCCGAGGGGACGGCAGCGTAGTAGAAGTTCTTATACTCATCCATCCACACCTCTGCTGCTCTCCTTGTGTTCCTGTGAGAGAGGTGAGAGGAGAAAAATCAGAGAAGGGTGATGGAAAGGGGAGACAATGGGGAACAGTGTGATGAAGACAGGCAAAAGGAGACATGAAGCCAGCAGCAGGAGCGCAAAATCAAGGTTGGAGAAGGAGAGAGAGAGAGAGAGTCCAATCTCTTTTTTGTTCTCTGTGTGTGTGAGTCCTGCCTTGCAGAAAAAAAACCTTGCACACACACTCTCTGTCCTGCTCAGAGGTTTTCATTTGTCTCTAAAGCCATCAGAGGGCAGAGTGCCACTGCTTAAACAGACAAATATGAATGATTTATTTTCCCAGTCACTGCATTCATTTTTCAACAGTGTGTGTGCGCGCGTGTGCGTGTGTGTGTGTGTGTGCACTTCACCAAGAACGTGTTAACATGATGTCCAATGGAATTTTGTCAAATTTACATTTCTTTGATGTTGTCACAACCCAGTACTGTCAGCTGGATTCAGAACAAAACACAACTTGATCATATATTCTTTCCAGAACACTGTGGGCGTCCCCTCAGATAAAGTCGAGACAGCGCGGGATCACTTTGATGAAGAAGAAAACTAAAAAAACACAATGATTCTCAGGCAAGTTCTGGAGTTGTAAAGGAGCACTTTTTTTAAGTGCATTTATTGACATTTGTCCATGACGAATATGCTGAATAAGAAAATGTGTATCATGTCTGTGTGTTCATATTTGTGCTATAGTTTATAATGGCCAGTTAGAATATACAATAAATACACTGAGGCAACACTTGTACTGTTTTATATACGGTACCTGGAGTCCGAGTTGGAATAACGGAGTAAAAACCAGAAAAGCCCTCGAGTCCATGTTCCATATTTGGGGAAATGATATTCACTCTTCAACCCACTGTTGGTTTTGCTCAGCACAGTTATGCAGCCGGCTGCATTAGAGCTGAAGCAATTAGTTTATTAATCAATTGATTGACAGTAAAATTCATCATCAGCCCCTTTTTGCTTCAGTTGTCGTTCTCTTGTTCGAGCCTCTCCTTTGCAAGAATGTGATGCTTCTTTTGTCTTTGGTGACGGTAAACTGAACATCTCTGTGAGTTGTACAAGACAAGAAATCTGAGAACATCTACTTAGTCTTTAGTAAAGTTTAATTGGCTTTTTCTGACAGTTTTTAGACCAAACGATGAATCAAGAAAGTAACTGTCAGAGTCAGACTAATCAATGTTAAAAATAAACTTCATTAATATAGTATAATGAGACAGGTCCCAGGTGTCTGTCATAAAACATCTGAAGACGTTGTGACTGCAATAACTGATGATTTGATGATATGTCATTTTATTTATTTATTTTTTGGCACTTTTCCAAGCCTTTATTATATAGGACAGACAGGAAGGGCTGAGTTTGGGGGGATGCTGCAAAGGGCCGCTGCCTCAAGGACCTTCAGCCACTTTACATGGGGCGACTGCTCTAACCACTGTTCCACCGACCGCCCCTTTTATTTATTTTATGCATGTCATTGAATTTTATGTCCTTCAAAGTTGAGGGTATAGAGGTAAGACAGATAGTAGTGGTGTTAAGGTTATGGTAAGCTGCTGTAGTTATTTGTCTGTGACACTGGACAAATAACTGATAACAGTCTATTCTATAGGAAATGTTAAATCTTACAAAAAAAGCCAGCAAGGAAACTGTATGTTGGTGCTCAGACTGAGTAGTCTTAGTAGTTTTGCCTTAATGACATTTCCAAACACATTTCAACCCATTTACTGAACTTAAAGCCCCCTAGACTACCAGCACTTGCCATTCTTTTTCACTATAACTATTTTCAACATGCAGGAGTCTTTGTATTTCATCCTGACCCAACGACGACATAGACAGTGAAGTGCACTGGGAACCGGGGAACTTTATACACTGCTCCCAGAACAGATATAAAACCCTCCAAGTAGACCAAACAGCGCTGTCTCGTAGCTCCCCAGGGTCACTGCCAGCAGACACAGGGAGGGTTTCTGGGGCTTTATCCAAGACTGAAGGGCAAGACGATGAACTGAAACAGCCTCAAAGCGCAGATGAAGCCCTCTGGGATTAATAAAGTTTGATTGATTGATTGAAGCTGCTCTGCATGGTGTGTCTCCATTGTTGAGGCTGATATACGAGAACACGGCTGCAGACATCAATTAATAAATCTGTAGCAAACACGTTACAATAAGCTCTGAAACAGAAACTGGAGTCTTGTCTTTTCGGTTTCATCCAGCTCAGGACTAGTGCTGTGTCTATCTAGAACATGGCGTCTGGTATTGCTGCGTGCAGGGTTGCGAGGGGGGTGTGCCCGTTCAGGATGTGTATCCATTAGGTTTGACCCCTGAAAGTGCTGCTTGCGGCGTCGATCGGATGAACGGTTCGTGAGAGATGTGAAGGACAGTCAGACATACTGTGCATACAAACACTGAGATTCCTTCTTTCATAGTTATATGCTGCTGCTGCTGCAGTGCACACATGTCCATCAAATGTTCGCAATAACACAAAGTGTTCAGGAGATATGACAAGTTTCAAAATATAAGCCCCTAGCCACAGCATTTGAGTCAACTTTGAGGGCTGGCTATAACAAAACTGATTAGAACATCAAAAGTCTGAAAAAAAACTTTTTCCAGCTTAGAGAATCTCTGTAGCAAATCTGGTAATGAATGCTTATCATTTGTAGGAGTAGCAAAAAACGTCAGAAATCGATTAAATTGCTAATGGGCGTGGCTTATATGCAGATTAGCCTGAAACCAACAGAATCAACAGAATGTAAGCCCCCATGCGTATGTGCGGCCGGCCCGACTACCAAGAACAAAATACAGATGCAGCTCAGAGCACAACACACACAGAGGGAGTGTGACTTCATTCTCTGTTCAGGACGCCATTTCTTCACCATTACAAATAGTAGTTTGCTACTATATCAATGCTCTGATAGATAGGGATGTTTTTGAACATAACTGGGAGGACCAGAGAAACCATAGCCACTTTAAATTCCCTGTCATCCGTTTGTTTGAGTTCTTAATCGGGGCCATGATGGTTTGTTGGGCTCGTTTCCAGGCGTTGTTACTTGTGGTTGGAGACTGTTTCAAAGCAGAGATCTGTATCTTTACGTGTGTATCATGTTTCCCATTACTGATGTTCACCGATTATGTTGTCATATTTATCAGAGCTCTAAAGGGCGGCACAAGAGCGTTCTTTCTAAATCTGAAGCCAATTTTCCCTGTTATAACTTTCTAACTGTTTTTTAATTGTTGGTGCTTGGTTTTAATTATCCAAAGCTTAAATTCTCAGAAATGATGTCACTATTAAGAGAAGTCTAAAGGGTAATGAACCCAAATGAATAAATTCTACCAAAGAAAAGGATGATTACTATATCCCCAAATATAAAAATCCCGAACTAGGAAAAAATGAGTGGTAGAGCTGTGCAATTTTAGCCTGGCATCACCAGACTTATCTCAAATGTGTATTAGTCTGGGACCTCTCAGTTGATTTTCAATTTCCAATGGGTGTTATCATTGGTGCAGAGCAAAATGCTTCTGGGACAATATTGGCAACCAATCACAGGGTGTTTCCTCACTGGCTCGGTAACAAACTCTCTAAAAATGACAGTCAAACAGCACACAAAAATGCATTTCTGAAAACATTTTATGTGAGAAAACAGCTGTCAGGGGAAATTCACTTAATTGCTTCGATGTGGACAGGAGGAGCTGGGGATCAAACACCAACACTGCGACTGCAACAATTCTGTATTTCTCACTCATAGAAACAACAGAGCGCCACTGTATTCAGAGTGACACCTCCGGAGTCTCGTAAATCCCTTTGGGGCCTTTTTTTGTAATGATTACACGGCATGTGAGAGGACTTTTGAAAGGGCCTGTCCTGCAACTTTCCAAGCATATTTTACCCCAAAGGAAACGTGCCTATTGACACACGAGATGTCATCTTGACTTAATGACTCCTCAAAGGGAAGCACAAGACATCCAGTATGGACTAAACAAATGGCAGCAAAGTGACCTTTGTGAATGAGAAATATTGTTCAGTGAATGAATGACTGAGTGTAATGAGTGCATAGTGAATGTGCGTGTGTGTGCGTGTGTTACCTTGCAAACACAGTCCCACTACCCCCAGGGAAGGTATATGGATGTTGCTTTCTGAAGACATGACCAACGCGGCTACAGGGGATGATCTCCAGACTGCCACCACACTGCCACACTCGAAATGAGATCTCTGAAACAAACAAACAAACAAACATCACACAGGTCATAACACATTTATTTCTATAAAAATATCACACTTGATCCTTATAAGAAGTATGCCAGAAGTCTTCTGGTTAACTCAGGACGTCCCCACTTCATTAATGTTCCCAGAGGGTGGATATTAATGTACTTCCTCCCCAAGCTTGTCTGTGTTTGAATAAGTGTTGTGTAAACAAAACACAAGTAAACCAGTTTCTGAATTGCCAACCCAGCTCTGAATCATTGCACCACCTCGAGAAGCATGAATCATTCTGTTTATTCTTGAGGATTTCCCAACTGAATTCAGACAAAAGCAACAGGGAAACACAGCTGTTATTATCTCATTGTGTTTGCAAATGATCTCTACTGTGCGCACTACGGTTATTTTCACTTGGTACCGACTATGATAATTATCACATTAACACAGTTTCTTGGGTGGTCTCTAATTCTGCGCCCTATATAGCTGCAGAACGTGGCCTTCTGCTGTGTGTCACACCCTCTCTGTCTCCCCCCTTTTCTATCGCTCTTCAGTTGTACTGCTGAAATAAAAGGGGAAAAAGGCCAAAAATAACTAAATATATATTAATAACACTGTAATGACTCTCCTACCCGGATATAACCACCAAATCACTGAAGGATTTTTTGCTCTTTATCGTGTTCTTGGCTCAGAAACGCCAGGTTAGAGACACATCATCAGTGCTACTTTAGTACCAAATGTCAAGAGACAGTGCAGATTTTACAAGCGTTTATGATGGACATAAACTGCAAATTTGACTGTTTGACCGTTTGGGAAAATACGCTTACAATGTATTAACTTTCTTGAGATGAGAAGATCGATATCGACCGTATCTGTACGTTAAATGTGAAGCTATAACCAGCAGTCGCTTAGGGTTAGCATATTATCCTGCAGACCACAAGACCTTTAAACTCTTGAGCTTGTCACATGTCACTTTACCTTTAAACCGTCACTTTATCTTTATATACCTTTAAACGGTCACTTTATCTTTATATACTTCTACTACAACTGTATCGCCTCATCAAACTCTCACAAGAAAAGCTGCAGAAGTCAAACTATTTCTTGAATGCCTCTGGCAAAGCTCCTGACATGTCTTTCACCTCCAGAGGCTGATATTGAGGGAATGAGACACATTACAGCAGCAAAGGGTATTGAGGGTAAATGCTGACAGTACTTTATGTTTTCTACCTGCGGCTTTGCTTTCTAACCTTAATCACGCTCTATTGGTTATTGTTTCCTTCACTTACCTAGATTTTCTTTTCCTCTGACATCAATTACTTTGTCATACTTTCATCTCCTCAACAAAATCACCTGTCTACTGGGATTCGACTGACTTCATGCTCCACCGTGCCTGTACTGAATTTGCATTTGCTCTTTAGAGGCACTCACCGAGGTTTTCTCCTCCCCATACATCCATCATCATGTCATACTTTCCCAGTAGCTCAAAGTAGTCCTTATCCATGACGAACAGACCTCCTGCTATCATTGGAGTCCTGCAGGGGCGGTCGGGTGGAACGGGGAAAAGAGCGAGATTAGTAGTTAGTGAAAAATAGAAAACAAAAGTGCGTGCATCCTGCGTTATCACTTGAGTGGATTGTAGGAGTGTGTCCATCTTACTTAATGGGGGCGATGGGGTTGCCTTGTCTGGCTCGTCTCTGCTCCAGTGTCATGTAATCCCATTTGAACACCAAATTCCAGTCAAAACCTACCGACATACACACACGCACAAATAGAGGATGAAAGGACAACACCATTATGACCATTAGTTGGGGTTAAGTAGCAGTCTTAATGAGATTTGGTGGGTTCAGATCAGTTGAATGGATACAGCCGCAGCTGCCTGATTTCACCTGTCAGTATGTGTTAAGCCCAGAGTAAAACCGCTAAACCTGACAATGTATTTAACAGTCTTCCAATTATACACTATATACTAATACGAGAGAGCAAAGGATGGGATATATTAGTCACATTATCAGTATGAAGGTGCAGGTTTTATAATAGAGCAATTTCCTATTGAACAGGGCGTTTTAACAGCATAATTAAACCTATTTCAGGCCTGGTACAAAAGACCATGCTAGTTTGTATGTTTAGGTCATATCTCCAAGACAGCACTGAGGGGGTGGATGTTTTTTACCAGGCTAGTTTTTATTTATTGGAGGATAAAGTTTATGAATAACAAGGGCCACAGCCTCTTGACCTAGCCCCTGGCCGTCGCTTCTACTCAGAGGTATACATCCGCCAGATGGACGTATCTCCCTCCCCCCAACGTCACATCAATGCCCTTTTTTGATGATAGGAAATGAGGCGGAGTCAAAGTCTACTCCTGTAGGAGAGTACGATTGGATCAAGTTGAGAGAACGAACCTCGACAGAGAGGCTGCTTCCATTTTTTATACAGTCTATGGTTTCGTGTAGAACATGTTTACATGCTTAAATGTTCCATTTTAGCGCCTGTCTCTTTAAGACCCCCTCCTGGAAAAATCCCAGTTTGCTCTGACTGGTCAGCGTTTTCATGTCCTACTGTCTGCACTCTCAGCGTCTCTGTACCCTCACTGCAGTTGGATAATGACTGTAACAGCACTTTCTTCCTATATACAGTATAGTGTGGTTGTGACATCACAACCGTACAGAAGTCCTGAGAGCTCGTTTAAAGTCACAGTTTCTGAATACGGCTGTGTTCATTTCTCCATGGATTGATTGCTTTAATACTTTCACTGTATTTATATAGCACTTTAACCTGCTTTAAAATAAAAAAAGACATCGATCATTGATCTTGACCTTTAAATGAAAAAAACCTTTATGAAGTATAGCACAGGAAGCCAAACAACAAGCATTAATGCTGCTAGTATGGAACCACAAGTGTTTCTGTACCTCTCTACTTGTGTACTGTACCTCCTTTCAGATCGGCCGAGGCTCCTACGTACTGGAAGTTGTCCATGTTGATGACATCAATGATAGGAGAAACTACTCTGCTTTTGTCCTGAGACAGAAGGACAGAGACAAAATAATTAATAAGAACTTTATTCAGCTCTGCACAAACTCGAATAACAGGAAATTCATCTTATAAATAAATATTTACAAGTCCAAGCTTACCATGTTTTGTTTAAAATATTACCCTCAACACCAATGATTCATGTGTTGAGTTTCTGTTCTATATTTAGTTTATCACTGTCTGTATGAAGTAGAACAGAAAGTGAAGCGGCTCTGTCTTTTATTTACTGCATCACTCCCACAGAGACACATGATGCAGTAGTTCTGAGAAAAGATTGCTCATGTGGCTAGAAAGACAAAGAGCCTCCAGGGCCGAGCAACTTTATTTATTTTGGGTTGATGATCTTTGATAGGACACATGAGGTTTCACCCACACAGATTGTGTGTTTCCTTCTGTTTTGTATTGAGTGATTCATTATTTAGAGGTACTTCTAAAGCAAAGAAAAGCAAAGTCAATTAAATGTTTAAGACCTGGCTCCAGGCGTTTATTTACTGGGGAATGACAGAATGCCTCGTTTGGGAGGATCAAATGCAGAATCAGACTTTTTTTCAGTTATATCAGATAAATATTTAAAGAACACAGTGTACTTCCCTCTCAAGTCACTACTAAAGGACTTCACTTTAAATATCAACACATTGTTAATCTGTAATGGAGTTGTTTTCTCTGATTTTCCTTTTATAGCTCGCAGTGAGAGGTCCGTCTTTTTCAATTAAACCTGGTAGAAAACTGGTTCTCTATACAACTGTTCTGTTCTGACACTGGGAATAAAACCTGACTGCCATTGTCTGAAGGAGGATTACTCTCTTTTCTGAACTAAATAAAGTTCACACACCACATTAGGGAAAATTCTGATCTAAATCACTGGCTTATAAAATTTCCGACTGAAGACATTTTTAACCATGTCAGACCATTGAGGCTGCTTTTTACGACACTCAGCAACCAACTCCATCACTTATTTTAATGGTCATGTACGTATTGTTAAACTGCTGAGTATCATGCCTTGTTGTGTTGTTTTGATGGACTTACATGCCAGTGCAAGAACAATCCACTCCCTTTTACTGTTGACACTTAGTCACTTTAGGATTTTAAGAGGCATAACTGGTTGGTATTGTTGCGTGTTGTCTTAAATGCCAGTGCCAAAGACAGATTTCAATTTTATGCAAATCTAAAAAAGTAGTAAGACAATAAAGTTATCTGAATCTGAAAAGGAAAAATGGATTTTTAGAGCTGTGAAAATGTGCTTCTATCCAGACCAAACATTTCTGTGTCATTGAAGTCATGCGCTCATTGTTTTTCAGGTGAATGTTAACAAGACTGACCATTAGCTCCAGGGGTGCTTCTTTGTAGCTGACCTCTGACCTCTTTGTGAAAGAGGAAAGGAAAAGAATAATTCCCCTACAAGTATTATCACCATTGTGAAGCAATTTCAAGCACTGGAACAGAGCACATCATTAAAATACTGACTCTTCACGAAGCTTCCACCCTGAAACATGGGTTAATATAATTTGACGCTCTTCAACCTCTGAGCCACAGTGTCTCTCTTAACAACACAACACAAAATAATCTAGTGTCCTTGTAATGTTTTTCAGCTTGGACTTGTTTATGTTTTACTTTCTTCTATGTGTGTGTGTGTGTGTGTGTGTGTGTGTGTGTGTGTGTGTGTGTGTACCTCGGCCACTCTCTCCAGTAGCGGCTCCAGCCAGTGGTCGTTACATTCGCAGTGAGAGTCCAAGAAGGTGAGGACGGGTGCCGTGGCGGCATCTGCACCGCGAACCCTCGAACGCATCAGTCCTGAGGGAAACATCGGTTACAAAAAACACATTTAGAAAACAGCACTGAGGTGTTTTTCTTTTAAAATTATATGACACTTTCTTCTCCTCTTCTTCTAACTACCTTCTCTGCGGTCGTTTCTCAACACGCGCACTTTTTCAATCTTCCCCAGCAACGCTCCGTCCTCCGCTGAAGCACACACACAAAACACACATTTATACACTGATCTTATTAGTTTTTTTTTTTTTTTTTTATATAATTTATTTGCGTGCATTACTCACGGTTATCACTGTAGTCGTCAACCAGAATGATCTCTTTGACCAAGTGATTAGGACTTTTCTTCAGGACACTTAACAGAGAAAGAGAGGGAATTTATAGGAAGATAAAAGGTATTTTTAAAAAAGCCTATGAATCAAAATAGATTTTTTTTAAGTTGACAGCACACACACCATTCACCTACCTGACCACAGTCCGCAGCAGAGCAGAGCGAGCTTCATTGTGGAATGTGATGACGACGCTGGAGGCAGGCAGGTCTGACTTCCATTGTTTATGTCTGCAACTACATACACATACATACGAACATTAAAAAACAAAAGCATACATGCCTATGTTTGTAGCACAAATGCAACACTCCTACACACATGACCGCACAGCTGAACGTGTGAGCAAAGCTGCGAGCGGAAAATGCTCCCCAAACATATTCTGGATACATCAACACAATAAACATGCTTCAGTACACACAGACACACACAAACACACGCAGGGTTGACTGTGTGTTTTTGTCGACCACAGGGCAAAACTCCCTTGAGATTGTGTACATGTGTGCTTGTCCAACAGAGACAAATCTGCTGCGACTTAAAAGTGAGGAACATGGGTAATAGGACGCTACATGAGTCAAGGAGCCAAAGGAAGGATGAAGAAATCCTCTCGTAATGCCCTGCACACACTATACCTCACATGAGTGTGAAATGAGGGGATTAGAAGGAATCCACAATCTTGTTTCAGGTAGTCAACCTTCACCTATAATTTAAAAGACTTAAACAGAGAAAGGTAGGCCTTGGAGGCTTAAACACATACCAGATCAGATCAGCATGAACAGCTTCAAGAGAACAGTATACTGTATATTGAATTGTCTGTGCGGCCCTTTTGTGCCTGTATCACATCTGTTAGAGCGAAACCGGCATCAGTCTTGTGTTGCCTTTCAATAGTGATTCAACGCGCCCTCTTTAACTTTTCCTCAGGGGAATCCCTTTCGCCATCATAAGTCTCGTTCCAATGGTCTGAAATTATGTGAACTTGTGGGATGGACCTTCCGAGGGCTGAGTGATTGAGTGAACAACGAGTCACTCCAGAGGTTGATATCACCCACAATGCACTGCAGTAATGCATTCGGTGGAAGAGAATGCATCCATGGGTAGGAGGCTGTAATGGACGTTAAACTATGGGATTGCTCACCACTAAAGAAGAACAATATGAATAAATAAAGCAACTTTTTTTTTATCATCATGAAACCATCTGACATGCTTTTCAGTTTTCTATAAATAATATCTTAATATAAGTCTGTGTTCTTACATGTAAGGGCTGTTCGATTGTTTAGCAGATAGTTTCTGAAGAAAATCTCATTGAAAGCTCAATATTTTACTGAAAATGACTAGCTGCAGTAAATATTTAGTCTACTTATTTTAGTGTATATATCTTTAGTTGACTTGTGTGGTTTCTTCTCAACGTTATCTGTAAACGCATAGAATAAATATTATTTTGCAATACATCATATTATATTAATGATGATACTCATGATACAAATCGCAAACAGAAGTTTCTGAATCAAAGATGAAGCAGCTGTTTACAAAGTGCAGACGGTGTCGACATATTGCAATCATCCGTAGAAAACTGATGATTTATTGAAATAAGTCTAAAGGTATTACTGATTATTTGTAAGAAACATCACAGAGCTTATCCTTATAAGTTATTTTGATGTTGTGTTGAAAGCATTGACGAAGTGGTCCTGGCCTGGAGAAAAAAAACCCTGGGCTGTTTTTTTTCTTCTTCTGGAAAACCTTCACAAATCAGTAGCTGCAGCTTGCTGTGCAGATGACACACTACCAGATCAATAGGAGACACATCTCTGCTCTTTTAGTGGACTAATGGCTCTGGCTGTTAGAGTCAGATTAATATATTAGCGCAGCCAGACCACCAATTTTATAAAATATAGTCTTTGAATCAAACAGTGTGGCATCTAGACAGGAACAAACCCCCAAAGTGATGACCATGACATACTGCTGTACGAGCAGGGTTAATTTTCCCCTGGTGTGTCTGGACCACTTGTTAATTTCCTCAGCGCCTAAAGAAAAATTCTGAATGAATTAGTGAATGCCTTAAATTAACAGCCTTAACATTCTCGATTCAATTTTGGGATTCAAGTATAACGCATTTTCATGCATTGTCAAGATGATATGCTGCATTTTAACACACAGCGAGTCCTCACAGCTGAATGTTAAGACTGTAAATAAAGATGGACGACACGGATCCTCTTGCTATTGCTGTTCAGAAGTGAAGCCAAACTGTCATTGGATACAGACACTGCCATGTTGGCAACCAGAGTCTGCGTAGTAGCGATTGAGCGGTAGAGTCAGTTCATCGAAGTGATGTCCACACACCCACCTGACCAATCACAAGTCGATCACAGCTGTCAATTGTGACATTTTTATAGCTTAAAATGACTAATTAAAACCAAAACTTTCATGAAGCATGAACACGTCAGCGTGATATAAACTACCTACATCAACAGAAACCATCTTTGAGAAAAATGTATTTGAGGTGTACTTTTTAGTTTGGCCCATGTCCCACATCTATAATGATTCACGACTGTTGATCTGGTGCATCTCAAAGCATTATAAGTGTAGTCAGAAAGCACTCTAAATGCTTATAATTCACAATGAATGCCCTCATTATGCACTATAAATGTGATCTTCATATTTAGTGTTACCCATTAGTCTAATAAAAGGATCCAGTAGATATTGCGACATGGTTTATTTCTGTTCATTTAACAAGCAGCACAATAGACAGCCATTACCAGAGGTCTGTGTTATAAATGGAGCTGATGGTGAACGGTGCGTGTCTGCTCTGCTGCCACTTCCTGCTTTCATCTGATAGACCACAATAGAGGGAGGTTCCAGAAGATCTTATCAAGTCTAGTACCAATTAGTCAAAACTACAGACAACAAAGGACACTATGTACACACACAATCCCTGCAAATAATGCATGCAAAAATAAAGTAATGACGCAGACAGATAGTGTGTGTAATAGAAGATATACATACTGGTCATGTCTCGTATCAGGCACAGCTCTGTCCATGCGGAGTTTGTCGCTCTCCACCTGATTGAACTTGTTCCTGGCGTACGGATCCTGACCCGGTCTGACTACCGTGGCACCAACGTACAGATCCTGGTCGAAATCCTGCCAGCGCACCTTACCTAGAGACACACGTTAAGCACACGCCTAGTTAACGTCCAATTAACGTCTAGAGGAGGACAAACCATTTCTGCTTGTTTGTGTTTTTTGCCACATTCAGGGTTTAACAGAGATGAAGGGTGGAAAGACTCAAAAATTCCAGACATTTCTAAACTTCAAATAAAAAAAAAAAACAGACTCCATGAGCAAAATGACCTTGATATTTTGGAAAATGCGAACAAGGTGTTGGGTGGACAGTACAATACTGCTGTACTATGATATTGACCATGAAGTTGAAAGGTTACGGGATTAATTTATGCATATTTTAAGACTGTATTGTTAAATAGGCACATAAAGCCCAAACTGGTGGAAAAATAAGTAATTTCAAATGTATTTTTTTTATGTTTTGACTTTCAGATAAGCACTAAATCAGCAGAGAACACACAGTACGTCCAGGAGTTTAAATAAGAAACACATTCTCAATGCGACTCTGGTGAAATACACATTAAATAAACACAGCATATCCAAAAGTAAAAAAGCCGCCAGCAAACATGAAGTTTAAACCTCCACAAAGGCTGAAAATGTGTCTCAGGAATGAATGGGATTATACATCAGTGGGAATATGAAATGTAGGCAGCAGCCCGGCTGATGCAAGACTCCTTCATGACTGACAGCAAGAAAACCTCGCTGCTTCAAGCTGCTGCTTGACAAGGCGGCAACATGGCACTGACGAAAGCTGACGTTTAAATGCGAAAGTATGCAGAACAGAATTCAAGAGACAAGGACAGACTATTTTGAAACAGATAGAAACACAAAATGACTTTTATTATGCAGTGCACCGAGTTAGAAAGCAATCTGAGTGAATTTGTGAAAGTAGTAATTTATTGCAGCCTAAAATAATCCCCCCCCCCGTACACACATACTCGGAGCACATTGTGTCTGTCTGACCAGATTATGGAGATCACAGCACACTAAACAGAGAAAGTTGTCATGTTTAATTTCACAGTTTATCTCTGACTACTGAGACACAGACACACACGAATAATAATGCAACTAATTAGCCTGGTGCAGCTGCTATGCTAATGACTTGTGTTAAGCATATGGCAGCGTGAGATTACACTATCTCTCAGTATGGATGAGTGTGTGTATGACGGACAGACAGACAGACCGACAGAGAGAAACAGAGCCTGGCGAGGAGAATGTGTGTGCGTGCGTCTGCCCTGACAGCATGCGAATGCGTCTGGCATGCTAATTAGCTAAAGCTTGCAATGATCTGCCTGCGACTGTATATCGGCGCCTCCGAGACACCGCCGTGCGTGTCAGAGCGTGTGATGTCCTTGCTGATATCTATGTTTAGTGGCAGCAAGTAATTAATGTCATGAAATTAATGTTTCAACATCTCACTGTGTGAATCCTAAGCTAAGACTTTGAAAATCTTTATCTTACACTCTCTCCTTCAATCCTCTTTTTGAACCAATCAAAGCACATTAACTGTCCAGGGATTACTCATCCAGCAGTGTCATTTCACCAATACTCTCTTTAGCGAGTACACCCATTTAGACCGAGCTGGGCAGCTTGTTGTTCCTGTCTGTACCAGTTGAAAGGTGTGGTCTGTGTTGGTCTGAACAGTTTTCACTCTCCCTCAGCTGCTGACAACTTGTTTTTGTTTGTTGCAACACTTTCTGGAACTCCCTTGACGTTGTCGTGTTTCAAAATGATGGTAACTGGCAGGCAAGACTCAACCTCGATCAGTACTGAGCCCCGAACTCTCCGCCCACCAACACCAACGCTCAATGTGCACACACACGTCTTGTTCGATTCACTCCTGAAAAAGGATCCAAATAAAAACATAAAGGTCCTATATTCAACAAAGTGAGATTTCCATGCCTTTTTTGATTATAAAGCAGCTCGAGGAGGTTCAAAAATACTGTGAAAGTCAATCCACAGAGAAATACACACAGCTCAGAAACTGCGGCTTTAAACGAGCCGTCAGGACTTCTATGCGGTTGTGATTTCACAATTACACTAATAAAGGTAGAAAGTATCGCTACAGTGCACTTATCCCCCGGCTGTAGTGAATGTGCAGAGAGGCTAAGAGCGCAGATGCAGAAGACCCAGAAACGCTGACCAATCAGAGCAGACCAGGGGACTTAAAGGCTGAACAAAAGTGTTTCACACCCACGGTCATTGAAGGACGTGGTAAGATGTGATGAGGGTTAGGGTTAGATCCTTCACACCTATGAGGCAACACTGATGTCCTGGAGTCCACTTCTACAGTACATCCCTGCAGCAAGGTCTGACTGGAGGTCAGCGAAAACATGATTTTCAGGGGGTGCAGTTACTCTTTAAAGTGGATTTATTTTACTTCCACTACTATACAGAGTTTTTGAATAGTTAATTAATTAATCTTTAAAACCATTATCTGCTTCCAGTTTCTCAAAAAGTGAGGATTTGATTTCATTTTAAACAACTGTATATCTTTGGTTTTGAGGCCAATGGTTATGTAGAAAAAAAGCAATCTGAGGATTTCATCTTAATAGGCAAATAGACTCTGTATATCAGAAGTGCTTGTCAGACGGTTGAATAGTTTCGCCTCGCCCTACTCTCCCTGACAGCAGGAACAACTATAACCACTTTGGATTTCGTTCGTCTGGTCCATCTGTTGCCTTTTTCAGGGCTTTCTATATGGAGTTGGTTCAGTTACCATCACAAGACCCAATGTGGAAGTTCAAGTGAATGATGCTTAGGAATCAGAGTATGGAGCGGCCGGTGACGCAGTGGTTAGAGCAGTCGCCCCACGTAAAGAGGCTGAAGGTCCTCGAGGCAGCGAACCCTGGTTCAACTCCGACCTGCGGCCCTTTGCTGCATGTCTCCCCCCCTCTCTCTCACCCCATTTCCTGTTTGTCCCTTATAATAAAGGCTTGAAAAACTGTCAAACAATGAATCTTTAAGGAAGAAATAAGAGTAAAAATCAAACACTTTCAAGGTAACTAAACCAACAATTTCCAGACTCTTAAAGCCTTTATCCCCACATCTAAGTCATCAGTATGAATAAATTGTGAAAGGATAGAGGACATGTATGCATTCTGGGAGCAGAAAAACCTAAGATATGACGACAGGATCGTTTCATTTTAAATAGTAAAGGTTTCAGGTTTACATGAGAAACTGTGGGGATGAAACACCAAATTATGTTGATAATCAAGCATTTTTCAAGGAGTATATTTAAATTCAGGCACAAGCCTTGAAAACATAAATGGTTAAATTCAATATTTTGTGAGTTGAACTTGTGGTTGATATCTCTGGAAAAAGTTAGTAAGCAGGCCTTGACTTTATTTTTTTGTTTTGTTAAACTAGTATTTGTAAGGCCAAGAGGGCACGACTCAGGATGTTTATATTTAACTGAGATGTCAACAGCATTCATGGTTCAGGTGAAAAAATGCGTGAGTTTAACAGGTGTCTGATTCGACACTAACGCGATCAGAAAACTTTTCCTCAATAAAGATGACGACATATGCACTCTGACAAAAACCACTCCTCCAATATTCTTTGTGATAAGCTTTACCATGTTTTAGAGGTTTTACAATGAAGGTGATCATCAAGTGCCAGCTTTTTGAATTAAATGTTTTAAGGAGGGTGCACAGTAGAAACCGGAGGGACACATTTATTCTGGTGGATATTTCAATTAGAAAGAGCACCTGCCCCTAAGTTCTTTCATTAGTTTATCATCCGTCTTTTTTTTCATCCTTCACTCTCCTACTTCTCCCTTTTCCTTTCCACTTTCCCTCCTCTTCCTGCTCCTTTCCTCGTTTGTGTGTTGCGGGCGATGTTGTGATACACTGCCATTGGCGTAATCGTGTAAAGTCACCCTCAAGTTGAAATGCCCCCACTTCAACATTCAAATTGGATTCCGTTTCCACCGCTAAATCAGATAAGGGAGTGTGTGTTCAGCTTTCCCAGGTCACAGGCTCGTGAAGGAGGGGGCGGCTGCTTTGAGTCGTGCTGCGGGCGAGAGCTGAATGAGAAATCGCAGCTCAGAAGCTCCTTCTGCCGTGACTCTAAAGATCTGCTCCGTCCGACTCAAACAATGTTTCTCAAAAGCCTGGGTGGAGACGCATAGCTGGGTTTTGCGGCGAGATTAAAATGGATACTTGAATTATTTTGGATAGCATTTGACATTTTGCATCACGCTGCCGGCAGTGTTTAATTGTCTTCTCCCTCTCTCTCTTGAAACATGGTAAGGTTAAGGAGGCTGAGGGTGTTCATGTTCTACTGGCTATAAAACTACACCACTGTGTATTAACTCGTTTCAAAAAGGAAATGGTTTTGGTTTCGGAGACATGATGTGGAATACTTCCTGGATAAATCCCTGTGGTGTACAGTCTCCTTTAGCAGAAACAAAAAGATACTGAACTCTCTGCATACCACCAGGGAGATCCCGGACAAATATTCTGACTTTAGCTTTATTGGGACGGGATTAGTTTAATGTGGGGACGTGGGGTATGGAAATCTTTACCAGGGGTTTTAGTCCTGTCTGAATGCGCCATGTCAGTAATTATTCCAGAGAATGTCAGTAAAAATGACGGCGATTTTCACCTTCTGTAAAATGGTCCGGAAAAAGTACCTCAGGTAAAACTAGTCCCGTCTGAAACGACTCTCTGTAAACTGTATGTAGATATTCTGTCATATTCTGTTAATACGCAGTCTTCACATTTCTTTGAGCACGGAGGCCCTTGAAGAAGCACTCTTATCATAGTGTGGTGGTAGTGCATGATGGGTAGTGAAGTTTCCTACCTGGTGCCAGAGTCTCCAGGCTGTGAGTCTTGTCGTCAGACATGTGAGCTTTGCTCCGACTGGGCGTGTCACTGGAGCCCCAATCATCCTGGAACAAACAAAACAAACACACACACATATTAGCATGGATACACACAGTTTATTCTGAAAACAAATGAACAAGTAGCAGCAGAGGGACTGAAAAATGTGCAGCACTGTGAGGATTGTCACACAGGAATTGAATTAATTCAACCGATCTTTAGTCATTAACTGAATGTAAACACACAAGTTTGTTGACCCCGTTTCCTAGAAGACAAACATGATGGAAACTTGCGGTTTCTCTTTTTCTAATAATGACTACAATACAAGGCTAAAGAAAATGGAAATGGAAAGCAAAACCGTTACTCGGTGTTACTGACACACAGTCATTGATTATAATAAGTTTATTGAACTTTAACCAGCTAAAACGGTTTTACAGTGCAGGAGGAAAGTGCATTATCAGCTTGAATCAGACATGATACCAACACAGCTCGACTTGCACCTTCATTTCATTCCAAACCCAGAGGAGAACAAATATTTCTAAACACTTCATCCAGTAAAAGATGAAAAAGTGATTCATGAACCAGAGTCTGCTTCAGCTGTCGTCCTACGATGACAAACAACCAAAAATGTCATCTGGCTTAATGAATTTGTTCACTCATGCACTTTTCATTCCATTCAGTCATCAGTTCACTCCTTCACTCCTTCAGTCATCCACAGCTTGCTAATCAGACTAAATCGCCATTTTGTTTCACTTCATTCACCATTCGAATCATGACAAATCAGATGATGTGTGCGATTCAGAAGTCTGGAAGCAGGCAAAGTCATTCACTCAGTCACTATTTCGTCCATTTCCATCCGTTTCCTCCCATCCACTCATTCATTCACTCCACTGGCGCGTTAAGAAAGCACAGTTCATGCCCTCACCATTTACACTAATAGACAGATGACCGAGCCATCCCTCCTTGTGTCCGTCCCTTTACCATTAGAACCCACCAGATCGATACACTGGGGCGGCACGGTCATTTGTGCCATTCATTCCCTGTCCAGTCCGTTGCCCTTGACTTCAGAAAACTATTGTCCAGCTCTATTATTTGCTCTGTAGTTCCCTTTCACCGTCAGCCTCACCCAAATGCTTTATTGATTGACTGGCTTTACGGCCTCAGGACAGCCAATGACAGTTAGAGACCACCACAGACACTATTCGACAGTTAAGTTCTATCCCGGAGAGAAGCGATGAAGCGTACAAAAAGGATCTTCACGCAATTTCTATGTTGTTTAGGGCTGCCGTTATTTTCTGTTCTCTGTGACAGCTTTTCTATTCATCTACTGGGAACAGTGCCAAAATCTGCTCTGAAACTATACACATTTTTTAGTGACTGAAATAAGATTACATTGTCCAACACCCACAACTGCTATAAAAACCTACATAAAATCAATTTCTATATGTGTTCATGACAGCGGAGTGTGTGCACAGTCAGATGGTAATGCTCAGTGTAGGATGAAGACTAAAGCTGGCAGAATACTCTCTGCAGAAACACAGTTTGACAGGCTCTGAGGGGAAAAAAACAGGTCATGTTTTCAAGTGAAATAAAGCTCCAAATGTGACAAAGACTTTTGCTCCGTTGGGCTGTTTAGTCTTTTGTGACATTTTACGGTCAACTCTGCATTTTGAGCTGATTATAAAATCTTTCAGCTTTATGTCTTATCAGATAGAGAGGAACCCATTTCCCTCTTTGACATTCATGCATTTTCACCATTTAGGGTGTCACTAAACGAGCGGTAGCAAGTACAGCACACTCACATCCCAATGTTTCACTGTGCTGTGATTTTGACAAACTTTTCAGGCTGGAAGCATAACACGACCCTTAACAAGAGTGTGAGATGCTTAACACACATGACTCACTGATAAATGTAGTCAGCTAAGGTGTGTTTATCTATCAGATCAAGTTGATCATATCTTTCATGTCCTCGTCAAGCTTCCTCTGCATATAGAAACACACCTCCGCAAAGCATCATGTGCAACAAGGAGAAAACAAAATAGACTGCAAAGACATCAGGTGCATACACATACGCCTTCAGCGCTTTACAGATGAGGCCTGCAGCCCTAACCGAAGAACAGACCATCTAAGAAGATTCATGGTTTCAACAACCTCCACCCCCCCACTACACTCGTGTGTCTCTTAAAATCATCTTAGCTCCTCCCAGCAAGGATGTGAGAGAGATGCACGAGGAAGAGTCATGCAATATTGTTCCAAGGTGCAATACTATTTATTATTACTATTTAATAATCACAGCAATGCAACCACTTCTCTACATTCTCCTCTTTTGCAATGTACTGTGCTGTACATAGCTTATTTATTCTTGTATTCATGTATTTTTGTGCCCCTTTTAATTGTTTTAATTGTTCTTAAATTGTCTTTTAAATGTATTAAAAGGTGTAGCACTCCCAATACAATGATAATAAAGGCTATTCTATTATGCCATGCTGCACAGCTATATCTGTCATGTGGAGGTCACGTCACATCCTTCTCCACAGAGGATCCATCTGTGTTTCCTCGCACTAAGCTAAATGGAATTTAGCCTTCATTAATTTTACTGTTCACACCTGCGGTTTTGTTACATTTAAAAATGCCTCGCATGGAAAAAGGGCTATATTAGCAACCCTGAAGGTGACACGCCTAAATGTATTACTGATATTAGTAACACCTGTGTTTGAAAAGTCTGCATATCTTGTGTTAAAGAAGCATATCAGCCAAATGTGAGCACTGCATCATTTTAATTTAGCATTAATGTCTAAACTGATAGTTAAGCCATACTTTCACACTCTGAATGATGGGTATTTAGCACTTCCATCTTACTTTCATCACAGCAGCTCTGTGTAACTTGCTGACAGTCTAACAAAAGACTTCTCAGAGGGACGAGTTTGAGCAGCTGTTCTCAATTTACAATCAATTTATAAGAAGAGTATTTAAATGACAAACAGCTGGCTGAACAAGCAGCCAACAGCCTGTTGAACTTGTAGTGTTGAGACACTTCCTGGAGGAACCACGCCAATTTTTTTATTTTTTTTTCTTGATTTGAAACATAATTTTAATATGTCAAAAATTTCATAATTTCATTTGGGAATTCAAAATCTGTCTCAAGTCCCACGCCCTTTCGCTCAGGAAGAAAACTGAAGTAGATAAAGTGATTTTCCCTGCTGTGCTTAAACGCCAGATCTTTATGGTATGACAGTAGTTCTACATTCCACGTTTACTCAATCCAACTGCAGAAATTCATCATTTAACTTCTTTTGATTTAAATGGACAGACAGGTGAGGACAGAAGGGGAAATGTGAGTAGGTGATAGAGAGACATGCACTAGAAATTCAACACAGTGAAAAACGACAAAGCAGAGAGAATGTGGGGGTAAACATGGTAAATACCAAAAGCCAATGTGGAAATTTGCACATGAATACCCCCCGTGAGAAGCTCATAGAATATTTTTGATACACAAGTTGCCGAGATGAGATAACCTTTGACCTTTTCAACATGGCGGAGTGAAGACTCGCAAGTGTTTACTTTATTACAACAACACTGTTTTTGAGCTGGTAGGTAAAGTTATGTGCTTCAGATTAATATAGACCAGGCTTATGTAGCTAAAACAGAAATATTAGCCATCTCTTTTGTCCTTTAAAAAATCTACTATTCATGAACTATAAAAAATACAGCATATTATTACCGTTTGTGTTTTGATAAATCCTCTTTTTGCTGTAGCTGATGGATTAGGCAGTTTAAAAGGAGTTTCCCAAAGAAACAGGTCAGGATCTGTCGGTTCGCCATGTTTCATTTTCACTACGACAACAAACACACTTGAACACATCGCAGTGGTAATTTCCAGTTCACAAGTGGAAAGGATCATCTTTTTCATAGCACACGAAGGCAGCGTTTGCTTCCCGTCTGAATCCCCCAGTGATTTATAAGAGATGCGGTCCTTCGCAGATCGCGGCGAGAAAGACGACATAAGATGGATGATGAGGACGACGCAGTGCTTTAAGGACCGGTGCCATAAATAAATTTGACTGATTGAAATGTGATTTAAAATGGTAAGTAGAGAGCAGATGTCTGAGAGCTATTTTTATAACTCCCATCACATGAATGGCTTCAAAAAACCTCTTAGTGATAATGGCCCCAGCCCGAACCTGCCTCTCCTCCAAACACAAACGTGATCGATTGAAACTGTGTGCACACAAAAAGCTCCAAACAACACACATGTCAGTGTGCCAGCTGCAGGCAGAGCTAAAGAAACTGAAGAAAGCATGTGGTTTTGAGCGACTGAAACACCTTAACGTCCAGTTTTCCGAATTTTTTCAGTTATGTCTGAAAGCATCAGCATGAGTTAGCATGACCAACCCATCTGCGTTTAAAGGAATAGTTCGACATATTGGGAAATAAGCCTTAATTGTTTTTTCACAGTGATAAATGAGACGACTGATACCATTCTCGTGTCTGTGCAGTAAATATAAAGCACAAGCCAGCAGCTGGCTAGCCTGGCTCTGGACATACACTTGTTTTTCTTTTCCCCTGTTCTCCCTTTTTAGTCCTTCCCTGTTTGTATCTTTCTCCTCCTTTCTGTCTTTTACATCTTTTGTCTCTCACTTCGCCCTTCCCTCTTCTGCTGCCTCACTTTGGTTTGGCAGCAGTTTGCTTAGTCTGTCGTCTGACAGATGGCCGTGACACATAGAGGTAAAAAGAAACACTTTATACACACATTGAATTAAAAAAACAACAAAAAAAAACCAACACACACAAACACACACTGGGCTCATTCAGAGGAGGACAGTCGAGTCGTCTGTCACTGTGGTGTGAAGCCAGTTTCTGTCCAGCTCTCTGGTCAGCGAGAGAAGAGCTGAAATTAATCTCATAAATGCTCATCTGCAATAAAAGATAATGTTATAATGGCATGGCAGGCGTGGTTTTTAAATATCGGTGTGAGGTATTGCTCCATTTTTGTTTTATTTGGTTATCTTTTAGACTTGTTTAATCCGCCTTTTCAGGATTTTTCTCCTGTGGCGGTTGGTTTGTTTCCATGGTTTGAGCCACCTAACAACTCCCGTGGGTGTTCGTGTCCCTGAAGTATGTGTTTATCTCTGGCTTTGTTGTTGGTTTATGTAGGGCAGCATCAAGCATTTCACCGCACTCTGTGAAATAAAGAGTTTATACTGCAAAGAGACACTTTTGGGGCTTTTAGTGTCATGCTGTAGCACAGGGTGAAAGAAAACTAAAAAGGGCCAGTGAGAAATTGACGCCAGACAGGTCGTAAACAACACTCATTAATATGTGACAGGCACATGCTGTATGTCAAAGCACCTGCAGTCAACGAACTACAATTCATTTTGATATTCAAATTTCAGTGAGATGTCAAAAGAGCCTATATCTGCCTGCTGCACACTTCAAAAACAGCAATTTCCTGATTGAACTGAACACACCTCTCGCTCCCCGTCTCACGACTTCATGTGAACTCTGGAGCGAACAGAGTGCTCCTCCTCTCAACTCCTCCTCTGAGAAATGTCTGGAAAGATATTTAAAGCCCTTTCAGTAAAAAGGCAAAACACACATACTCAAATCTTTTAAGAATTTATAGAAACAGAAAAGCCACAATCTATAAACCATCAGAATCCATGTATATTTAACATCAGTTTAGATTTCAGGTCTATTTTTAGTCCATTCATGTTCACATTTCACAGGAACAATTAAAAGCAAAAATAAACCTTTTTATTATCAAACTCAAGGATCTACGCAGCCATCTCACCTGATCTCTGAGAACAGGATGGACTTCAAACCCCCAACAGATCAGACCAGGAGCATGTGTGCGTGCGAGTGACACATGTCAGCTCATATTTGTGTATGTAGGAGTTTGTGAGCTCATGCATTAGTGTGTCAGACTGGTCACAGAGTGTGTGCATATGCGCGTGTGTGTGCGTGTGCGTGTGCGTGTGCGTGTGTGTGTGTGTGTGTGTTGCAGTCTTGGTCAAGCCTTTAATAGTCAGAGTATAATCCACAGTAATCTGATAACATCCACTGATAGATTAATGATTCACCAACACAAACATACCCACACTCGCACATCTATCTTTGTGAGGACACTCGATGACAAAGCATTCCCTAGCCCTTTACCCTTACTGATGAAATAAAAGCTGATGTAGGAATTTTCTATTCTGCCGTATATTCAGGCCAAACCTAGTTTTGATTTCACAGCGTAAATCCAGATGAAACCATCTGATACAACGAGCCGTGTCAAAGGACTGATTTGCTCTGTGACAAAATCCCTGCAGGAGACAACAGTAGAGGACAGGGCATCAGGCATCAAGAGCAGCAGAAAGAGAGGAGGCAGTGAAACACTGGAGGACAGCAGCACACAGTGATGATACAGTATGCTGATGAGGGTTTTCATTATTTAAAATCCTGCCTAAATTAAATTTGTCACTCTGTTTTGCATTGCACTGTTACATCTTGTATTTGTACCCAGGGAATTTATCTTGAAAACAGGTCAGCGCCTTCTGTTTTTCTGTGAAAAGTCCCTGCTAAACTAAATTAAATTAATTAGTAAAGTAAATTAAACTCATTTATTTCTACACAAAACTAAGAGTCTACAGCCACGCTAGCAGCCTGAGAGTCTGTACTGATGGCTGAATTCTTACAGTGGCATTACTGTCATGCCAGTGCTAAGTAGGTTTAATAGTTTACCATGTTAGTTTAGCATGTTCACATGATAATTAGCACTAAACACAAAGGGCAGCTGAGGATGAGGAGAATGTTTTCAGTTTGCTGGTATTGGTTAAATCAAAATGTTGACCCCAGTGGTGGCACTAGATGAAGACTCAGGGGAGTTATTACAATTCACCCTGAAATATGACATGTATGCCTGCATCAGATTTCATGAAGATGTGTTGAGACATTTCACTAAAAAACAACTCTCAGCTTCATGTTGGCACTAGAAGAAAAGTCAGGGGATTACCAACTCATTAGGATTCATCCTCTGGGGAACTTGAAAGCGCAAAATAAATACCACAGCAATCCATCCAGCAGCTGCTGAGATATCTCAGTTGGCCCAGAGCGAGCTAGAGCAATGTCAGCAGCATGGCTAGAGAAAAGAAATAAACGGAAACATTATGCTCCACATCTCCTGCTTTAGTTCAAAAATTATATCTAATGTGTCTCCCGTGCGTTAATGTGACCAAAAGCAGCGTGACCGGCCTAGAGCGGCGAGTGCTGTTAGTGAGCTGAGACAGCCAAGGTCTGTCCTGCTGAAGTGTCCTGAAGCAAGACACAAGAGTCCAGAGCCCAGCTCTGATCAGACCTACACCCTCCCCCTACACCCACTCTCACTCTCGCTCTCTCCGTTTGCATGTTCATGTGGAGGGTAGTGACATTCCAAACAAATAAGCAGGCTGTGGAAGTGGGTTTTAAATACTGATATTATCGGCCGATATTTGCATTTTTACGTGTATCAGCATCGGCCATTGCGAGCTGCTGCGTTTACCGATATTTTCTTCCCTGCATTATTTACAGACAGGTGTCCACAGGCAGCTCCATGTTGCTGGAAACACAGAAAGCCACCAGGCGCCCAGAGACGCCTTTTTTATGTTCAATAAATGTTCCCTTTTTTTATTTGAAACTCGTAACATTTGTATATATAAATTTATACTGTTGCACCATGGGTCGATTCCTCTAGACGTCTGGCACATATTGCAGAATTGACAATAAAACGGACTCTGACTTTGATTTGTGTAATTTTTATCATGTAAATTGAGGGAGCTCAAGGCTAAGGCTGATGGGGGAAAAAATCGGTATTGGCATTGGCCCTAAAAAAGTCCTGAACAGGGTTCGAATCCCACCTACGGCCCTTCACTGCATGCCCCCCCTCCCCTCTCACTCCAGTTTCCTGTCATTCTTCAAGCCGTCATATCTGATTCCGCATCGATTAGAGAGTACTCTTTTCTCCGAAGAGGCCAAATACCTCACAGTTACAAATTCCAAACGGAAAGTCATAAGTTGCCTTAGCGCAAACAAAAATCAAGACATTTGATAGACAATTTCCGTGCACACATGACAGAATAAGAGCTTGTCACATTGTATTAAGGATCAAACAAACCCTTGTTTAGTCTAGAAAATGTTTAATTGGATTTTTTAACAATAAATAAATAAATAAAAGAGCTTGGTATTAAGTTTAGTAAAGTTTTATTTTAATTTCTGTGTTGCATATTCTTATTATTTTTAATACTGTAAAAATACCTTTGCACATTACTGCCTAGCTCTTTCATTTGAAACTGTATCTTGTTTATACACCAAAGGAAATTCCTTCTGATTCTGATTCTGTTATATTATTATGAATATTAATACACATTAACCTCATGAGTGATAGGGTGAGAGGGAGCAGGGGCCGGACTGAAGCTGGGCCCAGATCAGCTCCAGGTGTGGTGCTCAGGAGCAGAGTCTGACCTTTGACCTCCTTGAGGAGTGAAAAGAGTGAAACGTCACAAAAATATCACACAGCACTGGTTGTTTCAGAGGGAAACCACAGTCTCTCTGGATACACAAGAGGGGCTTTATCAAAACTTAAATGGTATAACAAATCATTTCACTTTTATCATCTCTCTAAATGAGAGGATGTCGTATATAACCCGCCTGACTGCTCAGATAATCATCACAAATGTGGCGCATGGGAAACTAATCACCTTAAGTATTTAACATCACCTGATTTCTTCTTAATCATATCTTCCTCTTCTTGGCCCGGTTGTTTAGCTCTGCTGTTAAACTGACCTGAATACTCTGCTTTTGCTTTGCTTTTCCTATCAAAGCACTTGGTAAACTCTGCCTTTAAAAGAATGCTATATAAATTAAGTTATTATTTCTTAGGGAAAGAGCCCACGTTTACTGTGTTCATCTTCTTAGTTTGGCGTGTTAGCTAGCTAGCTAATTAGCACTAGTTTAACACTAAAGCTGATAGCAAGAACACGCACAAACAATTTACCAAAGAGGGGAAAGTGTCTACCCTAAAAACAAATCAAACACACAGAAACCCCACTTTTCAAATTTGCTTCTCCTAATTTGCCTAATCGTCACAGTTCAAGAAAACCAATTCAAATTGCAAACTCATTCAAGGGATTTTTTTGTTGCAGTTCCTGAACTTTGAAGTTCTTCTAGTTTATAAACCAGGCCTTTGTAGATGTGAATGAGGAAGTGTCTCATAGCCAACCATGAGAAATTATGAGCGCTTTGAAAAGTCTGCTGGAGGACAGCTCAGCATATTAGCGGAGAACCACGGTACGGTATGTGTTTTCTACAAAAACATGACATCTTCATCTGCAAGAGACCAAACGAGCGCGCAGACATTCACATTGTGATAATATCAGTGTTTCAGGTCGCCTGTGGTGATGCCGTCCTCTCTCAACTTCTCTTAATCGGGAGAAGAAAGAATCTGGAACAACTCTTTTTTTTCCCCTCTTTAATCACAGCACTCCTCTGGCAACACACACGCACGCATGCATGCACGCACACACGCAAGCACGCACGCACGCACACACGAGAAGAGCGAGGTTTCATGAGGTGGAGAGGATGCAGATGGAGGGTTTTTGGCATTTGGAGCTGGTTTTCGTTTGTTTGTTAGTTTGGTTTTTTTGCATCCCAGCACAGATTTTGCAGCAATGCAGTGTTTAAGTTTAAGCTGTTTTTGTGCCTCTGTGGCAGAATAAAACTGTCAAATTACATGTGAGTGAACTTTTAGCCTGCAAGCACCCCCTCCTTCCAATGTCTCCTAACTTAATTTTGATCTCATCTCTCTTCTCCTCCTTTTTCATAAGGTTGCATCTCCTCCCTGTTTCTCCTCCTTCACATACAACCTCCCACTCATCAGCCATCATCCAACACTTCTTTTACTCAATTACCCTCCTCTTCCTTCTTTCGTCCCCCTCGGGTATAAATACAACGCTATGGATTTAAATCGTGCAGTCTTTCATCCGAAATTAAAAACAAACAATAAACATGCTATATCGTTAGGAAGCCTTTTATCCTAGGCCTTCAGAAATCACATTTAAACACTTAATTCCTGTGTTACTTGTGACTGATTTCTAAAAAAACAATAACATATAGACAGTTTTCGCTGATGTCATTATTTTACGGGACGTACATGTTACAACTTACAACTTGTTACAATCACAAAGAGCCTATTGATGAGCCAAATAATACAAATCAATCTGTTCCTCTGTGTGGAATGAGCCAGATAATTTCTCTACACATATTTCTGCAAATGTAAACTACTCCAAAAAAGGAAAAAACAATGCATGGCATTGACACCCTTCATCCAGCTGTAATTTAGCTGTCAAATCATTTGGTGAAACTCACAGCCTGTTTACTTCAGTGCAAACACATTAGTACAATTAAAGGCATTTTTTTAAATCCATGCTAACCGTATGAAGGAGGACAGAGCGAGGACTGGGAGAGAGAATAAGTGTTCAGGCTTTCACCCTCTACTGTGACATACACAGAGGAAGGAGATGCTGTCCGTCTGTCTAGCTTTCTGATGTTTAATAAGGTGTGACAGGAGGGGAAGTTATCAAAAATACAACAGAAGTATCTCAGACACACACAGGCTGTAGGAAATGCCTGCTCTGCTTTTAACATGTGGAGGAGCTCATTAGTCTCTGTGTAACTTTAAAATAATAAAACCTCTACACGAGAGAAAAAGGAGAGAAAAGAGGGAGAACAACAGAAAGAGGAGGGGGTGTTTGTAAAATCCACAAGACTTCAACTCCGAGGTCTCATCGACTTCACTCAGTTGAGAAGTCAGACTTCACTGAGCAAACTGTGACAAGTCTCACCAGGGTGTGTGTGTGTATGTGTGTGTGTGTGTGTGTGTGTGTGTGTGTGTATGTTAGTGTGAGAGAGAGCGAGAGAGAGAGAGAGAGAGAGACACTTGGGGGGTGTGAGTCAGCTCAATGGAGCAATTGTGTGTTCTGGCCCTCTTCCCATAACCCCATCTGCATCAGACACACACATACACACACACACACACACACACACACACACACACACACACTTAGCAAAAAAGACACACATTCCAAAAATTTAGAGTTCTATCTAATGTCACACACAAACATACGCAGAAATAATCTAAGTGCAACACCAGCTGAAGTGAATGATGTCGGAGCCCAAATGAAGATATAACAATAAGCGAAAGACACACATTTATGCATCGTCCACTGTTGTGTCATTAATTAGAAAAGTCTTACTGGTGAAGACTAATGCGGTGCTCAGAAAATGTTCGCTGCGTAAACCGTGTTTCTCAGTTTTAAGTATCTGCTGGGATTCTGCACAGCTGCAGCTCAGCACAACGGAAAGTTGGACTCCTGGATATTATTCCACACAGGGAAACTGACTAAAGCTGTAATGATCGGCATAGTTGGAACTATTTTGATAATCGATTGATTGTCATTTTTCAGACAAAAATGCAGAATATTTCCTCGTCACAGCTCCCTTTAAGAATTTTCTCCGAGCAGAGCCATTACATTATTGTTTAATCAAAACATTAAACGCTAACACGGGGAGTTACATTATGAAAGCAGGCGGCAGTGGAGCAGCACTGACTGGGTGCAGAAAGCTGTGTTTCATTAGTTGTTCAACATTCCCTCGTTCACTTCCCCTCAGCCCTTGGCATTACGCAGCAGCACACGTCACAGAGGCCACTTGGAGAGCTGCGGGAAATTGGGCAGGGAGGAACGGGGGATGAAATGGAACGCACCTTCCCTCGTTCACTTCAGCCCAAACTATCATGGATCCACCACCAGGTGTAGGTTTAGCGCTGTTCTGCTTTTTACTAATAATCAGAAATACTTTTAGACTCTTTTTAATAAGATGAAGTTCTTTTCTACGGATGACTGCAATATGTCGGCACTGTCTGCACTTTGTAAACAGCTGCATCATCTTTGATTCAGAAACTTCTGTTTGTGATCTGGATAATGATTATCATCATTATTGTTGCTATGATATATTGCAAAACAAAATGTATTCTATGCCTTTACAGATAACGTTGAGAAGAAACCACACAAGTCAACTATAGATATAGACATATGAACAAAGTAGGCTAAATATTTACTAGTCATTTTTAAGTAAAATATTAAGCATCAAAGAGATTTTCTTAAACTATCTGCTAAACAGGTGAACAGCCCACATATGTATACATAAGACTTAAGACTTAGACACATAATACATAAGATATTTATATAAAAATTAAACTGCAGCATGTCAGATAGTGAAGTTTTTTAATGATGAAAAAAGTTGCTTTATTTATTCATATTGTTCTTCTTTAGTGGTGAGCAATCACAGAGTTTAACATCCATTACTGCCTCCTACCCATGGATGCATTCTCTTCCACCGAATGCATTACTGCAGTGCATTGTGGGTAATAACCACCTCTGGAGTGACTATCGTTGTTCACTCAATCACTCAGTCCTCGGAAGGTCCATCTCACAAGTTCACATTAGTTTTTCAGACTATTGGAACGAGACGTATGATGGCAGCGGGGATTCCCCCCAGGGGAAAGTGCTGAGGGGAAGTAACCGGTCAAGACAGACGGCCGTCTTCCATAGAGCTGGGTCTGTCTGACGTTTCTGCCTGTTAAAGGGAAGGTTTCATTGCCACTGTGTACTCAAGGGAGAATTGCTGGGTTTATGTAAATCATAAAAAAGTCATTGAGTGTGGTCTTTACCTACTCTGTAAAGTGTCTTGAGATAACTGTTGTTGTGATTTGGCACTGTAAAAAATGTAAAATTGAATTGAACGAGTTGTGTAATGTTGAACCATTATTGGAACGCACCACAAGTGTTTATGGGGACCACCGACTGAGAGGGAGGTCAGGAAGGGACATACATGATTGGAGGATGAATGTAATGTGATTAAACAACCATTTCTACCACTATCAGGTTGCATTTATTAACAATTAACAACTGATTGATTAACCGTCTAGTGCCATCTTCAAAATGCTTTTGTCTAAAACCGAAAGATATTCAATTCACAACTACAGAAAACAGAAAAAACAACAAATGTGAGAAACATTTGAGACGCTGGGAAGTTTGTATACGTTGTAGTTCTGCTAATCAAGAGTGGGGGTGGAAGAACGCCAAGTACGCCACCAAGCTTTTTATACCTGCAGTGTTTAAAAGTGACCACTGTACATTCATTAAACATCAAACTAACTTCCCATGGAAACAGAAAAAACTACTGCTCATTAATACTTGACATCATATTTCATTTATCCGTTAATGACTACTATTAACTGGATTAATGACCAGAGGCCAAACTCCCGAACACTTATGTATTCCTTCAACCCATCCGTTCATCTGTCCGTCTGTGATGACTCACCCTTCACAATAAGATGAGCTCAGGTTCATAGTGTCATGGTGTCCGTTAACATCTTTTGTTGTAGGACTGTAATGCCTTTGAACACACACACGTGCGCGCAGAGAGAAGAAGTCTTTTCATGTTGAGGGAGAAGGGTCCGAGACAGGACCTTCTGTGTTTCTGGACTGCTGAAGGAGATGAAAGAGCATCAAAGGCCAGGCGATAAAAAGTGAGAAAGAATGCAGAAAAGAAAGCTGGAGCGCGTCCATTTGATTCACGGCTGTTGACAGGAGCTGTGAAGAGATCTGTGAGAATCGAGCGGTCAGATGAACAAGAAAGGCAGGGCGATGGGACACGACACTAGACCCAACAAGCCATCACTGTTATCCTGTCTTCATCCCTCTGTACGGATCTAAAGATGATCCTTTTATGTGACTGAGCAGCACTCAACAGAGTCATAACACCCCCACATGGAAGCATGATGCAATCAAAAACTGGCAATCAACAGTCTGAAAACAAAAAAAATGTTGAATTTCCCTGAAATTCTTTTTTTATTTTCCCCCACTAGGCAGTAATGAGTGATCATATTCAGGACTGTGAAAGCTGCTTATTCCTCGCTGCTAGTCAGCGGGAGTTTGAGAATTAATTCTAACAAATGAATCCCGATGATGAAAAAGTTCAGATTCAATTTGTCAGGATAGACGGAAGGCGCTGCTGTAGATGCCGAAAGAGGGAATACAAAACAAGACAAGGCAAGAGGGAGGAGTAGATAAAGATGGCGAGAGAAGAAGAAGAAGAAGAAGCAGGGAGGGAGACGGGGTGAAGTGCTGAATCATCTGCAGTGGAGGGGAAAGTAGGCCAGGGTGGAGAAAGGGTGCAGAGGGTGGGGATGTTAAAATCTCCAATTCAGTTGTACAAACTCTTTCATCAACCACTTGCTTCCTCTCTTTTCTTTCCCTTCACCCCCCTCTTCCTCCCTGCCGACTTTGATACCCCTCATCCTCCTCCTCCTCCTTCTTCTCTTCGTCTCTGCTAACAGTAAATGATTGTCCCCTCCTCGACCACAGCGGCAGTCTGTGATTACTACCACCAAATGCTCCTTTTTGCTCTAAGACAATCTGCATGACTGGGATTGCTTTCATTACAGGGAAATTACTGTTAATTTGTGAAAATTGCAGCTCCTGTTGTTGTTGTTTTTTTTAATACAATATAATGGAGAACATGATCAAGTCTTGCTCTAAAATAGAGAAAGATGAAAGCTACAAATAGCTTTGGCAAGATTTTAATGAATTTACAGTAAAAAAAATGATGCTGAGGTCATAAATGTTACAGTACTGATACACACAGCACATGTCACCTTATACCAGAGGAGCGCGTGTGCGTGTGTGTGTGTGTGTGTGTGTGTGTGTGTGTGTGTGTGTGTGTGTGTGTGTGTGTGTGTGTGTGTGTGGTCGGAACAGGAAGGAGCTGTAAGTCTATAAATATTTTCTTTCCCATACAAGGAGAAAAGTTTTCTGTAACCCTGCAGGGGAAGGTGTGTTTTAGTGAATAGGTATCATGTATGGATGTGAGGAGTGGTGGTGGCTGGTGTGTGCGTGTGTGTTGCTTGTTTAGGTTGAACCGAAGCCAAGGTTTCCACAGTCGCACATATGTTGACGTGTGTGCTGCATAAATCTTTACGTAGATTTAATTTAGAAACACATCACCTTTGCTCTAGATTTTAAAAACTCTCCGTACACACACACATCAGCTATTACATGAAGCACATGTGCAGGAGCTTGAGTCCGACTCACACTGTTATGTATTAAATTGATGTTGACACACTCCTGTTTGGACATTAACCAGGCTCGTTTGGCCTGGCATCAGTAACATCCTCTAAAGCAGCCCCTCAGTCATTACACAATGCTATCAATCGAACGCCTGATGTCAGCCGGTCAAATCCGATTCAATTATTAATGTAGAACGAGGGCGGTGTAATGTAAACGTAAATCTGCTCTATGTGAGGATGTCCTGAAGAGCTCAAGACTTGAAATCAAAGCAAAGTAAACCTTCTGTCATCCTTCTCTCAGCTGAACAGCAGTCACTCACTCTTTAAAGGGGAACTCCAGAGATTTAGTATTGCACTGCAATAAATTTGGCAGGACCGGCAAGAGAAAGATTGAACACAGAACGTTCAAATTAAAGGAGCAGAGACATCCTGACTTATAGCTCCTTATATAGGTCAAGCTACAAAAACACTGGATCCTACAATTCCCATGATGCAACTCAAACCTGGCTTTCATTTAGGCCTAGACCAGGCCATAAGGGAGTGCTCCAGACTTTGAAGCCAATTTGACATAGTGGCCAAACAAGAATAACAACTTCTCTGTCAGTCACTTGATGCCATTGGGCCAAAAAATACCTTTTCTATTGACTTACATGGTTAAAGAGATAATATTTTTCAAATATCACTACCCCGAGAAATGATAATAGTACCATAGGTTGATTCATTTGGTCCCATGCTGCAGGATTAAATAATTTAATTCCCATCCAAGTTAGCTAAAGGGCTAAACCAGGTGTAGCAGGGAGATGTCTATAGTGCGCCTGCTCTATGGGCCTAACAGTGTGGACGTTGTGACATTCATCTGGGTATTTTAGATTAATTAGTTGAACTTCTTGGGCTTCATAAGCCACTGAGTAGCTTTTAAAGTAATCAAAGGGGTTCTGCCTCAGACACACTGGCCATACCAAACCAACATCAAAGAACTAGCAGCAATGAAGGCTGACTGTCTCGGCCAAATGTTGCACATGAACACACCTCAAAGACTACAGCCAATGGCCGACTAGCACATTCATTCATCGTCATTGTACAGAATTCAAGAAAATGAGGAGCACTACTCTTGGTGCAAAACACAGGAAAAAACATTACAAAGACCAAAACAACTTATCAAACAAGCTTTTAGACCCCCAATTCCAATCACACACTTGTCTTTCATACTTCCTGCCCCCAGTTTGAGATAACCCTGCTGACATCACTATGACAACATTAGGGTTATTTTCTCAGCCTTGACAAAAGCTCCTCTAGAGCCAAAGAAGAACATTACAAAACTGTTCTCACAGGCTGATTAGCAGTAACCACAGTCAGTGAACGGAGCTCCTTTACATGAGTGTAATGATAATAGTGTTCCTTTCAAGCCTCACCCAGCATATTCTTTATCCGCCAATACCAGTCTGTGCGTGTAAACGCCTATGACTAGTGTATGCGGCCGTTTGTGTATTGTGCGCATACGCCAGGATCGGAACACCATTGCATCTTGTATTACGTTAGCGTTCACAAACATGTTCAACAGGCTGAAGTTACAGAAAGGGGAGCAGCAGTTAAGGACTTTAACAAAAGGTTAATTACACACTTAAACACTACTTCTGTAGGTTTTCTGGAGCACAAAGGACACTTTTCTGTAATGGGATACAGGCCCTTTGAAACAAATTGCTACTCTCATCATGCAGCTCTCCCAGGGGGAAAGGCATACGTCTCATTTTGAGTTATGACCAATGTTTTCAGTAACCAGACAATGACATATTACAGACCTTAATCAAGCCATTTTTATGAGCTGGTTTGACAGTTAGGGGTGGGTACTGTTTTAGGGTGTGTTGTTCTCAGCTGGATTCAGTACTTGAACATTTGGCAATGCTCCAATTCAAAAGGCAGCTGAAAATATCCTTATCGTTACATTACATCTGTGACATGGAGGAGACAGCAAGTAATGCTGATAATTGTATAAAATGAAACTATTTATCAGCTGTGAATACTGCACCGTGTCCAGAGGTGTGAACATCACAGAACAAGAGCACACAGAACAAGTGCATCGCAACCGGTATGTTCAGTCCGATCACACCCAAAAGTGTAAATAAAAAAACGCTTCATGTGTTAGACTTGAATTTTATTTATCTACATAGATCAGTCCAGCAGAGTTTATTCATACTGTATTATTTACGCAATCACATTTTATGTCGTCTCATGTAATGTTTTTTTATTGATCATATTGAGAAATCTGAGCTGAAAACTGTCCAACAATACAGCTGAAGTAACTGAAATCATGTCACAATGTGTCACAACAAACATAAGCAGCACTATGCCAAAAACTAAGATGAAATCAGCAAGCTCATACAGGCTACCCGGCTGCTTTATGACCATAATGACGCATTGCATTGGCTTGGATCACCACGCACTGATTCAGTGGCTGTTTTAATTAACACCGGTCTGTTTTCTGGCCTCAATACACCACCAACTTTTTTTTTATATACGTGTCCTTTGGCCTGATTGATTGCTGACATTTGCTCATTTATGAGAAGAATCGATCTAGTCTGAGCCGTGAGAAGATACGGTGCTACATCCAGGAATGAGCCACAATCAGCTTCTGTCTTGAAGTTCAGCTACAAACAGAGGCATTCAGTAAACAGAGCAAGTCACGCTGAGTACACAGACATTTACCTTCAGCAACATTTTGCTACCGCAGAGCAGTAACTACGTTTGTTTTAATTGCTAGTGTGCTGCTTTTTTTTCCAGGAACTTTGAGAATAGTGAGTAATAGAGAGAGAGAGAGAGAGAGAGAGAGCTCAGTAATCAGAAACAGCAGACACAGCAGACCAGCCAGAATACAAACCCTCTGGTACCACAATCCATCTCAATCCTGCCATTACAGTTGTGAAAGTGTAATTTCATTTAGCTGCGTTCATTCATTTTAATCAGTCGGCTGACATAAGCCACGCACACAGACACCTCTGCCTGCCGTGTGTGCCTTCAGATCCTAGTATCACTGCTGTAGTTACACACTTTTGGCTCAATTATTCGCAGGCAGGGTGGGACAGTGAACCCTGACCCGTGAGAGCATCTCATGCTCTGCGGCTGCCATGTTGTTAGCAGAAGGAAGAGGGGCAGTAAAGAGTAGACGGAGGATGCGCCAGGAACAAACAACTGTTCAAATGACTGTACTGTTGTAATGCAACTGTCCATGTTTTCACAAATAGAGAGGGCAAATGCAAAAACACAGTCTAAAGTCTAACCAAGAGCATGCAATCCACGACACAAGTGCTCCAAAGTTCCCAAAGATTGTTCGGCACCAGAGTGTTAGAACATGCAGCGGTGAGGGTGTGTAACAACTCATTTCAAACCAATCCAAGCTGAGGTGTTAGATGGCTTTAGCTATTCTTAGCCTATCTTGATGGGGTCTGACACAATCACATCTGCTCCACCCCCACCGAGCTGAACGCACACAATCACACCTACCTTTTAAGGCAGAAACACACAGAGACACAGAAAAAGGACTGTTGACCACAAGATCTGGGGATTTTCTGTTACTCCCTTTATGTGGATGGTTTCTAAAGATGTGGGTAAGGGCCCAAGACGGGTCACACTCACGGGCCTTCTGGCTGGTCTGTACCCGACGACAACTTTGTGTATTATAATTGGCTCCCAGGGTGACCGGCTTAATTTCTGGCCTACATAAAAACAGAACAAAGAAACAAACTAGATGAAATAAAATAAAATGCAGAAATAAAAAGTATGAGGGAACAAGCATGCAAGAGATGACGAGAAAACAGAGAAAATAGATATTTGTGCAAGATAGAAATAGAAACACAAAGAAAGCAATTACGTAGGGGATAAAGGAAATACAGGAGGGTGGGAGAGACAGAGGGGAGTGAGTGCATTACCATATGGCCTGTAGTAGAGAAACCGAAGAGTTTAACCACACACACACACACACACACACACACACAGACACGCGCGCACACACGCACGCGTTACTGTTGCTATGCCTGTCGATCTTGCCATTCCTACACGCACCACTTGAAATGTTTACACTTTTTCTAAAACACTGCGTCCAGTGTTGTCATTTCTTGTCAGGAAGCGCATTTTTATGGCTGAAATGACAACTCGCTAGCAGACTATCAGATGAAGCTAGCTAGCTAATCAAGCTAAGGTTAGTCAAAAATGCAGTCGCCGGCTTGCTTTTTCACGTTTCCAACTGATTTGTTTGTTTGTTTCTAAAGAAATTGGTCTTAAAGTCATCATCCATAACATTTGAGATACTTTGTTTCTAGCGGCCTCTTTGGCGGTAAGATGTAATTGTTATAACTGCACCGGCAGACCAACAGCTGTCAGCAGCATCGCTTAAATGGCGACTTATTTAGATCTAGAGAGGGAATGTCCCCATAGACACACAGACTGGAGTACTCGAAAAAAAGGCAACAGTTGCTTTCATTAGTGGCTCATATGATCAATCACCATTGTTTTAACTCACTCTTTGTTAGATAGAAACTTAACAGACAATTAACAAGAAGAAAATCTTACGGATTATATCTTTAAATACATACACAATGGCTACATACGCGATATTATGCAAGGACTAAGGCAAAAAGTCAGGTCACCACCAGTTAATGATCTGTGTACAAGACAGAAATAAAGAAACAGCATTGATCTTTAATTGCTTGGGTTTCTGGCGGGTAAACTTCCCCAAATCCTGGCAGCATGGCGCTGGTAACATTAGCCCAAACTCTGTTACACATTCACATATTATTTACAGGGAACCTACACACCTCAGTAAGTTTGAGTCTTAATAAATAATGCCACTACAGCAAAGACAAGAGCATAAAGTGTGTTTCAGTATTTGCCACTCAGCTACACTGTTTTCTGGCAGCGCTGGTATTCCTGACTGGAAGTGATGGGTACAGCAGCTTATTTGGAGTAACAAAGAATTTCCTACCATAAATCACTGTACAACTCATACAACTGGCACAGGCTGTAAAGTCCTGAGGCAGCAGAAGTAGTGCGGCGTTCTTTGCACATAAACCTCTGTTAATAGGAACCTTGGCCTAAGTTTATGTTAAAACACAGGCAACATGTTAAATGTATAAATGCATGCATCTATTTTTAGAGAACCGCCATCTAAGTTTTCTGTCAGAGGAATATGCCATACAGTAGCAGTCTGTTTTTAGCACCAGACTGGCTCTGCTGTCTCAAGAGTAATTTTTTTCCTTTTTAACGTTATATTCAGGCTTTTTCCTTCAGGATTTCAACCACTTAGACAGATGACGCCTATTCACTCTGGATTTTTACTGCTTTCTTGAGCCTTCCAGGTCAGACACAGCAAGTTGAAGGGATGAGTGGAAAAAAACCATCTCTGTCTCGCCAAATTGTGTAATAAGTTGCTATATAAACACAGGACAGTCTGAGACACAAACACAAGAGTCCTACATTTGCTGACATGTCCCTGAGAGGACAGCCCACAGGGAAAGCCAGCAAAATGGGAGAACACGTGGTCAAAGACACACATACATACACACACCAAGGATCTCTAATTATTCATTTCACCCCCTCCCGTCTTTCATGTCATATAATATAATAATGAGGCTCAAACAGGACGTAATTACAGGGTTCTGCACATAAACTGGTCACTTTAGTTTCCACACATTTCGTCAGTCATTCATTCTGATTCTTCCTCATTTTCAACTGGAAGAAGCCGGTAGAGTTGAGTCAGCACCTCTGCTTCCTGACAAGCAATTTCAACGTACTGTTAAAAGACACTTTACAAGCTTCTTCTGGTCTAGTATTGACCAATAACCTTACAACCTTCACTGTGGAGTTTGGACTGTGTGTCTAACAAGGGTGGAGAGCTCACAAGAAGCAGCTTTAGTGAGTTTACAAAGTCATCTTACATTACAGGAATCTATTAGATGCTGTAATTGACGTTTTTGTTGCATCTATTTCCCTCAGCCTGCTTCATTTTTCCTGAAATTACTCATTTCCCACACTTCCCAGAGTTCCTTTAGGCGACCTTCAGAGAGCAGCAGTGATCATGACAGTTGTTCAAAGTGATGAAAACTGTTTTGTTTTAAGTACGTCCAAACTGTGGTAGCACTTACGTAAAACAAAACCTGTCTGACTGCATTGCATTCTGGTCTATTGAAGCTATTGTCAGAAGTTTCTTCTGCATCTTCTTCTTGTTCAGTTGTTGAATCAGTGGAAAATGCAGAAGTTTACCATTAATGCAGGCACAGGACAAATGAATAAACAGTGCGAGTGCAGCGGGCGCTGAGCATTGCCAAACCAAGATTAAATAGTCATAAGATAATAAAAGCATGAATGACACAAATTAAACCAGGATAATCAATTGAGGAAACATCTGAAAGCCAAAGTTCATCACTAATGTTTTTATGAGTGTTTTGGGTGCATCTTTCTGACAGGACAACATTTTCACTGATTATCATTATCGAATTGCCATGAAGTGCTGCAGGGTGAGAAATGAACACCTCCCACCAGACAAGTGTTTGAAAAAAAGAAAAATCTATCTACCCACCACTTTGGCAGATGGCCAGACATTATTTGGACATTTTTCATTTTAAAAATCAGTTAAGCAGCTGAGTTTGGACACAGAAGGGCCTCTGCTGTGCTGCTGTTAAAGTTGTTTTTACAAACAACACATCTAACGGACTGCCCTTGTCTCTACAGTGCTCACTGATTGATTGATTAATTATGAGGAAGCCATCGTTGGGAAACATTTCAGCGTTATCTTTAATAAATCATGTGATGAAATAAAAACATCTGAAATAAATTTGAGATATTATTTCCTTAACTGAACATTGGATTTTACTTTTCAACAATATTTTTTCCATGTCAGCGGCGCCATTTCACACAGAAGTATGAGGACTTTATTCTTGGTTTCTTGATGATTATCAGGACAGTGTTTCCCCTTCCATTATATTAGGGGCACCCCCCGCCCCCCTTGAAAAGTCAAGTTTATTTTATTTAATTGTATTTTCTGAATAGTGTTAGATCCCAACAAAAGTCATTTAAGGATCCCTTTCCTATAGATGAGGTTCATAACCATTACAAACCTCATCATTAAATTGTCTGATTAAACATTGGCTGGTTCCCCAATAAAAGAACATTCAGGCAACCTTTAAGTTTATTTGTCTTTGCCACCCCAACACTGTAAATCTGGGGGAAACACTGCATGATATTGTCCGATAACAGTGAACAAAGATCTGCAGCACATTGAAATTTGAAGCCAAGGCATGATGTTGGCATCAGGATGCTGTGACCCAAATGTGACAGACCCACACACACATCTACTGTGAATGTTTCAGGATGAGGAAGAGGTGGGTGGCCAGGATGCCTGTTTGTATGTTATGTTCCTCGGTCCGCTCTATGTTATATTGTTTTTTTAAGTCTACAGCACCAAACAGCTGAGAGCGGGGCTTTCAGACAAAGAGAGATTCAAAATAACAGCTTGAACAAAACTATTCTCCAGAGAGCTGATACAGACAACTTACTTTACTCTAGATCTGCCAATAATAGTTGGCAAATGCACATTTTTACCTTGATTTTCAAAAAGACACATTTCACTTACAAAGCTTTTCTGAGTCTTATGGTAAAAAGTGCAACACTTTGTCATTCAGGTGGTCAAATATCAAAATAATAAATTAGAGGAGAAATAGCAAAATAGCTTGCATTTGAAGAGTCATTTTCCTGCATTTTCTGATGATTTATTCTCGAACATCATTCACATCCTTTGCATAATTCCAGTCACACAAATAGCAGCATTATAGAGCAGAATTTACATTACAGCATTACACAGTTCAGTAGCAGTGACTGGAAGTGCACCAACCAAATTATATAATTATGTGGTGGGTGGTTGCTGCACTTGTCATTTATTTAGTGATTTGAATGTCCTTGCCACAAAGAGGGCACAGGCAAAGCATCATGGCCACCTGCGCTCCCTATCAGGCTTATTTGAATAGTTAAGCCTGATAACGGGAGCACAGATTACCACTGACTGATGGGATTGCTCGCTTCACTGTGAAGTTCTGAAGACGTCAGTGTTGTGACGCGGCTACAATAGTTTGTCTCCCAGTGACAAATTTAATAAAAGATGGTTGCTTTGTTTTCTCTTGTTTGAATAAAAGACAAAAAAAACATCTCTTGCCTCGGTGCTGATCCCATGAACAATGACTATCCTCGTCCCTTTCAACTTTTCCATGATTGTTTGTTGTCTGCCAAGGAGGAAAATCCTCCAGTTTAGAGCACACTCTCAGATGCTGTTGCATTTATCCACAAAGAAACTACCAATGACCGAGAGGGCTGTATACAAAAGAAAGACAAATAGAATAAATTCATTAAATAACTTGAGTTCTCTTGCTACAGATCAAGATGTAGTGAAACTATCTGACAGTTTGATATAAACACATATAAACTGCTGCTTTAAAAAGGGAGCTGTATTCCAAATACTGGGGAAAAAAACTTGGACTGGGATTGTCTCCACATGGCTCTCTGAGACCATTCCCCAACACATCAAATAACAGCGCCTTCTCTGTTCGCATGGTACCGACGCACAAAGCACTCACATGCCCGACCGGCTATCATAACAAACAACAGAGAAACTCAGATTGTAACACAAAGAGAGAGAGGGTGACTTCAGCTTCTGCTCAGGAGGCCATTACTCCACATCCCATATTAATGCTCTGAATGTCGAGTACAGCTCCTTTAAATGCCTCCCTTTACGGTTCTATTAACTAAGCTATTTGTCTTCCTTCTTGGAGATGTCTAGGTCTATATCTCCTGGTTTCTGCACAGCTGTCTCTGTTCACTACAGTCAGTCATTGGGTTTCAGGGCTGGCAGGTCAGGACTAACTGCTTCTGACTGGTGGAAATAAAAGCTGCCAAAGCCGACACAACCCACCATTCTCCTGCTTTGGATCCAGTTACTCTTTTTCTTCCACTTTTCCCTCGTCTCATCATTCTGTCTTAATCTTCCGATTGTCAACCCCTTTTTCTGTGTCCTTACTGCAGGGCCTAAGTTAGATTAAGTGCTTGAATTGAGCATTTGCTAAGTCTTGCCTCCATTAGTTACTGTTGCTTTCCGTTGTCAAGGCACATCATGGCTAACTGTGGTACTGTGATATTTAGATGAGTTAGCTGATATTAAGCTAGCTTTCTGTGTATTGGAGTGCACACAGGGTAAACAATAGCTATAAAGTGATGAGCCATGTTCAAAGACACACACTAGCCCATGACGATTTCATAAACAAACACTCCTTCAACTGTGCAATGAAGCTAACCACGGTTTACCATTTTGTAGCTTTGTCACTTGTAGTGGGAACAAAGCAGCATTCATTTTTGCCAGCTGATGATCCACGTAGAAGACAAGGAAATAAAGGAGCAGCATTGTTGTATTCCAGTGTACAGCCATTGATTCGTAGTATTAAAAGTGTGTAAGTAAACCCGTAAGATCTTACAGTTATTCTCCAAAGCTCGACAGGAACGCTGTGCCTCGTTACGGTTGCTAAGCTGTGACTCTCTTCAGGGGAGGGGTTTAGCGACGGTTAATTCCTTAAATCAACTAGGAAAGACTGGATGGGCCAGACAAAACCGTATCAGTTTCTTTCCTCCCAGGTGTACCATCAACTGTCCCATGAGCAAGGCACTTCCCCCCCCCACACACAGGTGGAGTTGCTCCAACAGAACAACACTGTCTCTCCCCAGGGACTTCCAGCTCTCAAGCTGTTTAACTTTAATGTGATTGTGACACGGTTTCTTGGGTTCAAAAGATTGTTTAAGAGAGTGTTTCTTTAACTACACACTCTGAAAATAAATACTTAGTAAAAAAAAAAACAGTGACACATCGTCTCTGGTATCTCTATTAACACTCTGGGAGCATCTGTCAGAAGTGATCATTACTTTTAACAAACACACCGAGTCGATACTTCAAACAGAAACTGTGAATTTGATAAGGATTCAGTACCCAGGGATCCAAAGCTTTATTTAAGCCTGTCATCGATTCAGTGTTTGCTCTATGGAACTGCATTTAGTTAGTTTGTAATAATGGATCTGCTCGTGCGTGCTGGCGTAAATGACACCGTATTCTGTCATTATAAAGATATTGAACAGCTGAGGGCCTCAAGTGGTTTTAAAGACACAGCTCTTTCAGCTAGATGATTGCACTGCAGTTACACAACAGCAGGAACTCCAACACACATAATCAGCATTATGAATAAAGCCCATGTGTCCATAAGCATCATATACAGTAATGATAGCAGGCACACTGCTGGGTCTGTGTGAGTAAGCTGGCAATGATGTTGTGTCTTACTCCAGCAGACAGTGCAGGTCCCTGTGTTGAGGAGCAGAGGCCGGCATCCACTTTGTTCCGCATAAATAAAAAGGGCGAAAGACGAAACAGGCACTAATAACGCACCATCATCGCCTTCACCCTCACTGAGAGTGCGAGGTGCAACTGATCCATTTTTTTCTAACATTTTCTGCATTAATGAAAAACATTGACACGCTCAGATCCGGTGAAGCCACACTGCCTGCGACGACAGGCCGATGCATGGATAAAGCCGTAGTTTTGAGACCTGCACGGACGAGCAAGAGCTGAACGCCTACAGCTGCAGATAACAGAGGCCGGAACTTTCCCTTACGAGCTCTGGACCAGCCAGCATTGAAAAAGCTCTCTGAATCCCTGCTGAGCAGATTCTCACTCCAAACTCACTCCTGAATCCTCTGGCTCAGGCTAGAAGCTAATCCAAACCTCCAGCTAATCAGTTTATGCTGAGAAATACTGCAATTATACTGTTGTGATCCACGTTTGGGAGAAAACTGAGCTCCATATCAACAGTGGACAGTGTGTGCGTGAGTCAGCCTGGCCTGACTGTTTACCACATATGTAAGGGATTTGCTCTTGCACAGTCACTCTTCCCCATTTCTGTCCCTATTCCTCAAAGTGAATACTGTTTTTATATTTACAGATACTTTACAGCTGTGATTACCTACATTTCTATGAGATGTGCGACAAAGATTACCTCATCTTAAATCCAATTACTGTCTGTCTGAAGCTTTTCGCAAACAGCTGATAACTTTCTTAAAGTCTGCGTTTTTTTGTTTTTCCTGTGGGTCGATGCCACCCTTCACTATTTGCCATCTAGCTCCCCTCTCATGCCGCTGATTATCAGGAAACTGGACTCAACAGTGGGATGTTGGTCTCAAGAGCTGGCAGGAAAAGCCCTCTGAGGTCTGTCAAACAGGGAAGACTTTAATGGGGCATCCTGATGAGCCAGCAGGCTCATGTTTGCAACATTATCCTCCTGTGTACAACAATGCACTTACAGATACAGACACAAGTTTGCACTGAATTTAGCAGCTGGGTGTCTCCCAAAGTTTCCTGTCATTATGCACACAGGTTATTGTGTATGGGAGAAGAAAGGGGAACTTTCGCTTTCAATCCTTAAGCTACACACTGCAGGATATATATACATATATCGTAGAAAGATGCCAAGAGGCAGGTTTTGTAAGACAACATAGGTCTTTTATAAAATTTAAAAAGCATGATAAATTATTTTTTTCATTGTTTGTTAATCTGTTGATTCATTTCTTGATTAATCGATTAGTTGTTTGGTCAATAAAATGTCATCTTAACAGCTTGACACTCAGTATCAATGCGTACGCTAATAAAATAAATCCAAACTGTTCAAGAGACACAGCTCAAACTTTATAACCAAAGATAGGAGGAACATTTTGTACCGTGGTTTGCTTGTGACCTCAGGAGAAGCATAGTGGCATTTCCGTCATTTTTTTTAAAACGCCAGACACAAAAAAAAAGGAAGCTTGCAAGGAATTTAACAGAAATGGCAACATTAATTTTTGCACAGGGCTCTGTGGTAGTTTACAGGCATTGATACTGCGTTAAAAAGGTCTTTCAAATGTTACAGAGATTGATAACTGTAGTTTTTTTTTGGGCGCTTTGATCTCAGGAGCCACAGTGTCAGGGGTGGGTATGACAGAGCGAGTCGAGATAATTCCTCTGGCAGAGACACTATCCTTCAGATTATTCAGAAGCTGGCATTTGAATTAGCTGCCAGGAGAGTGAGAGTCCTGCTCAGGCTCGGAGTTGCTGGATCCACCACAGTGGACGAGAGCAGCAATGACACAACATGGAGCTTGGTGAGGTGTGAAGTTGGGAGTCAGAGCACTGCTCACGCTTCTTGTCTGAGTTTCTTTGCCCTACTGAACAGTGTCCCGACAACAGTAAGTTGCCATTATGTCAAGTCTGACTGATGGTTGAACGTAAAACCACGAAAACACTTTGAACATAACTCTCAAGAAGGAGCATTTATGCGTCATTAAATTCACAACCTGTTTAATTTACCTGTCTGGTGCCAAGAGAAGAGGAAAAAAAGATGAAAAGCTAAAGGAACCACAGAGGAACTAATGGCTTATTTATGGAGCATTATTAGGAGTTGATGGAATGGGCATGAAACGATTAGTCTAGGAAGCGCATTATTAAGAAATACGCCAAAATATTCTTTAGTTCCAGCTTCTCAAATACAAGATTTACTGTCTTTTAACCTTGTATTTTGAATATGTTTGGGCTTTGGATAGTCATTCATCCAAAACTATTTATTTTAAGACATCACAGCGGACCCTGAGAACTCATAACGGGCTTTTAAAATAAAACATCATTGAAAAAATAATCTGCAGATTAATCGATAATGAACTCATTAGTTGCTTCTCTAAAGAATACTAACACTAGTAACAACAGATTCAAAAATTTTACCTTCATATCAATCAATCCCCAGCAAATGTGGATGTCATTTTCTGATGAAGACGTATGTGTGTCGGCCGCAACACAATCATTTTAAATCCAATTGCCATGTAAAATAAAGCCTTTTTAATTTTGTGTGCCTTGGGTTGTTTTTGAAGACTTGTACTTTATATTTTTGAGACCATATTTCACACATGCAATGAGCCCTTCACAAAATGGGATAAGCCGGGGACACCTGTATTATACAAAGAGCACCTGCATGTGATCAAGACAAAGACCCAGCAGCGCTTCTACTCCGTTGTCTTCACATGGTTGTAATTTTGTTTCATGGGCCCTTGGTTCAGAAGATTTAATCCATCTATGTAAAGCATGTGTGTGTGTGAACCTCCAGTGATTTGAAAAACACTAACCTGCAGCTACAAAGTTTCTTGCATGACAGCTGTGAGAAATTATTAAATGCCTCAAGTCAGTCGACTCTTTCAACGGGCAGGAAGATGTGATGGAAAACAACACTTAACCTGTGCAGCGCCACCTTTGTTTAAACAGATTGTAAAGACAACAGCAATCCTTCAGGATCCATATCCTGCCTGCAGTTTAAGCCCGGAGAAAGTTGCTTATCATGGGTCTCACTTACACACACACACACACACACACACACACACACACACACACACACACACACACACACACACACACACACACACACACACACACACACACACACACACACACACACACACACACACACACACACACACACACACACACACACACACACACACACACACACACACACACACACACACACACACACACACACACACACACACACACACACACACACACACACACACACACACACACACACACACACACACACACACACACACACACACACACACACACACACACACACACACACACACACACACACACACACACACACACACACACACACACACACACACACACACACACACACACACACCTATCAGCCTAATGGAAAGGTAAAAGGGTTGCTTTGGTTGACTGGAGCAAAGCAAATACACAGAGACAGATAGGACAAGACAAGAGACAGGTGGAATATATACAGGGCATTCACACACTCACTCTTACACACACAGACACACCTACAGACGCAATAGAGGTAGTGTACTGTGCACACAACCACCCATGCAGACCCCTCCATAAATGCATGCAACAGGATACACTGGCCGGTATTCGCGCAAACACACACATACACTTAGTACAAGTGGGATGTTGTCCAACACAAACAAGCGACTGTGCTAAGTACGCACACACACACTATAGATGTGTACAATGGGAACATGACTTCTTCTACACCTGGAGGATATTTAACTTACATTTCACGCATAGCATACTATTGCATGTACAGGCCTGGTATATCATGAATGGAATCCATGCCTCCACATACACGTCAATCTGCTACTATGGTTTACAATGTGCCACAGATCCACCAGAAAGGTCTACTAGTTTAAGAAGATTATGTACACCTCCTTCACGACGCTTACATGAAAAAAAAGTGTGTTTCAACATAAAGAAATGACTTGCACAGTTTATTAGTTACACCTATTCCAACTAATGCAGTCTAAAACAACAGTCCTGCAATAGGTCCTTCCTTTGTGAAGGTTAAAATGTTCAGTGTGTGTTGCCACTGTACAAGGGAGGTGTTAATTCAATTCTTCATGTAGGAGGCTGCAGTCCGTGGTGCTGTTGAACTGTATTACGTTATATTAACTGAAGTGTTACGACTAGGGCTTCAACTAACAATCATTCATTGATTAATCGGTCACTATCTCTTCACTAAGAAAAAAAGCAAATTCACACTTCTCATCAAATGAGTTAAATGATTATCACATTTTCTGTCAATCACCTAGGCCTAATCGATTGCTTCAGTTTTAGATTATAATGGTTAGTCCTCTATAAATCGGGAAGACAACACATCAGAAACATAAAGTGTAAATCAAGTGAAATGTCTTCACACTGGACCATCAGCAGACAGAAAGTCTGGACATCACAGCACTCGGGTTTAACTGAATCTAGGTTGTTTCCACAGCAGGAAAAAAACGGAATCCTTTTTTTTATTTAAATCACATCCTGACAGCATGGTGTATCAGTGATTTAACTCTGCGTTAATCAGCAGCACACTTCCTGATCTCTGCTCATTTCTGGGAGCAGCAGCTTGTGCTGACGTGCTCTATAGGCTCACCCCCCGCCCCGGCCCTGCGAGCCAGGCCACCAGCCTCATATTAATATAACAATCACTATGCATGCTTTCACTCCGGTTCTGCTCTCACAATAACCGGCGCAGCCACGCCAAAGTGGCTGACAGGCTGCCCGGCGTGGACGTGCCTCGCTGATACTTCCACGGGACTGCAATCACCGGCGCAGCGGGAGGTCCGTGCACGCCGACCCGGCCAGCACAGCTACCCCGCTGCCCCTGTCTAAACTCATCTCCACCAAATCAATGCCTACCCATTGATACTAGCAGGCCCTTTATCACATTCCTCACAGCATCGCTGCAGCTGCAACAGAAAAACGAGAGGAAAAAAGACACAACAGCGCCAAATCACACCGCTCCATCTTCGCTTTGTCCGGGGAGAAACCCTCCACACGGACACGGAGGCGGACTGGAGCCAGGAAAAACACTCGAGGAAAATTAGGAAATCCTACCTTTCGACTCAAGGCTGTCCCCGAGTAGAAGTAGTAGGCTATCCCCAGCACCCACAGCACCGCAAAACATAACAATATCCTCGATTTCCTCCGCATGGCTGCCTTGGTTTTTTCCTCCGTCCGCCCGCCTGTGTGTGTGTTTCGTGGCTCCGCTCTGGTCGGGCTGCAGCGGCTCGTCCCGGTCGGCTGTGTCCGTGCAGGGCGCTTCGCCGTGCGGCTTCGGCAGTCTTCTTCGGTCGGTCAGGGGGAGCGGAGGGAGCAGGAAGCAGCTACCCAACATGAGCGAGGTTAGAGGGCAAAGGCTAGCCGGCTCTAATCCAATCAAACGCCGGCTCAGGCAGCCTCGGAGGAGGGCGGGGGCTGGCAGCGAGGCGAGGCGAGCCGTGCCGTGCTGTCCCGTGCTAAAGCAAGAGGGGGTGGGGACTGTTAGTCCCTGTAGGAAATGAAATGTTGTAAAATGTCAGTTGCGTGGCTCTGGGAGCTGAGAGAGGATCTGTGATCACCATGCTACATGTTGTCTCTGGTGTGGAGCTGCACCTGCTCAGGGGAGACACCGGGGGCGCCAGAGACACTTTAACCCGGGTTAAATCAGACAGATTTCCCTTTTATCTTCTCTGGTTCTGGGCCTTTCACAGTCTATGTTCAGATCCAACATAAAACAGTTAGAGACGACCTGAAAGGCTGCAGGGTTATCAGTTATCTCCTTACCCCCCCCCCCCCCCCCTTCGTTGTTCCTTCACCCCATCCTTCCTCAGTCCTATCCTTCTTTCTTTCATCCCACCCTTCATACCTTCCTTCCTTACTTTCTCTGCTCTTACCATCTTTCCTTTTTTCCTGCATCCAATCATCCTTCCTTTCTCCCTCTCCTTTCCTTCCTTCATCCTTCCTCCGTCCTATCCTTCCTTCCACCTTCATACCTTCCTTCTTTTGTTTCTTCCCTCATCTCAGTGTTGCTTCCTTCATCTGTTCGATCAGCCTTTCTTTTCTCCCTCGCCTACTTCTTTTATTCCTCCCTTCCTTCCTCTGCTTTATTCATCTTTTGTCCACACCCTCCTACCTTTTGATGGGCACTTTTCCTTATTTAAATTATGAATGAAGAGAATAATCAGCAGAATAATCAATAATGATATTAACCTTTAGTTGAAGCTCTAAGTAGAAAGTCAAAGCAAACTAAATCACACATCATTAGCTTCTTAACGCAACCTTGTTTGTCCAGGTCTCAGCATGTCTCCACCCGTCTGGATCACACATGTTGGGTCCAATACTGACACGTAATTAGTCACAGGACTTTTTGAAAAGTCCAGAGGAATCACGAGGAAAGTCCTAATGTAAATGTTTCTCATAATTATGAGATGGCGTAAAGCACAGTTTATAAGATGGTCTTTCCTAATTATGAGGGAGAGCTTAATGGAAGTCCTTAAAGAGCACCAGCAGACAGTCATGACCCAAGCAACAAACTTCATTGCAGACGGTATGTGCCAAAGTGCAAATCAAGCTGCTTGAAGATTTGGTTCCAGCCTCCATCAAGCTGCTGAACTATAAAGCTAAATCTCAGTGTAATCGAGCAACGTGCAATAAATACACTTTAGCACTTCCACACTTTGATTCTTGCAGGTTCCTCTTTTTCAAGCGGCCGTGTCGTCAGTGTCAAATGACTCTCGTGTTTTGAGCCTGGGAGGAGATCATTTTTTTGTCTGTGTGCTCAAGGACTTCTCATTGGTTGTGATGTTTGAAAAAAAAACATTGTATTGACTGTTTTATACCATCACTCACTGTTGACTCCCCCACTCCTCTTAACCAGTGTAGGTAACCGGTGATGTGCTCGGCCTGCCAGATTGGCTCGGGGTACGACTTCTGCGTTTACAGATGACGTAACACATTACGATAGGCTGTACGTTGTAAAGTGTGTTTACAGCCTTAGCACTGGGTTGTCTGTGACAGCCGTTTATGCACAAAGCATTTTAATTTAACTCATAAATGAGATCCACAGAAAAGTTTGAAAAGTCTAATTTTGAAGCAAACCATCTACAGATTAATTCAATACCTGATATGTTATGATCCCATAACGTTAGGCGCCATACAACATTAATAAATTCCTGTTTTTATGAGCTATCTTGACTTTAGAGCTGCTACAGTGCAGCCGTGATATAAACAGGGAGCAAGTAGGGAAAACATTCAGGGATGCACAGTATACAGAGCATATCTACTACATGGTTAGGGTTAGGCACCAAAACTACTTTAGACACAGGGCTGCATGGCCAGGTCAAACAAACATAACTTTCACCCAGGGCACCGGTGTTTACATCCCTTTTGAAACATATAAAAAGAGGAAGACCTGATGGAGATCTGCCTTCTACTGAGTGCACTTTTCTGGATTTTGTTATTTTTCTTTATGTGAGACAAGACACATTTCCCCTTGAGGGCAATAAAGTTTACTCTGCTCTGCTAAAGGTAATAAAAAAAAAGTGTTAGGTTTTTTTTCTTTAAAATGTGTTTTTTTCAAATTTAAATTACTAAACCTGAAATAATCAAAGTCAAAGTTTGAAAGGACATTGCAAGGTATTATTTATTACGAGTTCAACGCTCGAAAACTTTTAACACATTTTGCTAAGTGAAAATTTGAATGAAGGACTTTCAGAAAGTATCAAAACGCTCAATCCACAGAGAAATGCAGACAGCCCATATTCAGAAATTGTGACTTTAAATGAGCTGTCAGGACTTCTGTATTGTTGTGATGGTTCAACCACTGACCAATCACAACTGCGCTTTTCCAAGAGGGGTCTTAAAGAGACAGGCGTTAAAAACGGAGTGTTTCAGACAGAGAGTGAATACAGGTATATTCAGACAGACAGTAGGAGAAACATAATGTGTTTTTTAACATTAAATCATGTAAACATGTTCTAGTAGAAACTAAAAATACAAGTAAGAACCTGAAAATGAGCATGATGGGACCTTTAAGTGTCACCTCATCTCAATCTTTAAATATTCTGAGACACCGTTGAACATGAAGGCTGAGTTAAAACAGACATCTATGGTCTGTGGCACTCTTTTTGAGATATATTTCAGCTCAAACCCCTTCCTCTGAACTACGAGGGCTCGTTCCTGTATGTGCTTCAATCTGCCTCTGACATTTCTCATTTTAATGGTGATTAAATTTGATATTTGACTGGAGAGCAAAATGCTCCGCAGTCCAAGTTAAAAATGCTATCAATACACACTTTGTGCTGAGTGTCCCAGTAGTATTAAACAAACACACATTTATTCATTGCTGCTCTTGCTACGGTGGTCTGAAGAGAGTGTATTTATGTTACCTACAGTAGAGCACAGATGGATGGAAGTCGAATTGAAGTGGAGAGAGGTGGGGGAGTGAGAAGCAGTGAAACAGATGTGCAAATTTAGCAGCACAGAGGTAAAAAAGGATTTTATCTTTTGCCCTTTACCTCGGACGTCCTGAATAACTGTTACGAGGGTCTCAAATTTCTCCTGAAGAGGCCAGTTAGCTTTCAAGAACTCTTCCAGGAAAGGAGAGGCAATAAGTTTGTCTCTGGGCTGGAAGTTGTCGACCATCTTAACTGTAATGTGGTGCATGTAAAGAACATGCTTATTTTTCTTTCTCATATTTTATGGTACACTGGTAATACTATACGACATGTTCATTTTTTTAAAATGGTCATTAAAACATCAGCCAAACTATGGCGAGGGGATGTTTCAACATCTGCATATAGAGGTGCAAATTAATCCATATTTTAACAGAATGACAACAAAAAACATAACAGCTGAGTATGTGAAATGCCAGGCTTTGCAAACATCAGTGTGAAAGTTTAGTTTTGTATGAGACTGCACAAAACAACCAGAAAAGACCCACTGAATCAAGGCTAGGGCTGCACTATTGATCACAAATTTATCGAAATTGCAAAGTGGACTACTGCAATATCCAAATAGCAGGTGGGCACAATAATACACTGTATGTAAAAGGAAAAATATGTGTCAAATAATAAACTGGATACTTTTGCAAGGCACTGTCTGTTAACCCATTATGAATATGAAGCATACGCAATATTTCTTTATTCTTTAAAAGAGAGGAAGGCTGCTAAACACACTCACTTCCGCAAAGAGAAAACTGCAGAGGCGATCACATGGTCTGTGAAAGCTGTCAGATTTAATGAACGAATTCAAGTCACAAGTCTTATAAACCTGTGATGCAGTGCCAGTGAAATACAAGGCCAGCCACTTAAAGCAGGCTTCAACATTAGCAGAGCAAAGAGGATTGTGTAAAACAGGAAGAACTGCTGCCAACTAATCAGTTACTCACTACTGATGCATGTACCGGTACCTCCATCAGCCTCTATCTGGTGAGCAGTTATCTTTTTATATTGGTCTGTTTTGTAGCAACATTCTTATAATTAATACAAACTTACACACTAGCATGAAAACACAATTGTGAGCACTATAACTGTAAATGCTACTTACATAGTGGCACTAAACAAATACATTTCTTTAAACATTGTTTAAAGTCAAGGATGAGTCCACTGCTGTTTTGCCAAAACTGGTGACTAACATTAAAACAAGAGTGCACTTTCAACAAAAACTGGCCAAGAAGCAGAGTGAGAGGTCAACTCTTCGGACTTCAGTCCTTTTAAAGGAACAAATGTGGGGACAGAGGAGTCAGAACAAGTGTCCAACATCACTGAGAGCTGGGAAGCTTTGTTCAAGCCATTTCCTGTCTGAACTGTTAAACATTTGTGAAGCTTTTATTGAGGCTAAAAGGTTCTTGGAGGAAAGGTTTTCAAACAGTCTCCTGTTTTTCTTGAACTTTGCCTGACAAACTTAACATTTCCTCAATTTTTTTTACATAAACTTTGAGGTGGAATATTGTCACCTGTAAAAGGAGGGCTTTCAGGTAATTACAATAATATAGATTGTACATGCAGGAACATTTTTTAACCGCACTATATTTATCGTCTACCAGGGAAACTGTGTTTCATCCGGGGGCGTTGCACAATGACAGATTTGCAGCAGGTTTTATGTGCCTTCATTGGTCAACAGGAGCGCTCATTAGACAAATATTCTCTCTCAATAACTCCACTCGACCTCATGGTCTGTTTCCATTTCCAAATAAAGCATGTAGAGTAAATCCAAAGCGCTGCTGTCCTGCTGCAGCAATTAAGGCACAAAACACCCCCATAAACATCAAATCAATGTGTTCAAATGAGTTATGATAATATAAACAATATCAACTCTTGTTCAGTCTCTTCATAATGAGTTTCATAATGTAAAGGCCCCAAAGCCCATAAAGTCTCTGAGATTCCATAAATCCTATTGGAATTTTCCTTTATTTATTTTACAGCAACACAGACATGCCTGCATTATATATTTCTCAATTTGTGTCTATAAAAGCACAGTTAATCTGTTTTTTTTTTTGTCTGCCTCTATATTAGAAATACTCCAGCAAAAAAATAATACTGAACTGACAGTCTAAACACGGATACCACATACCTGTAACGTCCCCGGCTTTGTCCTCTCTAATTTCCCTTTACAGTTCCTGTCTTCTACTGTACTAAATCAAATACAAATGCAAAAATGCACCCAAACTATACATGCATTAAAAACCTGACAATACTGTGCACAAAATGACACCAACAGGCTTGAGACAGCATTATATTTAATATTATCTGCCATTAAGTTTTGGTAAAAAACAAAAAAACAGTGAACAGCATTATAGAAAAGTAATAAAGTAAAGTACAACTCATATTCACGTTTTCTTCAGCAATTAAATGATAATCATATCACACTGAAAACCCTTTCAAATTAGATTATAAAAAACATTTTACACTTCATTTGTCAGCGTTTCAGTGACGAGGAACCACTTCTTTAAAGACAGTGCTGACTTCCTGTGTGGACTCCATCAGCATGTGCAGGTCCTCCCACAGGGGGCTCCGAGGACAGCTACGGCCCCCCTGGATGTTTAAGCTACAGGGTGTAATGGTGTAACCAAAGTGAACCACCAGTACATAGCTTTATGTTTGCAGACAACAAATATTAAAGTCCCCCTTTAGACACTTACTGTATGTAAAAACAAACTCTGCAAGGATTCATTTTGTTTAACAGTTTTTCCAGATAAAAGTAAAAGAAAAAACAACAAAAAAACTGAAAAGAGGCTGGAAGCAAATCTAAGCTTTCTCCTTTCTTGAGAAATTCTGGATCTGGCCCCGCCCACCACTGCTGCTACTATATCTTATATATTATATAAGAGCAGTGCCTATCAAGATGCCGAGAAACATCGGAGCCACACAAGTTTGAGTCTCAGGCAGGGTTCAGACATGTTCTATGGCCGAGCAGCCGGCTCTTGATCAGATGAGGAGTCTGTTGTGCACCAAAATCAGCAACTTGCAAACGTATCAGAAATGAAGTGTAGTTAGCATCTTATTATTTTTTTTTTAGCTTGTCACCCCTATCCGCTCACACAGCTAAGTGAGAGAATGTGTTTTCACTCTGTACTGACAGTCCGCTCTACGCTGCAGGTTTCAGGCTTCTCTTTACGAGTCAGTATAGTCTAGGTCAGACATTAGGGAACATAGGGATCTTTAACCACTTACCATATATCAGGCAGTGCAAGTTATTAGGTCATTTTGGCTGCCCCCCTCTTTACTATTTTTGGCTTGATCTATTTGAATATTCATCATCATCATCATCAAAACAAGCTTTGATTGTGGCATGCAGCTGTGTTGCTGAGTGTCTGTATATTCTTTATGTACAGAATTTAGAGTGATACCCTGATGTCTGAGGAGAAAAAAAACAAATGTACTTTCTCATTGACAGCCGTGTCGACCACTGTGCAGCACTTTGGTTAACACCTGTTGTTTTTAGACATGCTCTACAAATATAATCAACTTAAAACTTTACGCTCTGTGTACATTTCATGGTATCCACAAGCCATTATGTTTGATATCCCATTCAAAAGGAGAAATTATGTATAAACAGTCTTTCAAAGGTAAGAATGTTTATTCTAATTCCATAAATTAAAATCTGAAGGTTGAGAGAGCTTGTTGTGACGGTTCAAACAGTGTACTTGTCCTCTCCTTGCCTCTGGGCTTTGTGGTAGTGAGTGTAGCTGCTGTACAGCTCATTGAACACCTCTCTGACTCCCATCTGCAGTCCGGCCATCAGAAACTTGATATCCTGTTCCATACACAGGTCCAGTATCCGATAGATCCCCTCTGTTAGATGCAGCTTAACGTCTGGCCTCAGAGTCACCTGGAGGAGCAAATTAGAGGGCAGTTATGAAAGAGGAGAAGAGCAGAAAAGTAGTAGTATTTAAAATAAGGCAAATGAGATTTTTAACAAGATCAGGTCTTTCTCTTAGTCGACTATTGGCATCATGATGCTTTACATCTACATTCAACCTCAGGCTCAACTCTCAAGACACAATAGTTGAATATTCATTTAAGTCTCAGTTTCAGAGGCATCAGAGGACAGACAACACGGTCTATGCTGGCAAAATGTTAATGTTAAGAGCAGGGCTACAAAAGGACAGCACTGATGATAAGGGTTGGACACCGTTCACATTTAAACAGATGGCAGCATCGGTACTTGGCATTCAGCACCTTTTTTTGGTACTTTCTCTCTGTAATATCAAAAATGTAATGTCAGTTGTAAGAATAAGTCTGAACCTTTTTATCCTATTCACTTAGAACATTTAAATAATTATTTAGAACTTTTTATACAAAATAACTCCCTCTCCTCTCCCTGACTCTACAACCTCCAGCCTGTCAATATGTCACCACGGCAAAGAGAACGCGTGTGAGTCAGCAAAAGTGTAACCAACTATTTTTTAGCTTGCCATTAAATTATATTATATTATATTGCAGGGAGCGTTGCTGCATGGAGTGTTAAAGGTTCTGGGTTTGTTACCCAACCCTCATGATGATCAATAAATTACTCCTCCTAACAGAAACATCAAATATTCAACGGGGCGAATGGAGTGGAGGGTTGGTTATAAAGAAATGGTCCATAAGCCTATTTTCAGCCTTCTGCACTGTAGATGTCATATTCACTTAATAGTTATCATTTACTCTTCTTGTGTCACTTCGAGGTTCAGATCTGAAAATGTCCACACTTCATACCACACATACACAAAACACACGCACACAAAGAAAAAAACAGTGTCTGGTTATTCATCCCTGTTACTTGATACCCCCACAGGTGCCACACATCCATGACCTGAGGACATGTACAGTTGGCTGAACCACCGTCCTCAGAGGTTTACCATGCATCATTACAAAAGATGACAGCTGCTCTGTGTTGGTGACTGTACCTGTTAAAGGATTAGATAAGACCATGCCCAAACTGTCGTGTGTGTGTGTGTGTGTGTGTGTGTGTGTGTGTGTGTGTGTGTGTGTGTGTGTGTGTGGGTGTGTGTGTGTGTGTGTGTTCCATACATTTTTGCTCTTATTATTACACTTAAGTTGCTTTGCTAAACTGTACACGTGGTACATTTTGGTTGAACTGTGCATGAAATCCTCTGTAGTTTAACTCCACTACCTTAGTTGTGAACTGTAAGTCTGTACTCGTATTACACTGCTTCTTATTTGCTGGTTCCATCCCACAACTAATCTTTTCATCAGGACTGCTGAGGGGGATTTTTAGTTAAAATGATATATGCATTATTATTTTTTAACAGATGTATACTGCTAACCCTGTATGGATGTGATAATAGTGCTATCATTGTGTATGGCCTGGATCATGATAAACCTTTTGTAAAACATGAACAAATACAGTTTGACAGTGAGTCATAACGGAAAGAGAACATAATTAAACTACCTTTAAGTCGACTTTTTTCGTGGCTAAATTACGTGGTATCAGAGCGGTGCACTGACTTGCATACTCGTCAATAACAGCATTTTCAGCAGTATCGCTGGCATTTCCGATACTAGTATCTTTATCGGAACAACTCTAAGCTGAAGTTTGAAAATGAAAAAATATAAATCTTATGGAGTTAGAAGTGAGGTTTACCAGACCATCTCTGCCTGAGGCCAGCAGCTCAAGGCTACAGTGAGGGTAATTTGAACAAGAAAGATAAAAGCATGGAATACAAATGAAAATATCTCTGCTTGTGGTTAATCGATTCTGACCCCGTTGTCTTTAAACTGTCTATCATGAGTCTGACACTTCTATAGCAGTGCAATTCTAATTGTTAGTGGAGTTCTCTTTTAATAGGGTTTTCAACAGAATAGCAACAAAAACAGATTCACAAACTCCAGCAGCATAAGAAAAGGGTTTTCTAAATGCAGCTCCACTTTGGTCTAATAACACCTGGCTGCTGCACAGACAGTGCAGTTCAGTTCAGTTCTAACACAGGGACGGCTAAATTACCTCTGACTTACAAAGAGCTCCATCTCTTTGAAAAGTCCCATTAAGAGCACAATAGAAATCCAATTTTAGGATTATTAGATGACTCACACAGAGCCCAAGGGATCCCAAACACCTCACTCACTCACCCAACTCTCTACTTCTTTCCCTCTGTCTGTCTGTCTGTCTCTCTGTCTGGATGGGCACATTCATGTCTTCCTCTCAATGTGTAACTCTGCTGGAAACTGCTGAGTCAGGCCGGCGTCATGTTAAATACAGTCTAGTGGCAGAGAGGAGCTGCGCTCAAAGACCAGACATGACTCACTGCACCGTGGGAACATCCGGCCTAAAGATCATTCCCGCACATGGAGTTAAGGTAATCCTGGACCAGTTCACTAAGATTTGTGAACATTCACAAGCTGCAAACACTGCCCATCCCTGAGAGTCAGCGTCTCCGCCACTCTGCTCGGCTGAATTTTTCCAGCTCTATGCGGTCCACCGGACAAAATGGGCTGGATCAAAAGATCAGCTGAGATCCTGCTGCCTCATTCATACGTATACGTGTGTGTGCGTGTGTGTGTGTGTGTGTGTGTGTGTGTGTGTGTGTGTGTGTGTGTGTGTGTGTGTGTGTGTGTGTGTGTGTGTGTGTGTGTGTGTGTGTGTGTGTATACCTTCTGCAGCTCTGTGACGTACTGAGCCACCATGAAGGCCGACAGCGTGGTGAAGCTCTCAGCTGTAGCAGCGATGTGAGAGTACATCCGCTCTATCAATCTGGCACACTGGAGATACACGTCCCCATCTGGACATTAAGAAAAGCAGAGGTTGATGTTAAGATGTATTTTACGTTTTCGCACGATTCTTGCACTTTTTGGGTAGTATCCTCAAGTTTGAATGCACTTAATGTGAGAGAAAACTCTCAATCAGCTGCTTTTCCAAGTAAATCAAACAATCATTTGCACAGATGCAATTAGAGCGTTTCTCTCCAAAAACCAGTATGTATTTCTCCACATGTATTCATGGCAATATAACAAGTCTTTGTGTCATAGTCCATGTGCGTTACCTGTGTCGCCGTCTCCTCTCTGCCGCCCCTCCTGCATGATGGACGCCACCAGACGATAGAACGCGTTTAAGAATGACGGAGCTGCATTCAAAATCACCTGGATGCACAAGATGTATACGGTCATAAGATATATTCATACAGTAAAACATTGTCATAATGACATTTTTGGTCATCTGAGAACTGATTACTTGCTATTACTCAAGAACAATTCATAACTGTTGGAAAGATACATAATAATGAAAGTGACACTGGTAATCGTCCCAACAACATAAAGGAGATTAAGAACCTATCTGAAAAATGGGAAAAACGAACAAAGAATCTAGAACAAAGCTGGCCAAGGGATGGGGGTTTTGATGGGAGTCTGTGTGAGGACATGAAACTTCACGTTAAAGACTACAAACCAAAGGATATGAGCAAAAAACGACAGCAAAAAAGAGAGAAAGGAACAAGAAATATTAAAAACGGTTCAGAGATGAAGGCATTAATTACGGGAAAAATATATTATAATAAGGCTTCAAAGATAAAAAGACCAGCTGAATGAACCAGAAAAGCAACAGATTTTGGCCAAAATAGAACCTATGTTGCACACGTTTGGATGCTCGTAAAGAGATATTCAGTTATATAAAAGTGGCAGCACATTTATTCTTGAGGATGTCCAACTGACTTCACAGTATATGACGGCATTCACACAGCTCTTACTATGTCGACTTTCACAAGTCTACTTTAGCTCTGCAGTGGTTAACTCCCTCAGGACTTTAAATGTTAGTTACATTTAAATCGTTCATAAAGAAAAAGCTGCAACAACACACGCAGAATATTTCTTCTTAATGTAATGGTAATGTACGGACGGGGGGGAAAAACAACTTTGTAACACAGAATATACATAGATGGAAAAAGTTTTATAGATTCATAGAAGAAAAAAGGTAAATGAGGATGCTGGAATCTGAACAGAGAAACAAACTGTCCTGCAACATCCGTCTGGCACGTCATTTTCACTACTTGAGTCATAACAGAGCAGCCGTAAAGCTACAGTATAAAAAAGAGAAAAGAGTTGGATTTTCACAAAAGCTACATTTGCATTTCTGTCCACACCTCTCCGTCTGTTCTCTATTCAAGGCTGAAGAGAGAGAGATGATGTCACCGGCTCTAATTGGAGCTCAGTAATGGTTTCCATCGACTTAAACCAGCTTCATGCCAACCACCACTGCTGCATGCCAGCTCCTCTACCTCGCCTCTCCTCTGTCCTATCACACCTCCTTTCCCCAGCTCACTCCCCTCTTTTCTACTGAAACGTCCCTCGTGCATCGCATTCAAAGTCACATCTTACTCTTTGGTTTTTCTCTCCGCCTGCTGCTTCTTCCCTTATTGTTTTTATTCTCACATGTTCCCCCATACATGTTCTCTCATTTCCTTTCTTGCTTCCACTCTCAGTTTTACCTCCCTCCTTCCTCTTCTTCACCGCTGTCTGTTGTCCCTACAAACATCTGATATCAGTTAACTGATTCTTGCCGTGTTTGATTCAAAGCAGAAGCCCAAGTTTCAGTCGCATTATGTCAGTGCTTTGCGTAATATCGTCACGTTAACGCCATATAACATGAACGCAGCGTGTAAACCAAACAAAAGGCTGTGTGTGGGCTGGAATGTGGACTCCCATTTAAAAGTTTCACATTTCTAGTTAAAATGTCTCTCTAGAAGGAAAATGCTCCTCTTTGTGTGACACTTTGGGTGCAATATGAGCGCTTCCAGTAAAAGCTGAGAATTTGGAGGTTTTGAGGTTTTGGTGCTGCTACAGCATGACTCTGGTGAGCTGCAATATCCTTTCTTCAACAGTGACATTCCTCTGTGGCATCCTGTAGCTCAGCAGCAGAGTACATACTGTAATTTCTCTATATCGGGGATTCAAACCAGCAGCTCTGAGATATAATGACCTGGGCACAGTGGGGTCAGAGCTTGTTTTAAAGACATTACAATATGTATAACTTCCTTTTTAAGATACTTTTGATGAATATTACGTTATATGAAAACAATTAAAACTATCCAATGAATTCCAATCAAACTTTGAACTCAATAAATATTATTAAATTTCTATCTTTGCTACAAGGAATAGTGTTTTACTGCATTATCTTTGATTGATGGACTGATACATCTATAAATGTCGATTGCATATAATTTTTTATATTGTCTATTTTGCGATGTAGGAAAACCAGCAGCGAACTGCATTAAGCTAATATTTACGTCTTTTGGACAAAAGCTTTACATTCTGAACTTTGTACATTATGATCATTTTGCACTAAAGTTTAAAAAAGAGAAAATAATCAGTACTTTTCATTACTTTTTTTATTGAATTCACAAAGAAGTATTTAAAATAGACTTTACCATGTGGTTATTTCATATAGACTACTTATTTATTCAATTACCAGAAAACATGCTATATCTTAAGATCCTGGGTCATATGGTCAAAATCCTCTATCGTAATACAGGTCTTTCCATATCTTGATGACGACATACATATATACATATATAATCTCCAGTGTATATTAGGATAAAGTACTTGGCCATATCACCCATGCCTACCTGAAAGTGGGTTTGACGTAACAGTAAAAAAGCTCCCAGCTAATTCAATAGCACCACGAGCTACATAAAGTTGACTCAACAGTTGGATAAGAAATTCAAACCCTTTGACGGTCTGTCCTTTTTTTTGGCTCACATTCACACATTTGGTCTAGAATTGTTGGTTACCATGTGTATGGACACATGGTGTGTTTATACTGCAGATACAGTCTCACGAGATAGGAGACTTTGACACATTCTGCTACTACACCTAAAACATTTAATATTATTGCCACACAAATAAATTACTTTGTCCTTTTGTCATTCATCTCCAATCTAGTTCCCTCACCCATTCACTCCCTCCCTTCCATGACCCTCGTCATACCTGAGGATGACACTGGATGATGGCGAAGAGCGCCTCATGAACAGCCAGGAACGCCGAATGATAGACGGGTGGGGTCAAGTGGTTGAGGGGCACCGACTGGAGCGCTCCGAGGACCAAGGTTACGTGATGAGGGTTGGTGATGAGCCCCTCCCCCTGGCGCAGCACCGATGTCATTGACATCACCGTAGGAACAGTGAAGGGAAGAGCCAGAGAGACGTCCTGAGAGGACGATTTGACTAAGAACTGTAACACAAACAGACAGAGAAAGAAACATATTCAGACAATTATGACATAGACACACAGGAAAATAGGACTAGACATCATTAATTTACAGGCATTACTTTAAGGTGATTTAAGACTTTTAAGTAGGCCTTCTCTCACGCCATAGAAAGAGAAGAGCGTGAAAGAATTATAGAAATGACAAATCAGACAGATGAAACATATGGGCATACTTTACTATACTGCTCTGTGTGTGTGTGTGTGTGTGTGTGTGTGTGTGTGTGTGTGTGTGTGTGTGTGTGTGTGTGTGTGTGTGTGTGTGTGTGTGTGTGTGTGTACACAGTATGGTTAAGAAGATTGCTGTGGTGTCTGTCTGCTCCACCCAACAGGCCTGATGGAAATGACTTTGACCAAAGCAAGCTCAGTGGAAATTACAGTGAACACGCACTGTAAGTGAAGTCAGCAGACGGACTGTGATTGTCGTTTGGCTGCTGAGCCACTCAGACGGTTGCCACATGTACCTCCAGAACACCATCACTATAATTATTACTGATGTAAGGCTAAAGACCATACTGTAAAACACGTTGATTATGACAAGAATTAACTCCCTGCAGTTGCCTGCCTCCGCCAACCAGTCGAGTGTCAGTTTACATCCAAACTGTCCTGACTTACAGGATATATGTGTTGAAGACTTAAGGAAGTATTTAGTGTATTTTTTTTGTATTTTTCTTCACTTTTATAGAGTTCCAAAACTAATATTACCATTCAAGTGTCAGACCAAATGTCTCCCTTTCTGTTCCTGAGTTATGGCGTTTTAATAATGAACAGAAACATTATGATGTCACAGTGAAGTTGACCTTTGACCTTTTGGATATAAAATGCCACAGCGATATCATTTTATCCTATTAGACATTTCTGTGAAATGTTGTCAAATTAAGCACAGGTATTCTTAAGTTATGGACAAAAAATAGTTTTGTGAGGTCACTGTGATCTTGACCTTTGTGCCTCATTTGAAGACATCCCCTACAGATGTTCCTGATATATCGCGTTCACAAGAACGGGACGGACAAATGGAAGGGAGGATAACGAAAAAGTTGTCCCCGGTGCGGAGATGTTAAAAATGTAATGACGTTCATTTCAGCAGCACTATTGAATACTTCCACCCATCTAGTGCACCATCGAGTCAATCTTCAACACAAACATTTTAGACATGCAGCATGTAGTTTATTGTCAATAACAAATGGATGGATTGACCCAAACATGCAAGTGCACGTATGTGTGCATGTCTTTCTGTAAGTAAAATGTGTGTGTGTGTGTGTGTGTGCCCACTGAAGCAAGCTTTCATGTGTGACTGCGGCAAATTACTTTGTGTGTGTGTGTGTGTGTGTGTGTTGTTCTCACCAGCATAGCAGATATAATCTGTGGTGCAATGAGCCACAGAGCTTTAGAGCAGGGCTCTGGTAACTGACAACAGGGCAGCAGTTTAATGATGATTACTGCAGATAACACCTCCTGGGGAAGAGTGAAGGAGGAGGGAGGGTGAGAAAACAGTTCATTTGTTAAATATTTAATGTCATAGCAAATATTATTCATTACGGGGGGAAAATCGAATCTTCCCCTTATCGAGTAAAAGAGCATTCCATTTCAAAACACTAACATCATGAAAAAGTACACTCGACTTTAAGTTAAACGGTTTCTGTGATATTCAAACATCAGTCGTCAGAATCGATCCTCACCTTGTAGTTTCCTGCCCACAGCTTGCCAGTGTCCAGTCCCTCTCTGATCATCAGCAGCAGAAGGTTGAAGCGACCCGCGGTGCTTTTCTCCAGCAGGTGGCACAGCAGCTCCTGCACAGCTGGCTCCAGCTCACAAACATCCTCCAGAGACAGCCAAGAAGCTGAGAAAGAAAAGTGAAAGTGTCACATTCAGGCTAATGATGTGGAAATATAAGACTCCATCCAGTCAAATCAACAAATAAGTGTATAGGATACAGTTTTGATTGACACTATGAGGGATGCATTAATAACTACGAGTGTAATACTGAGGTTGCGGTTCATGGTGAAGATGCACTGGACTGCATTATAATGAGAGATATTTCTAATGTTTTGTACACCCCATGTATAAACAAAACATGCCATGTGATTTGACTTTTGTTTGAATTTCTTTCTTTTGTGAAATGTCTCCTCACTTTTTCAACACAAACAATTATTACACAGAACAGCTGGTGTGGAATAAACTAAATTAAACTCATGTCAACATATGAAATATGCAGAGATGATTAACAAAGGAAAAACACCGACTGACTACACTGGTGAATGACATGTTTGTTCTTCATAGGGTCCCATGTACCTGTCAGCAGTCTGTGCACATTCTGCAGTATCTGCACGTACAGCTCGTCCAACTCCTTCTCCCTCTCTCCTCTCATCTTCTCCACCGCTTTGTAGAAAGCAGACAGGAAATGGAGAGAGGAAACGAGGAAGTCCAACGGCCTGTGAGCGCAACTTATTTCTTTGAGGATCTGCTGGCAGAAGCCCTGATAGAGGGTCATGTGACTCGGGGCGAGCTGGCTGTCATTCTGCTTGCTCTCATCCTCCACTGACAGCGAGGAAAGTTCGCTCTGCAGCATGACGGTAACTACTTCCACCACAAAGGCTTGACCGAGGACGCTGGCTGGTTGGCTGACTGGCTGACTGACAGTTTGATGCTTTAGGACGGACTCAACGGCTGGGCCCATTGAAGCGGTCGTTCTCGCCAGCATCTGAGTCAACGTTTGATCCATCGGTTTACTCCTCCCCAGGTTAGAGGTCACTGTCTGAGAGAAGGAGGTCAGTGATGCCAGCAGGAGATGAACAGACAAAATAGACGCCGCTGGATCTGCTTTAACAGACGTGGCCGCTGAACTAGGCGCCGAACTGTGCATGTTTGCCATTTCCTTGCTGGTAAGATAGGAGGCGAATTGGTCTAGGTTGAGTCGAACGCTGCTGTTTCTGATTATGATCAACTGGACCAAGGACCTGATGAAGCCCTGCGCTGCTTTGATTAAATCCAGTCTATCAGAGCTGCTGGTGGCTCGAAATTCTCCGTTGTTGCTACGCCCGAGAAGAGAGGACACAGAAGCTTGCAGCAGAGTACCACCGTGGATGAGCTTCAAAACACTTGGAAAGTTTCTACCCTCCACGAGACGAGTCAGAGTCCGGAGCAGCTTCACCAGGAGCAGAGTGTCGTCTCCACATTCACGAGGATCCGTGGCCGTCTGGTCCGACTGACTGGAGGTGGAGGTGAGCATGAAGAAGAGGAGGAGAAAAATGGAGGAGAGATCCTCAGAGGTCATCCCATCTGGGTTTAGATTTGTAAAGACCTGGAGTAAGCCTACCAGCTCATTGCTTTGCGTGTCAGTCAGCAATACAGACATGTCTCCAGTCTTTGAGGATGCCAATATATCTTCAACTATGGTCTCTTTTTTCACAAGTGTGGACAGAGGAGACTGACTGGCATCCCCTGTTCCTTTCTCCTGAAACTTCAGGAGCGCAGGACAAACGTTGGGTATGTGAGCTGCCTTGAGGACGCTGACGATCCTTTGTGTGATGGAAAAAACTGTGGCAGAGAACAGTAAAGGCAACTCGGCGAGAACGGAGCTCTGGAGAAGTTGTGAAGATATGACAGAGACAGTCAGGCACCCGGGCAGCAGGTCCTTTCCTCCATCGGTCCGTCTGAGGAGTGAAGTGACGAGTACGTCTGCCACGCAGCCCGCATCTTCTCCGCTCAAGTATGGAGCAATCAGCGGTAAATTGGATACGACATGATACCATTGGGCTACACAGTAAGAATTAGCGTTCACGTTCGCCATCTGCCCGTCCCATATCTGCTCTCCATCCGGAGTCGCCTCCAACTCTGACTTAGCTATAATGAACCGGGCTGCCCTGTTTAGCAGTGCTGCCGTGCCGGGTTCAGTAAGCGAGGAGGTATCTAACAGAACTTTCTTTGCCTGTTGCAGAGTGAGGAGTTTGAGCAGCATAGAGCTTGTGGGGCTGCGGGATTGCTGTAGACGTGCCGGAACAACCTCACCAGATAGGAGACTTTCTATCTGGGCTAGGACTGGAGCATGGTCTTCAGTCTCACTTGCAGCTGCTGCATGGGCCGAGCCAAGAGATGCATATTTGCTGCAGTGGATATTAAAGAGTGTGTCGACTTCCACCCAGGTGTATCTGAGGAGGAGCGCGGCCTCGTGGGTCCTTTGTTCCCACAGTGCTGACATTTTAGACTCCCAGTCCTTCTCTGACTCTTTTTGGTCCAAATTCTTTTTGCCTTTCCTCTGGGTCCTATGAACTGGACGTATGTTTGTTTTTACAGCCTTTTTTTCTGTTAGCAGATGCAGTAACTCCTTGATGACCTGTTGCATCTCCTCCATCAAACCCTGTGACTGCCTGACTGTGGGAAGAGGAGAGGTATTGTCTAGAGTCTTCAGACTAAACAAAACTATATGAAGCAGCTGGCTGAGAGAGAACAGCTTCTGAGATCCATCTTCTCTCTCTTGGTCAACCTTCATTTCTTCTTTCTCTCCATCATCTCCTCCCCCATCGACCTCCATCTTCTCCTCCTTCACCAGGTCGGGTAGTATACATTTCCTGATGCTCTCCAACACTAATGAGCAGATCTCAAGGCCCTGGGAAGACGGAGTGTCCAGGAGACAAGTCCTGAGGGTAGCGGAGACACCCTCAGACAGCAGAGGAGGTCGGAGGTCGTCCAGCGCCGGCTGACAGATCACAGACAGGAGCTCAGAGAAGAGGCGAGGCAGCTGACGGAGCTTAGTGTATGTTTGGAGGAGACTGCACACCATGAGCTGTTGGCAAACAAACATTTTATCTCAGTCAAAACTAATCTGCATCTGCAAGTATTTAATTCTAGTGAGATTTTTTTTTATATACACAATGTAATTTAGGATTTAAATCATTACCTTTCTGGCCCGTTGCACCCGTGCTTCCATGCATTCAGAGTTAACCCAGGCTGAAGATGACAGCTGGTCCAGGTCCGGGTCAAGAATCAGATGGTTGAGACTCAACAGCACCTTTAAACAGCGGTACCACGCTGGGATGCTAAAGTAAGGATGTATGATGAAGAAAAAAGGTTACACTTCAAATGTTCTGAATGTTTAAAAAAATAATAATTGAACTGACAATGAAAAATACATCAAGGGGTATTTTTTTTTACCTTGGCTGGGCCTGGTTGAAGAGCATTTGTCCTAAAGCTCTGTAAAATTTGAGTTGGACCTCTCCATGTCTGATCCGGTCTGCTGCTACATTGTAAATATCAGCTGTCAGAGCCTGGTTCAGCAGGGACTCCACAGCCAGCAGAGCCAGGCTCCAGCTCTCTGGGGAACAGAGGGAGGCCGGGGGAGACTTCTCCCCAGGGGACACAGAGACTGCCTGGTCTGCTTGGGCAGGTGAGAATCCATCCAGACATACGTCCAGGGCCGGAACCAATTTGGTGAGGAAATAGAAACACAGCATCCTGTGCGCTTCCTCGCTTTCTCCTCTCCCTTTTCCATAGCTTTCCACAAAGAACTTAAACAGCAGAGACAATGAGTTGGACTTGACAGAGTAGTGAAGGGTCGGCTCGCAGTAGCCCGGCGCACTCAGTTTGGAAAGAATGGCAGTGACTGGCTTCAAGGGGCCCTTTGCCCCTCCATGACCACGTTTCCCAGAATCCTCTTTAGATGGAAAGAGCTCCTCCTTGTAGGACGTCAGGTGCTCAGAGGGGAAGAGCGCTAACTGAAGGATGGAGTCTACCTTGACGCGGATCTCTCTGGACAGCTGTTGATGGAGGCGCAGATGTGTGTGAGAGGGTGTGAACTCCCCGGAGGTCAGTAGGTGTTTGAGCAGTACTAAAGGGTGGATCAGCTGGTTGGTTACCATAGTAAAGACTCTGTTAGGATTGGCTTGCTGTCGCTGAACTGACAAATAACACGACAGCACCTGAATCAACACCTCAAACAAATTAGCTCCATGGAGGTTTTCCTTTGGCTTGGGAGAGGATTTATTAGCATCTAACTCTGGCTGATCTGGAGGACTTTCAATCTGGGAAGTGTCCAAATTGCTAGTTGGCTGAGTTTGAAGACACTCGGTCACCCCCTCATCTTGACATGCGACAGACTCAGTTATAAGGGGTTGTGTGAGCACCGGCTGTTGTAGGTCACGGCAGGCCAGAGAGCATAGCTTGGCCAGGAGATCGACGATGAGTTCATACTTGGTGGTGAAGACAGATGAGAGCGCAGGAGAAGAGAGAAGGCCCTGACACACACTTAGGATGGTGGACACACACAGCGCAGACTTAGAGCCGACACGTGCACACTCCTGGAGACGATCAAGCAGCAGCTGGAGGCGAACAGAGAAAAGAGGTCTCAGTGAAAGCTTCATATATCAATTTAAAACTTCAGAGTGTTTGCATTGCTAACACCACTCTAGATGTGTGGCTGCGTTCTTGATCGCTCACCTGTGCCATGTTGAGCCTCAGGCTGATGGTCTTGCCCTGCTTGAGAAGAGAGCGGAGCTTCCGACTGTGAAGCAGATCGTCAAGGTAACACCACAGTCCTTCCAGGACTTTCTCAGAGAACTCAACCTTCTGACTGTAGCGGCCTGTCAGAGCGTGGGTGCACCAGTCCAACAGCACCTACAGTGGGAAAGGGTCAAGACAGACTTAAAAGATAGACCTATTTATGCTACTTTTATATCCGTTTAAATAGACAATCTTGAAATGGTAGATTAATTCATAAACTAGTCAAATTAACAAAGAACGCTCAATTGGTGCTGATCCAAACTCAAGTCTGTGAAGTACCTCTAAAAAACATCCTAAAACACTAACGCAATACTGTGCTAAATTTATGTTTTTTAAAAAGGGTTTATCTAGAAAGAAAAGTAACAGTAAAAGTAACAGGAGACACAATATCTACAGAAAATGTTAATTAAATAATCAACAATCCTGGCGACAGTATTGGTCTTCATAGATAGGCTAATACATTCTTGATTTAGATCATAAAATCAAACTCATTCACCTGAGAAGAAAAACTACAGTGGGACCTTCTCACACTGCAAACATGATCATTGTCATCATATGAAGACACAATCCTGTAACACAACTTTAGCTGTTACCTGTTCCTTGTTGGGTAGCAGGCACTGCGAGGAGATCCAGGCAAAACGTGCCAGCTTTAACTTGTCCTCCCATGGCGTCTGAGGACTCTTCAGTTTCAGATGGATACCTGAGTAGATGGCAGACATCGCTGCAGCAGGTGTTTCTGCTGCACAGGCCTGAAGAGAGGGGATGGAGAAGAGGAGTCAGGGCCACAGGGAGGGAACACAACGAGTCAATAAACTTGTTACTTTGAAGCACTAACAGGCGGCCCTGTGCTATCCCTAGACAGTGATGTGCTGGCTATGTTGAAAATATTAAAAAACAGGAGTGTGTTAATAAGTGTTCAAATAACTAATTAACTGAACAAAAGTGTAGGGGCGGCAGAAGCTCAGTCCATAGGGGACTTGGCTGGGAACCGTAGGGTCGCCAGTTCGAGTCCCTGTGTGGAACAAGAATGGAGTGTAGACTGGTGTCTGGAGAGGTGCCAGTTCATCTCATTCATTCATTAGAAGTGTCTGTCTGTCCTTTCTCTCCTTTTTTTCCTCCCCAACCGGTCAAGACAGATGTCCGTCCTCCATAGAGCTGGGTCTGTTCGTTCCTGCCTGTAATAGGGAAGGTTTTGGTTGCCACCGCACTCAACGGGGGAATTGTTGGGTCTATGTAAATCATAAATACGTTATAGTGTGGTCTTTACCTACTCTGTACAGTGCCCTGAGATAACTTTTGTTGTGATTTGGCACAGTAAATAAAATTGAATTGAATTGAATCTCCTGGACACTGCCGAGGTGCTGTTGAGCAAGGTACCGAACCCCCAACTGCCCAGGGCGTGATCCATTGGCATCTCTCCATTAATTGCATGTGTACAGGTCCTGTTTGTGCATGTGTGTGGGTGAAATGAATAACATAACAGAGTGAAAAAAAAGAATTTCCCCTTCCCCAGGACGAATAAAGTATTGATTTCACTCAACAGTGATAAACTACATGGGTAAGACTGGAGAAGAATAACTCATACACACGTAAAGTAATGAGGCCTGGGGAAATAGAAACAGACAGGGCATCAGGCAGTTTGTTTCCCCAGAGAGGGGCTAATGCATCTAAATCCCCCGCAGATATATTATGTATCATGTTCCAGGTATAAATGTTATCTTTTTGGTCTTTTTATATCAATTGCAGCTCTGAGCCCAATGCGATACGATCGAACAAACATTTTCAACAAGAGATTGATTAGTTAAAATCTAAGGCAAGTCATTTTTATTTTTCAGATCTGTTGAGGTCTGTGTGACAGATCCTGACAAGCTCTAATGCTCAAACATGCTCTGCAGCTAACGGCAACTAGCCCCATATCCACACACACACATACACACACAGACAGATACAGACACAGACAGATACAGACACAGACAGCGTGTTCCTGACACTGGAGCTGCTTCTCGCCCGAACAAACCATCACTGAGCTTCAGTATTCACTGTTTAAGGATAGTTACATGTAAACGGTTAATTCAACTTACAACTTTATATCCTGCACGTGTGTCCTGTTTTCCGATGGGCTGAACTTTCACCTTTCACCCTGAAGGCCAGACTGAAGCAATCGAAAGACGATGTCGGCCAACAGTTGTAGTAGTTCTTCTTGGTGCATACCGCCACCAACTGTTCAGCACCGGAGCATAAAATAAAGGCTATCCAAATTGCTTTAAATTGTAAACAATCAAAGCCAACAAAAGAAACAAACAAACGAAGAAAAAAGAATCACTAAATCCTGTTATATAATCCTGCCTCCTTCAAATATTCGGCAAACGGTTCACTAGCTAAATATTCGCGTTTCATCTTCACTAGCCGCAGACTCTGGTAAAACAAATACATAAATAAAAATATAACATATAACGTATTTATTTATATTAATATATATATATATATATAATATTAAAACATATATATATACATATAACCTTTTCAAAGCTGTAAACATAAAGATTATAAATGTGTCCAAGTTTGATTCCTGTTGCAGTGAATGTGAAAGACATCAGCTGACCGGAAGTTAACCAGGAACACAGCTGTTGCCTAGCAATGGAAGTCTGTTGAAAATGTATATTTTATATAAAATATATAATATAAATATAATATGATGATATTTGATAGGAAAATATAATACAAACAATAGATATTTGTAACAGACATTTCAAAATAAATGAAAACGCAGTTTGGTGAAAAACATTATGTAGCTAATATAATGTTTTTTTATTTTCTTCGCAACACGCGTAAAAACAACATTAGACTTTTGCTCTTTGGAAACGCATTTAATGACACATTTTGTCGTGTAACATTTCACAACCATGTTCACAACTCATTCACAAAGATAGTTACACAGTTTCTGGGTGGACCGAGCTTTACCGCCGATGAAATCACTCTCCGTACCAAAAGGGGAAATTCAGAAGACAATAACATGGTGATTATATTTTATTCATAAAAACAGATATGTAAAAACATCCGATAACTTCCTAGTATTCAAGAGAGAACTTAACACGTATACGGAATCCCTTGATAAAATGACAAGGAAGAAAGCAACAGTTTAAAAAAAATATATTATACTCAAAAATAGGTTATCAAACGTACTAAGTTAATCCAATTATCTTTGTTATTTCAATGCAATGTTACAAAGAAACACTTCGAATATAAATTTGTGATTTCCCTTTGTTTTGTTGTTTTTTAGTTGTTGTTAGTTTTTGTTTGTTGCTTAACATTTTATGTAAATATGTCTGTCTTATGTATCCACGTGCAAGCATGTAATACTAACTGATTAATTGTTTGACTACAAATCATGCAATCTACTGAATTCTGAATTATTGAATAAAAATAATATTAAAAAGAAACTCATGCACAAGGCATCGATGGTGTGGGTTCGCTTGGTTAGGTCTGGGAAAGTTTGCGGTCAGCCATTGAATGCAGTCGTCGCTGAGGAGGAACCGTGTGTTACATGAGAAGAAACCAGGGTCACCTTTCCTCCTTTCTACGCTTTTTCACTCTTTCTGGGGGAAATACGGTGCGATTCTCGGAGTGGATTCGGTGAGGGTCGGTCTTCGGCGGCTTGTGTTTCCACTTCACCCGCCTGCCAACCGAATAGCAGCCACAGATGCCTGTGACAGGCGGGGTGTTGTGGCTGCTCAGTGATAAGAGATAAACCGGGGGAAGGCGGCTGTCACGCGCAGATAAACGGACACTAACGGTCAAACTGGACGATGTAGCGGCAAGACGCTGTGCAACTGCTCGGTGTGTTGACCTGCCGGCTGGAGGACTGACATGTTCCCTACTCGACAGGAAACACCTCAATACCACAAAACACTATAAATACAATATTTATTTTGTACTTTTTTGAGCTAGTATGCGGCTTTTATTTCGCATGTCGAGGTGCTCTCACGGAGTGCATCTGTCCAAGCTGACACAGCCGAGGATGCTGTGGCTGGACCACCGGAGGAAGAGACCGTCCACCGGGGTCAGGTCATCTGCCCTACCTCGCTCCTCACCCCGGCCCTTCCTGTCTGTCCTGCCCGGCAGCAGTCCCCTCACGGGTCTCTCCATACTCTGTCCACACACACCTGTTGTTGCCTTCGCCAGCTCCTCGGCCGCCTCTTCTACACCTACACCCGCCGGGTCAGTGAAGACTCAGGCGGACACGGAGAGCGGCCAAACACCGACCACGGTCCCCCTGGAGGATGTGAGACGGATCTTGCGTCTTGCTCACCCGGAGAGATGGAGACTGGCAGGTAAAGTGTGCCTATAAACATGTACCTGCGCTCAATTACATATTCAAAACAAAAGGTAGCATAACTCTTCCAGAAGATGATGCAGAAGGGACACTTTCAATAAAAACACAGCTAAACAATTTCAGCATTTTGTTGTGGACAAAGATATACATTTCTTTAAAAGTATATTTTTTGTTGCGTTTTAGTGCTGATGAGTCCACAGGCCTCTTTTTATGATCTAGCCTTTAAATGTGGTATTCATTATGTATAAGAGGAGAACAAAAGGTGTCCAAACGTTACATTAAGTTTTTCTCTTGTAGGAAAAATAAAAGACGCTTTTGTCTGATGAAGACACTGTAGAGTTTAAATGCTGCTTAAAATGTCAGTCCGATAAATATTTTGGGGCTTTAATCGGTTATCTTAAATCTCCTAAATATAGGAGAGAATGCACACAACTACCTTTCTGCAGCAACACTTTTCATTACCACACAGGAGGAAGATTTTGAGTTAATACCCACAGACTCAAACTAAAAAACGTTTTACGAATTACTCTAGAAATGGCGATGGCACTTGTAAATGAAAAGGTAGTACAAAATGTAAACCTTGCTTTATGGTAGGTTTCGTTAAACTTGTTTTTTTCTTTTTACAAAATGAACCAAAACACTGATAACTAAAATAAAACTCATCATCTCTGCTTGTTCCAGCTTGTCTTGTATATATTGCAACAGTTGTTGTTTCATATTTTTAGCAGCATTATGAGATAGAAGTATAAACGTAAGAGAAATGTACACTATTTTTGACACTCTGGTTTTCTGAGCAGCAGGCCACCTCGCTGTATGTAAGAGGACAGTGTAAAGGACATATCCGTGTGTGTCTTCAGGGGCTGCGAGTGTCATTGTAACTTGCTCAGATCTTGTTTGGAGACAGGTCTCCAGGCTGAAAATTTGGAAATTTGAGTCAAATTCATTACCTGACAAATTCAGCTGTGCCACTCTCAGCTGTTTATGAAGTGCATTTGGAGAGTTCTTTGAAAATGCTTTCTAAATAACCCCTTCACAATACGAAGATAAAACTTCCTTTTATGAAATGTAGCCTTTAGTTTTGCGTACTTCAATCTGTCTCTCTTTTATCTATGTCCACATCAGCTGCTGTGGGCTTCCTGACTGTCTCCAGTGCCGTAACCATGTCTGCTCCGTTCTTCCTGGGTAAAGTGATCGACACCATTTACACCACAGGAGCAGACACAGAGACCATGACAACATCCCTGACATCATTATGCATCATGTTGTCGGGAGTGTTCCTGTGCGGAGGGGCGGCCAATGCTGCCAGAGTCTACCTCATGCAGATCTCAGGTGGGATGACCAAACACAGGCGCATATATTCACATTAATGATAACTGCTACAGGACATACAGCCAACACTTAACACAAACGCACCGATGTCGGCATCAATGAGCAAAACGTGAGGGATGGACATGATTCTCTACTTCATCTATGATAACTTTTAATGTCTTATATTTTGTGTAGACTATCCTTTTTTTAATTTGAATTACTAAAAAACATGCTACATCATGATATATATCATTAATAGAGACATGAAATTACCTTTATCAGGATAGATATATAGATATTTTGCCCTTACATTCTCATCAGTTGGCCCTAAATACTCATCAATACCACTCTCATGGTTGTACTGTATGTTAAATATGAAGCTAGAGCCAAGAGATGTTAGTTTAGCTTAGCATAAATATTGGTATCAGGGGAAATGTTCAGCCTGGTTCAGTCCAAAGTTAAAGAAAATACACCTCCCAGCACCTCTAAAGCTCACTAACAAGATCTATCTTGTTTGTGTAATCTGTGCACAAGCAGCAACAAGTGGTAGCTGTAAATACTTCAGCCAGGCGCAGTGACTTCCCGGAAACCTTATGGAGACAACATCTATGTTTGTGCACAGATTAAACTCATAAGATATTAATTAATGAGCTTTGGAGATGCAGATTAGGATTCCTGTTGATCCTGGACAAAGTCAGGCCAGCTGTTTTCCCCTGTCTCCAGTCTTTGTACCTTCAGGCTGCAGCTTTATATTTAGTGTAGACATAAGAGTGGGATTGCACTTCTGTAACCAACAATACTATTTATCTTTATTGAATGACTGCCTGAAACGCTTAATCACTGACCACAGATGGAATCGATTCATGTTGTGATGATGATCGAATCAGTGACTCGTTGCAACGTTCTCTTCTCTCCATCTTCCCCACTAATGTCTTTTCTCTTCTCTCTTCAGGCCAGCAGGTTGTTCGTAACCTCCGCGCCTCCGTCTTCTCCTCCATCCTCAGGCAGGAAGTGGCATTTTTTGACAGGACTAGGACCGGCGAGCTCATCAACCGCCTCTCTGCTGACACAGCCTTGGTAGGCCGCTCGATCACCGACAACCTCGCAGACGGGCTGAGAGCCGTTGCCCAGGCGGCTGCTGGCGTCAGTATGATGGTAAGTACGTCCCTCGGAGTGGTCAGAAGTCAGTATAGGTTTAAATGACGAGTTAACAGGAATCATTTATGATATATTTATGTTTTGATATACATGTGTTGGGTATTAAATTCCTTACTACTGACTGCTACTCTGAAATGCCTTGAAATTTAACAAAACTATTGCAAACTAAGGGCACAACCAGTTTAACTTTTAAAACAATTTGTAAGGAATAATGTGTGAGTAAACCGTTTTGTATTGCAAATTGAACCCTGACAGGGTCATGCAAGACTTGAATCCCCCTGAAGGGGTTTGATTTTCAATAATGACCCCCTTTCTCTGCATTATCACACGTACTAAATGGCTACTTACTAGAGAAATCAATAATTCGACACAAAATATTGATTTTAAAATGATTTGATTAATTTAAAAACAGTCCTCCACTCTATGATCAGAACAGCATCCGTAGCAGCGGTTTGCTATTCAGAAATAATAGACAGCGGAAATGACGTAATTGACCGGAGTAGGGTAAGGTAAGGTAAGGTAAGGTAAGGTAAGGTAAGGTAAGGTAAGGTAAGGTAAGGTAAGGTAAGGTAAGGTAAGGTAAGGTAAGGTAAGGTAAGGTAAGGTGTGTGTGTGTGTGTGTGTGTGTGTGTGTGTGTGTGTGTGTGTGTGTGTGTGTGTGTGTGTGTGTGTGTGTGTGTGTGTGTGTGTGTGTGTGTGTGTGTGTGTGTGTGTGTGTGTGTGTGTGTGTGTGTGTGTGTGTGTGTGTGTGTGTGTGTGTGTGTGTGTGTGTGTGTGTGTGTGTGTGTGTGTGTGTGTGTGTGTGTGTGTGTGTGTGTGTGTTCAGAGTTTTGTTGTCCAGTACATGGAAGAAGTTGTTGCTTTTATATCCGCCTTTTATTTGCTCTGACGGTATGTGGGCTGCTCATTGTTGATTGTGGATTGTTGGGAAACAGGATTACACACACCTCTGTGTGTGTGTGTGTGTGTGTGTGTTATGGATTAACAGGTCTGTTGACTACCTTCTGTGTTTTTCCCATCAGAAAATCATAAAGCAGCTCACGACAAAAGATTTTTCCTTACAAGGAAGTAAAATGATTTCCTGGTGTAATGCGTGTCACATTTACTGGTTAGGGCCATGTGGTGTGAACTTTTGTTTTCCTCCTCTACTCTCCTTTCCTATGTGTCTTTTCTCTCCTTTTAATTTCATTAACTGCAGTTTTGTTCGTCTCTCCTTACAGTTCTTCGTGTCCCCCAGTCTTGCAAGCTTTGTGTTATTGATTGTTCCTCCTATGGCCGGTCTCGCTGTAGTCTATGGCAGATACCTTCGCACCATCTCCAAACACACACAGGACGCGCTCGCGCAAGCCACACAGGTACAGAAAAACACAGATCAAGGGTTTGAACTTGTGCGTTTTTAAAAAATATATATATATTTAATTGTTTTATGAGCAAGTTTGGTGTTAGAAGTTGCCAGATGTTCAACAACAGGAATTGTTAATAAGACATTATTTGAGGACGTGGTAATTAAAAACAAGCAAACTGTGATGAAATATGAGGGTCATTAAACCTACTGTCTTTGCCTTCATATGATTTTATTTTATAAGTTTATATTACTGCTTGTGGTGGTTTGATTAAATTTGCAGACGGAGTAAATATGCTGCTGTGTTGATAATCTGATTTCCAATAGATAAAGTTGTGTAAAACGGTTTGTGTGTGTGTAGTTGGCAGAGGAGCGTATCAGCAACATGCGGACAGTCAGGGCTTTTGGGAAAGAGCTGTCAGAGGTCAACACATACACACAGAAGACAGACGAGGTCCTCAGCCTGGCCAGGAAGGAGGCTGTACTACGAGCGGGCTTCTTTGGAGTGGTAAGTGTGTGTTTGTGTGTGTTTCCTGTCTGTGAAGCAAACAAATCCACAGTGAGCATGTGAAATATTGCACAGAGCCAGAGTCTTCTGCTTTTTTCCGCTTATTTCAGGTTTGTCACAACACCACAGTACCTGACAGTTTGTATAGGCCGGATGTTTCACCATAAAAAAAGTATTATCCAATCCTCTGTAAAAGTTCAGAGGATACATGAACCCCTCTGTGGGTTAAGACGGTGTTGAAACGCCTCAGTGACACAACTTGGCTTATAGCTCTTAACCTCTTAGCATTTCCCCCTCCTTTTTTTAGAGGGGTCCCTGGGGGACAGGGGTCAACAGTACATGTCACATATCTGAAAGCTGGGAACCTGACAATTTATTTGAGATGCAGCTCAGGGTGGTGTGGCAAGATGTTTATTATCCAGTTGTACAAGTAAAAATGTGTGAAATGCTTGTGCAGGGAGGCTCTATTAAAGGAACACAAATACAAACAGGAAAAACATAAGCAGTGAGTAAACAAAGGAAAAAGGGTAAAGACATAAAATATAAAAGAATATAATATAATATAATAACAGGATGTAAGATGCAACAATAAACAAAATATATGTGTATAATATTGATGCTCTGAAAAATCTACACATCATATTACAGAATCTGTAATAAACATTGTGTTTTGCCTATTAAAATGTTGAAAGGTCAGATTGTGTAAGGGCTTGGAACATTAGGATACTTTATTACACTATTTCTCAGAAGTCATTACAGCATTTTTGGGTTGAATCCATTTGTTAAACCAATTTGGTGCTAAATTTAAATGTAAACTTACTTTTAAAACAGCACATTAAGACACCAAGTACTTAAGGAACCTCACAGAAAAACCCATGCTGCAATTTCATATCAAAAATCGTTAGACTTCAATTGGATGGCGAGCACCTTTGTGTTGTGCTGACTGCTGAAAAAAAAAACCCTTGTTGACTGTGGTTGTAGTTTCACGAGGCTGTGATTATCCTCGAGGTCAAAACAGCTCATTTTGTGCAGCGAGCTCGAGTTTCAAAAATCCTCTCACCACAGTGAAATGGCTGCTATGGAGACTAACATCATTAAACCTGTTTTTCTCCTCATATCTCTAACTCTTGAACTTCTGTGTGCAGTTCACGTTGAAATACAAGGCAGTGCCACAAAATGATCATAAAATTAAATCAACACGTATTTAAAACAGTCAACATATCAACAAAACCACATACTGTATGATAAAGTATCATTTATTGCAGAGCTATTTTATTTGATTGAATTGAGCTTTAATAAACTGGCAACTCAGTCCGCAGATGAAAAATGAGCTCTTTGTGAATTGTGTAACTCTCTGTGCATCTCCTACCCCCGGAGTGTTTCTCTCATTCAGACGTTTTCAGGTGAATAATATTCTCCACGCTCAGCGAGCTGTCGTTAGAGATCCAGAGACAGACCAGCCAGCTTCTTCCGGCAGGTTCCCAGATGGACTGTAATCAGAGCCAATGTGTCAGGGAGTAGCAGTGATGCCAGATGAAGTAATCAAATAATCAAGCGTGTGTTTGTGTGTTTGTGCGTTTGTGCGTTTGTGTGTGTGTGTGTGTGTGTGTGTGTGTTTCAGACTGGTCTCAGTGGTAACATCATGATCCTGTCAGTGTTGTACAAAGGAGGCCTTCTGATGGCCAGCCAGCACATGACCGTGGGAGAACTCTCATCGTTCCTCATGTACACCTTCTGGGTGGGCATCAGTATCGCAGGTAATACACTAACACGTGAGTGTGTGTGTGTGCGTGTGAGTGTGTGTGTGAGAGATATTGCTTACTGTGTTATACTCTTTTGACGTTTAGGTCTGAGTTCATTCTACTCTGAGCTGATGAAGGGGTTTGGTGCAGGAACCAGACTGTGGGAGCTGCTGGACAGGAAGCCTGAGTTTCCTCTTAATGGTCAGTGTACACACGCACACACACGGGACAGTGTAACCTCACTACATCAGCACCCCTTTTGTCTTGTTAACCCATCATTATAATTCTTAGAATAATTTATGTGTCCAGAATGTTTTGACAATTATTGTACGTAAATAACTATTTTCTTCTCCTTGGATCTTTACTGCTCCAGAACTTTGTATGACAGGGAATTTCACATTTATAGACTCACCGTCTGTGTAGGTTGGTGTATATTCACTGTCAGGTTTCATCTGTAACAAATAAATGACTTTCAAAGATTTACAGAGTGCTTGAATAATAGTGAAGATTGTATTTGTTAAAACAGACATCAGTTGAAAATATTAAACATCTCTTGCCTTTAATTTATGACTGTTTTGCCTTGTCAGTCAGTAACACTGTACATATAACATTTCTCCTTGTTTTATTACTGTATTAAAGCAAGTTAAAGTAAATGGTTCTGTCTTTGTGCCCCTCTTCCTCCGCTCCACCACAGAAGGCCTCGTGCTTCCTCCAGACCAGCTGAAGGGTCAGTTGGAGTTCTCTGACGTCTCCTTTGCCTATCCAACCCGTAAAGAGGCCCCTATTTTCCAGAACCTCAGTCTGCTGGTCCCGGGTGGTACCATCATGGCTGTGGTCGGACCCAGCGGCTCTGGAAAATCAACCCTGGTCTCACTGCTGCTCAGGCTGTACGACTGCGACGCTGGTGAGAGTCAAGTCAAATTCATTTATATAGTACAACTCAACAGCAAGGCAATTCAAAGTGCTTCACACAGAACATTTAAAAACATTTAAACACATGTACATCACATATAAAAATAAATTCAAATAACAGAAATAAAAGACAAGGAGAAGTTAAAACACAGTACAAGCAGTTAAAATGATTTAATGAAAGGCAGTGGAAAACAGAAAAGTCTTCAGTCTTGATTTAAAAGAACTAAGAGTTGCAGCAGACCTGCAGTTTTTGGGGAATTTAAATGAGCAAATAAAATCTGAGCGCTGCCTCTCCATGTTTAGTTTTGACTCTGTGGACACAGAGCAGACCTGTCCCAGTGAGCTTGTTCTGTCTATTAAGTAATCAGGCACTTTCAAAAATCTTGGGGCGGCTGTGGCTCCACTGATTGTAAGGTCGGCAGTAAATGGGTGAATGAGGTTAAATTGTTCCTCACTTTGGATACGAGTGCTTTATAAATGCAGTCCATTTACAATTCAATCCCCTGTCAGATGTATGTTTTACCTATGAGAATGACCTCTTTTCTCCAGGTACCATTACTGTAGATGGTCATGACATCAGAGATCTAAATCCCTATTGGCTCAGGAGTCACATCGGAACTGTCAGCCAGGTAATTCATGAATCTATAACTTGATCATTTATCGTCTTTCAGTGGAATTGTGATGAGGTAATATATAAGGATATTGGGAGACACAGTTACGGTGTCTAAACTTATAATAAGAAGCACAAACTAAAATTCTTCAGAAAACTGATTCTTTTGCAGTAAATTTCATAATAAATGAGAATATATCGTTATGATATGAAATGACCCATATCAGGATCGAAGATTTTGTCTATATCGTCCAGCCCTAGCGTTTTCGTTAACTGTAATTGGTAAAATACTGAAAGCCTTTGAGTGAAGATTGTCTTCCCACCTTTCTCCCAGGAGCCCACGCTGTTTTCTTGCTCTATAAGAGATAACATTGCATATGGTGCTGTGGACCCAGACGCTGTAACCACAGAGGACATCTACAGGGCAGCCAGAGTGGCCAACGCCTTTAATTTCATCCAGACTTTTCCTAAGGGCTTTGACACTGTAGTGGGGGAGAAAGGAGTGCTGTTGTCAGGTAAGAAGCAGACGCAGAGACACCACAGAGTTGTGATCACAACATCTACTGCACTGGGGAGGCAATAAGGCAATTACACTCGCATGGCTGTAAATATATATTCAGTTTTGGAAAGGTTGCTCATTTATTCCTTTTAAAGAATGATTTAACCTCAATAATGCATTCATATACAATGTAATATTTACTTTGCTGTCTTTTTATAAACTGTATGAAAAAGTAAGAACAACACCTGTTGCTGTTTCCGAGACTTACTAATTCTGAATGATTTCAGTGTATTCATATTTTCAAACATAGTAGAATTATGAATCATTTTATTTCCTTTCGGAACATGGCTCCATAAATACAGTAGAGACACAGGGCCTGTTTAGATGCAGCCTTTTCTGTGTGTATGCGTTTAACTTGTGTGTGTGTGTGTGTGTGTGTGTGTGTTTCTCAGGTGGTCAGAAGCAGAGGATAGCCATAGCCAGAGCTCTGCTCAAAGTGAGTACAACAACACGGTCGTTTTACTGTTTATCCACATCAGCAGAAAGGACAACTCTGGTCATCATCTTCACATAACTTTTGTTATCCACTAAACCAGGCTTGGCTTTTCTGTCATCGCTCACAGACATCCTGTCATGTCATCATCAGTATCTAAATCATTACACTGAACCACAAGAATAACTTGTTAAAATGTCAAGTTTGACCAGGGCCTGCACTCGAGTGTCAGCTTTCCTTTTTTTCTGTGAATCCTGAATTAGTTTGTATAACACCATTTGTGTTCTCTGTCCACAGAATCCTAAGATCCTGCTGTTAGACGAAGCTACCAGGTGAGAAACACTGAGACTAAAGAGTTGCTGTCGAAATCGGCTCACAAAACTACTTTTTTTAGAGTACTTTCACTATCTTTATCCTTTTTGTCTTCATTTAATGCTCCGCACAGCTCTGTAGATATGTTTGAAAATTCTGACAAGAATACTGCCTTCAGAAACAGTTTTTTATTGTGCTGGTTCGAGACTCATCTTGAGTTATTTGGTTGAAGTAAACACTAAACAACCATCTTTCCTTAGTGCACTGGACGCTGAGAATGAGTTCCTGGTCCAGGAGGCCTTGGAGCGTCTGATGGAAGGTAGATCTCTATCTTTTTCCACTCTCCCTTTCATTTATTTTATAATTTATATATTTATATTTTAGAATAAAGTTTCAACACTGTTTATACTGCAGTGGTAACTTTGTTAACCATAACTATGATGAAATATGCTCGTCAACAACCCTTTTTTTTATGGCTAAGACGAGACAACGAAACCACATGGCATCATCTGGCGCTAACTGTGACGATATGAACATGCAATAACACTGATGAAAAACATGACTAAACGGTAGTTTAAAAATAACTCTAACTTACACACACACACACACACACACACACACACACACACACACACACACACACACACACACACACACACACACACACACACACACACACGTCTGTAATGACAGTCCAGTGTCTGTTATCTAAACTGCTGAAGTCAGTTGAACAGGTGTTGTCGATAAACACCTGTGTTTCTCATCAGATAATAATAAAATTTAATATAACATTTTATATGAAATCACTTTAACTAAAATGACATGATATTGTTTTTGACTTAATAAACTGAAAATGTTCAATTTAATCCGATGGGGCACTGTGGGAATAAAATGTGACTAAAACGAATGATTATTTTCGCCTAAAGACGAAATCCTAAATAGCTGCCAAAATGAACACTGAAGCCACTCTTTGTTTCTCCTGACTTATTATTTTCTGCCCCTCTCACCCAATCAACAGGGAGGACAGTCATGATCATCGCTCACCGTCTGTCCACGATCCAGAATGCGAACGCTGTTGCTGTACTGGACCAGCGGCATATAGCTGAGTGTGGCCAGCACACAGAGCTGCTCGGCAACAGACAAGGACTGTTCAGAAAACTGATGGAGAAACAAGCGTTTCTACAAGATGAACAGAAACGAGCACTTCGCTGAGACGACAGGGAGCGCAGACGAGCGGATGAGGGAGAGGGAGAAATGAGGAGGTGAGGTCAATGCCTGAGGAAAAAGCGGAGGAAGGGGGCGGGGCAGAGGGGAAAAGATATTGCCTGGAATAAAAAAGAGATGGATAAAAGCTGAAGGAAAGCAGAACTTCCTACAGGACTACAGATGAACACTGAAGAGAGAGGACAATGGGAAACCGCTAAGGAAACATTGAAGAGGTTTTCTTAAACGCTGCAAGAGTCTTTTCACTGCTGAAACGACTAATTAGCACCACATGAGGAGCCGTTTGGAAAGAAAACAGACAGGGTAATCCACAGCCAAGACCTAAGAACTGAAACATGGGTCTGAGAGTTCCTAGAGATGCTTTATTTTGAAAATATTGAATTCTACACTGAAAGACGAGGTGTGAAAGAGAGTGAAAAAAAGAGATGATGAAGACAGACACTCTCACGTCATTTATTTTAAATCACTGTCACTACCATAGTACTGTTTGGGGAAAGGCCCAAATCCTGTGTTAAATAGTTCAGGCACACCTGAGACGTGCAGAATCAATCTGGTGCAAATGACTGTAGTCAGTTATCATCAACATTATTTTCACAACCAAACCAAAAACTGTTCAGAAGCACACAAGTGCTAAATGTGTATTTGTGTCTATAAGTTTTGTTGTTTTTTAAAACTTGAAGCCTTTACCAGTCATTTTTGAGTTTAAACAAGCCAAATGATGCAGCTATTTGTGTTAAACACAGGGTTAAACACTGTAAGGACATAAATTAATGTAAGCACATTGTAAGTCACAGCTGAGGTGCTACACATCTAAAAACACCTCTTCTCCCATCAAGGACTTGGAGTTATATTGACATGGTGGGTTTGCCAGTGTTTAGATTCAGTTAGTTCGCTCTGGGTTTAAGTGAAAGCCCTGAAGCTCATACACTTTCCCATCTTTATATGTCAAACAAAATGGAGTCAAACCTGATTGAGGCCGGCTAAACAGCCTTTTTCTGGTAGATAGGAAGGGTACAGGAGACGTGTCATTAAAGTCAGAGGTGGTCTCTCGGTTATGATCACTCTTCTCTTAACAATTATCTCACTGTTGAACATCCCATCATTTTTAATATCATCTTGTTATCCTGGTCATCTTTCTTTGGTCTAATCTATAAAAAAACAGAAGCCAACATTACAACTTTCTGACTGTTGCCCGCTGTTTGTCCGTCAGTGTCTGACACGGCCGTCCCTTCCATGCTCTGCTCCCTGGTCGGTGTTTACAGGAAAGGCACACTTGGCCACCACTACATTTTGTGTAAACCGCTCTAAATACCACATACATGTTAACCACAGGGCTGTTGAGCCAGCTAAATATTGTAGCTGGCGTAGAGGGTCTGACTCAGAAGTTACGATTCTCCTCAGTAAATATTTGCATGGTGAATGCCCACTTCCCTGCTCAGGGGGAGTCTGCAGCAGACATGCAAATACCCCGGGTTTGAAATGCCCACGGCTCTAAAGGGACTGTACATCGTTTATAGAAATGCTTGTGAGAAACAACTGGAGGTCTTATTTAGGGATGTAAGAAAATATGGATTCACTTGAGTTTATTGTGTTGTTTAGACGCCCGACCTCTAGATAGCAGTGTCGTAATGTATCTTCAGCCCTTTGACTCTTCAACTTCAATATGCAACACAGGAACACAAATTACAAATATACAAATATTTACAAACAATCTCATATTATTTGAGTCAGTCCCTATATTGAATCTATATTTCCTATATTTGCATTGTCTACTTCTAAGACGGAGGACAGCTAGTGTGTTGGAGGAGCTTTCTGTCACGTTTAATAGATTTTATAATTGGAAAAAATTGTATATAAATGAATTATTAATATAATGTTTTCCTACACATTTTTTCCCTACAAGACTGTAAACCTGTGCACATTTCCCTGAAGGTTTATGCTAGTTTTATTTTATTTGTGTGTTTTTGATAAGGCTAGAAACTTGAATCATTGTGAACGTAACTTTTTAAATTATGATTTGAAAGCAGTGATGCACAGAAACAGTGGATTGTGGCCTGCAACAGACATTTGAATGGATCCGTTTTGATAATATTCAAAAACAAGGGATAAATTAATACAATATTGATCATTGGTATTTGGCCATTTATGTTGCCTGTGTACACAGTCACTCTCTGGTTGTATACATTTAGAGCCTTTATATGTTTATTACAGTTTATAGAGCGTATGACGGCAACATGTAAGCTCTGTTTACTGTCTCAGTTTTCATGTTCTTTGTTTTCTCTTTGCTATAATTCTCGTGATTTTGTCTTAAACACGCCACACATTTTCATTTCCCCACAACACCACAGTTTGATACGATGCCTTGAACATTGTCACTTGTGTTGTGGTTCCTGTGACAGTAAGTTGGTAATATTACTAAACCCTGCCCCAATTAAGAATGAATGTTTTGTTAAAATCACCTCACCACTGACTCCGTAAACACTGACGCTGCTTGAAAGTTTGACAGCAAACGATATCTCTGTGTCTGATAACAAATCACAGAAGACTACAGGGGAGTTCTTTTTGTATATGTTATAAATAATATGACATAAAAGATGTATGATACACTTTGAATTATTTTTGTGTTGCTAAATTATTATACTTCTATGTAAAGGTAAATAAAGTGAGATATTATTCATTTTTATCAATGGGAAGATGTTTTTTGTATGTGGATGTTTGATCTCGTTTTCTTTTTTTAGATTTTGTCTGTGTAGAGTGTACGCTAATATTAAATTGGAACATATTTAAATACCTTTAAAATGTGGATGTTTGTTGTTTTATTTGTTTTCGAATTAGTTACATTGCAAGTGTAGTTTCTCTACAGAGCCTCGGAAAATGAATAGAAGAGGAGACACCGTTATGACACTGTAGATTATATTTCATCGCTTGTACCACATCACATTTCCTAATTCAACTGAACATAACCCCATGTTCATAAAATAGTCAAAAATCTATCTTTTTTTCTCCGAACTGTGTTTCCATGCAGTGTGTCAGGCTGTCAGTAGGAGGCGCTGCTGCAGAGTTGATCCCTGTTGACCGCTCAGGTTGGTGGGATCAATGTTCATTCAATCCATCATACCAAAATAAAACTTGAAATGTGTATTCAGCTGTTGGCCGGTTGTGTTGACAGTGGTGAGCTTCTCATGCAAATAGACTCTGCACATTGTGCCGTCTGCTGGCACACAGGCGGTCCTGGCAAAGCAGTGAATGCATGTGATCGATTGACTTATCTTTCCTTGTAAGTGCTTGTAATGGTTTAAGTCTGACCAGATAAATTTAATATGCTCCAATCAGCCAATATAGGTAGGTAAAATCACCAGCTGTATGATTAATGTGATAGCAAAGTTATATCAAAGCGATACAGGCACAAGAGGCAAAACCACGCTGGAAAATACCATAACACAGTTGAAAAGACTATATATAGTGTAGTTGTGACATCACAACTGTACAGAAGTCCTGATGGCTCGTGTGTGTTTCTCTGTGGATTGAGCGTTTTCATACTTGAACAGTATTTATATAGCACCTCGACTTGCTTTATTAAAAAAAGACATGGAAATCAGATTTCTTTTTACAATATAGAACCTTTAAATGTAGATTATTTTCCCCGTGTTCCTTCAGACAGTGTGATCTCTCTCCCTGTGATCAAACTAACGTCACTTAATTCTTCGTCAAACTAAACAGTTGGTCGACCCCTCCAGCAGAGGCAGCAGTTGTTGCTCCTGTTCTGCAGAGGACGGTTCAGCTGGCTCATGCGGCTCACCAGGTGCTGCTCAGCCCTGCGTGGGTTTCCAATTCCAGCTCCATGTGCTGCAGCTCCCCTCGCTCTTCTCTGTATACCCAGGGGCTATTTGAGGAACTACAGCAACTGAGGTTTGACCCTTTTCGGCCTCACGCTGTTTGCTTGTCACTTGAAAAAACACCACACAAAGCCTTATTTATTCATAAGATGGGAAAATAAATATCAAAATAATTCATACAATAAGAAAAAAAAAACATCTTTATTAGTCCATGCTGCATTTTGGTGAAGCTCGACCACGCCACACCACCATGGATGGTTGGAGACCGTGCAGAGGTTTACTGATGGAAGGTCTTCCGTCTCTTTAAGGAGATTTAGCATTATTAAAGTAGCACTGACTGTCATTATGAGACATCCCTCCGCTTTAAATCAGGATGCACTTCACAGGCACAATAGCATCCTATGTGTGAAAGAGAAACTTCTTCTTCTACACCCAATCAACAGGGACAGGGCATCCTACAGGAAAGTGTCCTGAAAAACATGTTGTACTACTTATCAAAGCAAACCTCCACTCAAAAAATATTATGTCTCAAAATAAAAAAACAGTTTGAATGCACATTTGGACACCAGGCTATTGTTTTAAGACAAACTTGGGGGAAAAAATCTATCCCTAAAGCACTTTTACCTGTCCATTTACAATCTCCTCGGTATCAGTATCCTCAGACTTCCTTCACTGTAACACCTGAGGTAGAAAACTAATCTCCAAACATCTCCAGCAGCCTCCTGTCTGTTCTGTTCAGTATGTGCACCTCAGGAGCCTCAGTCGTTGAGCACACTGCCACACTTAAAAAGGTTGTACACTCATGTACAGCAAGTGTATTGGTTCCAGCGATTGAATGCCGAGGCTTGTGCTATTCTTACACTTTCTCTGTCACTCTGACCCTCTGTGCTCTCAGGAGAGAGACACAGAGAGTGTGTTGACTAGAATAAAAGTCTGAGTAGGTAGCAAGGTAGACAACAGACTGAGCATGCTCCTACTAAAAAAATAAAAAAAAACAGTTCACGTCTCTCTCTTTTATTTAACTGGCTAAAATGCTGTTAATGTGACCACTATAACATGTACAATTTAAAAGATACCGTACATCTAAAAAGCCCTAAAAAAGACTCTCCTTGTCCAAAGTCTCTCCTTCAGCTGGCTGGGTTACAAATCTTCTGACAGACTGAACTCATCTTTTCTGCCACCTGCTGCAGACGCCCTTTCACCTCCCTCTTTCTCCTCCCCTTCATCTAGTAGTCTTTCCAGGAGACTCCCTTGGACTCTCCTCCCCCTCGGCCCCTCTGACCTCCCTTCCCCTCATCCCTCCCCCCTCTGTCTCTCACTCCCTGACAACTGCCAGCCCCTTTACATTTTAGGCGTTTCAGGAGCCCTCAGATTCCTAAATGCTCACAACAAGTGCATAAAAGTAGCTCTACCTTGCTCTGCAGCCCCCTCCCACAACACACACACACACACACACACACACGCACACACACACGCACACACACACACACACACACACACACACACACACACACACACACACACACATGCACAGAAACAATATTCTCTGAAAACTTGCAGGGCCAATTAAGGCAACCTTACATAACCGCCCAACTAACAAGTGTGGAATGTAACTAAGTATATTTATTCAAGTCGGCCTACTGTACTTAAGAACGTGTTAGTTAAGTCTTTTATTTTTATGCTTCCTTACACTTCTAATCCACTGCATTTCAGAGGGAAATACTGTACTTATTACCCCCCCTACATTTATGTAACATTTAAAGTTACTAGTTACTTTTTACATTTAAAAAAAATGAAATATGCTTATACTCAGTAGTATGCTGAAGTATCTAAAATTGGCTCCTCTTTGACAAACTCCAACATGCAAATGCTCTTACGTGTATTCATTAGTGATAGAAAGAGAATAATATAATATTCTATAATAATATAACACTGTAAAATGGTCCATACTGCATACTGAGTACTTTTTGTACTTTTACATTTTGAATTCAGGACTTCACTTGAAACAGAGTATTTGTAGACTGTATTATATCTAATTCCACTTAATTAAGTGATGAGTACTTATTCCACCACTAAATACCAGATTAAAAATAAAGATTTAACCTTCCTTGCTTATCACTAACCTTTTTCTTCCAATCGTCCCATAAATGTGTCCACAAACCTGTGTTTACAATTTATGTCATATTCAACACTTGCAATCCATACTGAAGCTTTCTGTTGCTGCTATAAAGAGAATCCAGGTCATGAAAGGTTACATTTGAACATTTCTCTGCTCCCACATGAATCCATCTTTAGGTTATGATATGAGGTCACAATAATCAGTCATGTTTGTACCAACAATTATGACCTGCACTGTTGTAATTTATATATACGTATATTATATATATTTAACATCTAACATCTAACTTTTTGTGGCAAAAATGTTGTGAGATGAAAAAGCGCCATTGTTCCAACATCTCCTGTTATTCACCTGAAGTTCAGAGAGGCTAATCCACATTGATTTGATCTTGTTTTCTATTTTCTAGAAATTAGTTTCTATTTTTTTCTTCATAAGCTGCTTTCTGTAAAGAATCCCCAGTTGTCCCCTGGTGTCATTAGAGTTGTCTCTCTCCTCCGGGCCCCTGCTCCTGTCATTTACCAAATCAAGCCCAATTTCCGCCTTTACCTTTTAAGATGTATCTGCCCTTTTCTCTACACTTCTCCCTGTTTTTCTGTCATTCCTCACTTAGTTTGAGTTTAGTTAAAGCTCCTTGGCACCTCCTTTCCAGTGCCTCATGCCACAACACACACAAACATCCATGTGCAGTGCATGCATGAACACACACTCTGTTCCTCTCTCACACATGAAGGCAGACACATTCACACATGCACACGTTCACTAGCTCCCCTCCTCCATTGGAGTTATAATTAATCCAACTGCTCCAGTGACAGAGCAGCGTAACCCCTGCAGATAAGGTTTCAGCTGTCGGCTGTTTTCAGTGGACACCGACAAACCTGTGTGAATATCAGGACACGTGGGCTGCAGAACAGCACCGTTTGAATTAAACCGATCATTAAAGTGTTTGTGGAAATAAGGTTTTTATTGGCAAGTGTTGCATAGTTCAGAAAATAGATGCCAGTGTCTCTTGATGTGGAGGAACACGGTCTTCTGTGCACACTCATCAATCATCTGAGTGATGTTTATCACAAGATGTACATTAATATTATGCTGAAGATGGAGACAAATACACTGACTATGTATAGATGCATAAAATGCCTCCTGTTTTCATGACTCCATATCAGGCTGCAGCATTTAATGCAATCAATTACAAATAGTCTATTTAAAATGTTATAATTACAATGTCATGGCTGGAATAATAAAGCAGTATATTTAACTGTTTACACACCAAATGTTTGTTCATAGCTTTTTCAAATGATTTAGAGCTCTCCTGATCACCATAATGTGAATTGATCTCTTAATTGGCTCTCTCGGGCTGCAGCACCGTTCCTGGTTGACCTGTCACTTTGGCTCCTGGCTCTGTCTCTCTATCTCTCTCTCTGAAGTCTAAATCTGTTCAGATGAGGGCAGCATTTTCCCATTTTAAGGCTGGATGAGGCCTATAGCAGCAAATCGGTAACCGTGGTTGGTAGCAACTGGCGTCTCCCCTAGAAAACCCCCACTGAACCGCGCGCTCCTTTTACGGACCTCGAGGTGGGACCGCGAGGCTCGATGGGAGGTCAGAGCGACAGTTCCATATATGGCACGCGCTCTCTCCTCGTCGGGGGCGCGCAGCGTCCGTTCGGACCCTCTCCTCAAACCTAATGGATGGAGCCCCCTCCTTCCCTGCGCGAGGCGCGCCTCCTTGCTGCACCCCCCATCCGCCCCCTCACCCTCGGCCTGTCAGCATCCTAATATGGCAGAGGGCCGGGATGGGGGCCAGTGCTGAGGTTTGTGAATGGTGGAGGTTGGGTATATAAGGTGGACAGGCAGCAGGGAAGATTGTAGCTGGTTCAGCAAGAGCACTGTTGGGTCTTTCTCTCCAAGCCGCAGACACTCCCCCCTAAGGTAAGACCCTGTGAGGACTCCTGAAGCCACACATCCAGGTTGGGACACCCGGCTAGGCCTTAACCAGATCACCACTGGAGCAGCTACTGGAGCAGAAGTTAGGCAGGATATCCAGGGACAGGACGCCTAGGACGGATACTTTTTGAGGCAACACGGGCAACTCCACTGGAGGATAGGATAGTGTAGGAGAGGTCTGATTCTGAAGGAGAAGGAAAATATTTGTAAATAGATTGTAGATTTTAGGCTGACAGACATCACAGAAACGGTGCTGGACAGGAGAAGCTCTAATCTGAACGATCAGGTCTGGATAAATTGATAGATAACGCAGATACAGTAGACTGATTGATTGACTTCAGCATCTTCATAGGTGTAAAACTGAATCCTGAAAATGTGCTGATGCAGGAAGAGGCAAACTTTCAGACCAGAATGTATTTTACCTGAGACAAAATGAGAGAGGGGGAGAATGGTTGTAGATTATCTGAATTTTAGCACAACTTGTGATTGAAGGGGAGTTTAGAATAATAGAGATAAAGAAACAGATCATCAGTCGAGACACGTCAAAATATACATGTCTGAAGGAGAACAGCCGTGTAAATTCCGTATTGTTCACTTCAAATGTGATGCTATAGGCGTATACAGGCGTATACGCCATGCGTAATGGCCTGGTGTCAGTGTGCCAAGGATACCTTTAGCGCAAAGCATGGTCTTGATCATGCGTTAGTATATTCCAATAACTTTATCTCCAGTAAATATTTTTTTTAATCTTCTAGTCTTCACAACTAAGACAGGTGTGAGCTTGCGGGAAACAAACGGTTGAACCAAAGTTTTAGATCGGAAGTCTTATTTCTGCAGTATTTATCGCCATGTGGATTGGATTTTTAGTGGGCTGAGCTCTTTCTCCTCCTCCTCTCTTACAGAAGCCATCATGTGTGACGACGAGGAGACTACCGCCCTTGTGTGCGACAACGGCTCCGGCCTTGTGAAGGCTGGCTTCGCCGGAGACGATGCCCCCAGGGCCGTCTTCCCCTCCATCGTCGGCCGCCCCCGTCACCAGGTAAACAGCAGATACAATCTCCATACAACAGTAGGAGAGACTTACTGGGAGGCTGATATCAGGTTATGACAAAACAAATTTTAACAATAATTGTAATAACTACACCTTAGCCAATATATCCAATACAATTTGATTTACACTAATTACGCACATAAAACGCCAACGCCGTTTTTTCCAAGCGGTTACTCGCTCTTTTGGAGTGAAAAACATATTTAATTGAGATTTCAATATTTTGGGGTTTTGTGCAGTTAGATGATTATGTGACAACAGCGAGCCATTATGTATCTTGAATCACACCACCAGCAATGTGGCCTTTAACTCTTTGCGACTAAATTAGTCACAGATGTCACACAATTGCTCTCTGTCTGTCTCTGTGACTGCGCTGTTATTTGGCACACATTTACGCAATGGCCAACATGCCTTTTGCATCACACAGTAAAGACTTTAATCTGGCCAGAAGAAGGTCATACCTCCGTTTGGATTATTTGACATAACCTTTTGATTATCTCGCCCTCTCCTCCCCACTTTAGGGTGTCATGGTCGGTATGGGTCAGAAGGACTCCTACGTCGGCGACGAGGCCCAGAGCAAGAGGGGTATCCTGACTCTGAAGTACCCCATCGAGCACGGTATCATCACCAACTGGGACGACATGGAGAAGATCTGGCATCACACCTTCTACAACGAGCTGAGAGTTGCCCCCGAGGAGCACCCCACCCTGCTCACAGAAGCCCCCCTGAACCCCAAGGCCAACAGAGAGAAGATGACCCAGATCATGTTTGAGACCTTCAACGTCCCCGCCATGTATGTGGCCATCAGGCTGTGCTGTCCCTGTACGCTTCCGGCCGTACCACCGGTAGATTAATAACAACAAACTTACATCACACACACGAGCTCCTAATAAACACAAAAGGAGACATGCACCTTAAATGAAGATTATAATGTAATTTACAAATGTATCTGATATAATTATATAAAAATCACAACACATAATATTAACTGAGCTAATTCCCAATTGTGCCCATTTTGCGCACAACTTTAACGCACAGTCAGACAGCCCTTTTGGGACTGTCTCTTTTGTTGTATACATATCCAGTGTGTATTTGTAAATTTTTCTGTAATTACCCATTTAAGCCGCACTTTTACGCACAAAACTGAAACTTCTAAGGACTTTTTGTCGCCAGGACTTTACTAAACTCTCGCCTTGCCTCTCTCCAGGTATTGTGCTGGATGCTGGTGATGGTGTGACCCACAACGTCCCAGTCTATGAGGGTTACGCCCTGCCCCACGCCATCATGCGTCTGGACCTGGCTGGTCGCGATCTGACCGACTACCTGATGAAGATCCTGACTGAGCGTGGCTACTCCTTCGTGACCACCGGTGAGGAACTCGGCCTACTCTAACAACAAAGCACCTGAGAGAAAGAAACAAACAAACCATCCACCTAGACCAGCTTTTACGCATACACATAACTATTATCATAACTTTATATTTTACTTTACAAGCAAATTTGGAACAGTTTGCTACACAGCAACTAAACTTGATAACATTCTGACAAATCACTTTAAATGACTAAAATGTATCATCAGACAGAGGAAAGGGATGCTGCTGTGTGTTTAAGAAAAGCAAACAATAATTGATTTCAGCTTCACGCATTTCTGTAACTCGTAGTTCAGCCCACTTAATCAGTCTGCCATTGCGCACACGGTGTCTGTTGTCTGGTCAATGTTTGTCACTCTGGACAAAATCTCATCAACTTGTCCCCCAACAGCTGAGCGTGAGATTGTGCGTGACATCAAGGAGAAGCTTTGCTATGTGGCTCTGGACTTCGAGAACGAGATGGCCACCGCTGCCTCCTCCTCCTCCCTGGAGAAGAGCTACGAGCTTCCCGACGGTCAGGTCATCACCATCGGAAACGAGAGGTTCCGTTGCCCCGAGACCCTCTTCCAGCCTTCCTTCATCGGTACGTCATCCTCCTTAATTTCCTCTCTTATTACGTACAGCACTGGAGATACCGTTCCAAACTAGATACCCCAAATTTTATTTGGCATACATTTACGCAAATAACACTTGTCCCTCTCACCTGACCAGGTATGGAGTCTGCTGGTATTCATGAGACTGCCTACAACAGCATCATGAAGTGCGATATTGACATCCGTAAGGATCTGTACGCCAACAATGTGCTCTCCGGTGGTACCACCATGTACCCTGGTATTGCTGACCGTATGCAGAAGGAGATCACTGCTCTGGCCCCCAGCACCATGAAGATCAAGGTAAATATTATGACAACAAAAACATTACAATGGACCCCTAAACATTTTACGCATAAATTGATAATTACGCACGTGAATCTGAACAAATGCCTGAAGCACTGGCACTTTACTGACCCCTTTTTCTCTCCCTCCCTCTCCTCCAGATCATTGCCCCTCCCGAGAGGAAGTACTCCGTCTGGATCGGTGGCTCCATCCTGGCTTCCCTGTCCACCTTCCAGCAGATGTGGATCTCCAAGCAGGAGTACGACGAGGCAGGCCCCAGCATTGTCCACAGGAAGTGCTTCTAAATCCTCCACCTTCGTCTCCAGCTTCTCCAGCTTCTCCATCATTTACACCACCAGCTTATATCTGGAGATCAAGCGAACAGGAGGATCGACCGCCGCGGCACCGCAACACTCTGCTGTCAATGGACTGTCTGCCTGCGCTGTTGACATTATGCATTTTTTTATTCTTTTAAAATGTGCATATTTTGTAGCTGTTTGTTGTCTGTGTTGCACGGAGAAAGGCTGTGAAAATCCAACACTGAACCATGCATCCACCCAAAAACTTTAATAAAAAAATTAAGAACAACATGTTGCCCAACACATGTGAATGTAAGTGTATATACATATTGATAATTTATTAAAGTCCATTATTTGGTATTTTTTGCCCCCTGACCTTGTTTTTCTAATAGTGGGAAAGGGTGAAAAACAAAAGCTTTGGGGAAAAAATTAAATAGAAATACTGGAAAGTGGACGATTTAAGGTACCATTAAAAAAAACAATAATAATTTTACCTTCTTAACCATTAATTTCATCTTAAAATTCAATATACCGAGCAAGAATTCGGGGGAGAAAGCGAGTATTAACCAAAATCATCATAACCATTAAGCCCGGGAGATTTGATTGAGTCATCTAACCAATTAAGCACACCTATATGACACACACCCCATAAACCATTTAACTGATCAGGTACCGGGGGGAGTTCATAGAGGTCGATAGGGGTGTCGGCATGGCTCCCGGTCATAGTTGGATGAGTGAGAGAGAGGGGGTGTCTTTCTCTGTCCCATCAGTCGCTGCTGGCTGGGTGACAGAGGTAGTGAAAGGCGACGCCTGAGAGCTCCGACAGTCGGAGTTTGACTTGCCAGGAATGCGCCTGGGCAGCAACAGCAGCTCCGCTTTAGACCGAGCGGATCAGCAGCCTGGGACACCCGACACCCGGCTCTGAATCCCGTTGAGCTGCATGCCCTGCACGACCATACGCGCAGCCCCGGCCCCCGGCCACCCAGACCATCTTTAGGCAAAACCAGACCCCGTGTACAGTGGGGCATCTCCGCAGCCCTACCTTATATGCATACAGGCTCACAGGTTATTATCTGGGTGTGGGGTTTGGGTGTTGGCTTAACGCACAATGGCGTGTGCTGGGCGCGTCTCAGGCGCGCACCACTGTGCCCACATCATACCTATCACCCCATTGATCCGCCTTGTCTATAATAAGACACCCTTCATGCTATTCATTTGACACCCGCATTTTAACTTAGGTAGACCTATAAAAGACCGACTTAAATGCGGATATTTATGTACAGATATGATATTTTTAAGTCATTTAACCAACAACACGTAAGCTATTCTATGTGATCAATCTGTGCATAGTTTCTACACAGGCCCACTGTCTTTTCATCATCTTCTAACATCTGATAGAAAACATTTATCACACAGATCGTTCATAAACGCCCAGACCGCATTCTTGACGTCCCGAGCCCGAGCCACCTGTTGCGCGTGTGTTTGGCTTTTTAAAAACGTCTTGAAGCGGGCGGAGCTAAGAGACGCAGCCTGTGATTACAGCAGCGCCGTGGACGCCATCTGTTCTGCTTCCGTGAAATCCGACCCAGTGTAAGTATATTTACTGTACACAAATTTAGACTCTTACAGCCCTGAATGTCTGCTGTCGAGCCTTGAACTGTTTTAGATGAGAGTCGATGAGCTGTCAGCGAGATTTCACGTTTTGGATATTTACCTGCGTGCGCTGACAGGCGATTATCGGGGCTCCACATAACCATTTGATTAATAGACGTCCACACATAACACGGACACAAATCATAGGGATAAAGCCTGATAAAGGCAACAGGTAATGTAACAATCAATGCATTGACGCTCCGTCCAAGATGATGCTTTAATACGCTTAATACGCTTATTTTGAAACATTTGGATACAGAAACGTCGTATTTGTTGCAATCGAAAATGATTCAGGATGTTATGATTTGTGGCACAACAGGTAAAAAACAAACTCGAGTGTTTTCAGTGATTACGGCTGATCTTTAATTTGGTAAACAGTCGTTAGGATCGCTGGAGCCAATCACAAGAGGCGATGACACTTACGTCATCACGCTCGAGAAACCTCTGCTGTTTACGTTTTAACCAGGTTGTAACGGTCGCTCAAATTCAAAATTCAGACATTTAAAAAACAAAATAAGGAAAACGCCAATTTAAGTTTACAGAGCAAACTGTCATAGTATATGAATATTCTCAAAATTAAACTTATTTCTCTACCCCCGGCCCACCAACTAACCGAGTGAACCCCGGGGAGAGCAAGGCTAATGGAAGGAGGCTGGGACACCAACAAAAAACACGTCTGTTGTGGTATGCATGCGCACTTACATCTGGTCTATGAAGTATTATGTTTCAGGGTTTTTACCTTGTTCTGGAAAGTAATCATACTTAATAGACCAAAGATGAAAGCATAAACATTCTAAATGTGCCCTAGTTCATTTCCTGTTGCAGTGTATGTGAAAGACATCAACTGACAGGAAGTTAACAAGGACCAAGGCTGTTGCCTAGCAATGTAATTCCATTGAAAAGGTATGAAGCACTGTTTTTGTCACTGTACTTAACCAAAGATGGAATAATAGTATTAGAACCTCTTTGACTTAACTTTGTTTGTGTTTAATTAATTATTAAAGATGTAAAAAAAAAAAAGATAATGAAAGAAAGAAACGTCCCGAGCGCACCTGAGTAAAACCATCACTTTATTTCTATCGCCATCTGCTGGAACCAACAGCGACCCTCCAGTTCCATTGCGCATGCGTCATACCTCAAAGCGCAGATATTTGTTCTTTTGGTGTCCCAGCCTCCTTCCATTAGCCTTGGGTGAGAGTAGGAAGTAGGCGGGTTCTGTTGCCTCCAGCTGCTCTGCCATTGGTTAAACTGTCCTCGCGTTATAGTTTAAATGTCTGGCGGTGATACGAGGTCACAAAGAACTGTATGTTGAAAACATTGTATTTCGTATTTGTGGGGGCTTTGTTTAAGCCTCTAACGCCGCGTTTCTCCTGTGTAGTACCCGGCTTCAGTGTAAGATGGTGACCAAGAGGATCCGCTCGGAGTACATGAAGAAGTTCAAAGACCCCAAATGGGAGACTTACACTAAGTGTTATGAGGAGATGCTGAAGTACAGACTGACCCGCAGGCTGCTGGAGCACACACACAACCCCTGGTTCTGGAGCGGGCCCGACAGTGATTCGGACTCTGGAGAGAGAAGCCCTCCCCCTCCCCCTGCCAGCAAGAACCAGGTCCGGTCCGAGACCAGCAGAGACAGACAGGAGGCCGAGCTGGAGGAGTGTGAGGGGGCGAGGGGGGACAGGCAGCAGGAGCAGAGCAGAGCCACAGGGTCTGGACCCGGGCTGCCCCTTCAAGAGCAGGACCATGGTTCTGTAGCCCATGGTAATACTTGTTATAATACTTATTGGGGTGTATGCATGTTTCTCTACTGCAGAGATCTGTAACAGGGGCTCCACAGAGTTACTGCAGGGGTCCGCCAAATTGTTTTGATAGTCTTTCCAACGTTTTTTTCTTTTCAAAAATATGTCTGGAAATATGCTTTAACATGAATACAACACATTATTAGCCACTACGGTAGCCATGCACAGATACAATTGAGCTGAAGGATTCAAAATGTATGTTTAACTTTAACTTATGATGTATAAATAAATGTATAAATATGTCAATACTGATCGTTGTAATATATTAGTACTGTATGCACCATAAAAATCTGTGTCGAGGCTTTAGGCCTAAGGGTGGCCTAAGAAATTATGATCAATATGCAACTCAATTTAATACATTATTTGCCTCATCTGTCTGTCAGCTGAGGGGTCCTTGCCCTAAAACACATTGAAGACCCCTGATCTACTGTTTCATGTGATGTCATTCACCCCTCAGACCCACAGCGTGAAGATACCAGAGACACAGGAGTAGGCCTACCAGAGGAGGAGAAAGAGGAGCAGCCTCACAGGGGAAAAGACAAAGGTAATTCAAAGTAGAAAAGTGCACACCTTGCATGAAATATGCATATAGTCCTGAGTTGGAGTCAGAATCGTGGTCAACATCGAAGAGAAAAATGAGGGTGATGACAGAGAGGCTGTGGAGAGAAAAAGCACAAACATAATATAGCAAAATTACTAAAAGCTTGAGCTAATTGTGAGCTACTGGACGCTTACACTACATAGTCTCAAAAAGGTTCATGGTTTTTATTGCAGGTCCTAATAAAAGGTACATTATTTCATCAAACAATGATTTGTCAGCTTTTTGTGGATACTACTATTTCTAAAAACTCTGTAAACCTCAAAAAACATGTCAAATACAGTATAATAAATTACAGCCTGAAATCAACAAAAACCTTGAGATTGTGACGGGGTATCAAACGTTGATCATTTTTAGTTCCTACTGAAACCTATTAAGTAGGAAAGCTGTGAGTCACTTGCTTGGTCACACTCAAGCCGTGTCTTGTCATTATTTTTAATCAGATGTTTGTTGACCACTGATGAAATGATTAGACTGGGTACGTTATTGAGCTGACGTTTTTGCACAACTGTTTAGACTTCAGAAGATTTTTGGAGAAAAACATGCTTACATACAGTACCTCATTGTGAAAAATCCTTATATTATCGGCAGTGACACGTAGGTACTTTCTGAACTAGAATCACAGAAACTCAAACGATGCTTAACTCTAGCAGAGAACATTGTGAGACAAATCAAACCAACATCAAGGAAAAATGGAACAAAACCACATCAGTGAGATTCATCAGAAACACATGTGACCTCATGGGAGTTCGACTGAGCCGTTCCCATGTCATATGGATATTGTCACAAAATTCCACAAGAAATTCTGATAATCATAAAATCAAATTGTTTTAGCGAAATGATGGAAAGACGGATACAAACTTTATTGATCCCCGAGGGGAAATTCAGAAGTCCAAGCAGCTTAAAGACATAGACACATCACACATAACATACAACATAAGCAGGGCTGTGAATTGGTTCAGGTGAGTTCAAGTGTGTTTGGTAAGGTGCAGAAAGGTTTGGCAAGACAGTGCAAGGATGAGTCAAGAGACAGGAATTAAATGCTAAATATGTGATATCTATAAATGTGTAAATAAATAAATAAGGTAATCATGTAGGCCTGTTAGAAGAGGTCTCAGCATTGCAGAGATGGATTTGAAAACAGGATATTTGAGTCAGGACTGCCTCACTATTGATTTATAAATGTTGTCGGCAGCTTAGTTTCTTTCTCTAAGGAACTTACATTTAAATCTACCAGTATTCTCTGCTTTAACCGCTTTGTCTTTTCTATTTGTAGAGAGAGACACTGGAGGACCCCGACCCAAGCAGAGTAAACCCTCCAAATACTCAAAGCAAGCATGGCGCTCCCAGCGGGTCCAGCCTGCACCGACGCGGCAACCCGGGGACGACAGTAAGGAGAGCAGACATCCTTTTGCTCTGTACGGCTCAGGAGAGAAGTACGCGGATGTGGCGAGCAGGAAGACGCACAATGTCGGCCCTGCAGCTTCAACTGTCGAGGTAATCTTTCTGTCTGTCGTTCTGCGGGTCTACACGCAACTAGCCAAGTTGTCAGCATGAACTGACAGTTTATTAGGATGTTTATTCCCCCCCTCTGCAGATCCACGAGTCGGCTCTGCGTGCCAAGACCAGGCGGCAGGTGGAGCGTCAGATCCAGACCCAGAGGACAGAGCGCCGGAGAGCAAAGTCTGCCGATCTGGACAAGGCCAGAACGTTGGTTCAACCAGAATTCAACCCCTGGCTCACTGAGTACATGCGCTCCTTCTCTGCTCGCTCCAGATAGGACAAAATACAAAAATAAAGCCATATTTGCCGTTACCACCCCTGACATGTAAATACAGAAGTAAAGTATGAGGTGGATCGATTCGTACAAAGGCTCCAAAATGTGCATCACTCTCACATTCAGGATGTAAACTGACAAAAGTGTTGAGATTGGCTGTGTGGCTCATTCCCCCGGATGATGATATCATGTGTATTAATCAATTTCACAAAAAGAACAGTTTTACAAGAGACTCTCGACAGAAAAGTTTTGAATGTAAATGTGTAATGGACCACATACAGATGTTTTGATTAGAATGAGGGGTCTGAAATGTCCCTTTAAACACTGTAAAGTTAAATGTGTCCATGTTTTTTTATACAGGGAAATCAAACAAACAGGAGTAATGAAGGCACAGGGCAAAATAATTCAGCCGCATTCTTAAAAACACTTCTGAGATCAAAAGTGAGAGCGCAAACGTGACACTTATGGAATACACATAGAGTAGGGATGCACGATATTGGATTTTTTGCCAATATCCGATATGCCGATATTTTACAGTTCATTAGAACGATAAATGATATTGATAAAGATATAAAATCCCCCCCACACACACCTAATTGCAGTGATCCTCAAGTCTCCTCTGTAGTTGAACTAACATTAGTATGCAGACTTTATTATGTTGCCACACCGGCAAATGCATGCATAAAATACAAAGCTTAAAATGATGAAATATTCATTCCTTGTTCTAAATAAAGGAAAAACACTTAAACTATTTTATAAAACATGCCATATTTATTTAGGGCTATTTCTTTTAAACAAAACAAGTAAGATACATCCTACGTATCACGTCGTGCTGTGCACATAATCCTCCCGCCGTCGGGCATTTAATCTGATGTAATCAAGGAAGCATTTGTTTATAGGTTTAATATATTGTCGTATAAAGTCAATATCGGCCGATAAGATAGCGTCCCGATATTATCGTGCATCCCTAACATAGAGACAAAATACAGTAAAATGGCTTAATCATCTTTTTGAATGTGGGTCGGTATTTTCCTATTTGTGCTGTGTACAAAGAATGGACTGACTTACAGAAATATGTCTGTTTCAGAGTTTCACAGCTGTGACCTGCTTCTTGTAGATTGAAACGGTTCATAGATTGATCCTAACTGACTTAGACTGGTTTAGATAGATAGTGAATCCCACTCTGTACTCGCAGTCAAACTCAATCTATGTGTAAAATCACAGTTCTTTGATGTGGCACATTTCCTCACTGGGGGAGCGCACGTCTGCTCCCAGGCTCCTACGTTCATCCTCTTTATAGGACACTTCTGAAACCTTTCAGAGGGCTTGATCCCCAATGTATTTGTCCCTGGGTCATTATGTTGAAACCACCCATCTACGGTTAGATTACTGATGTTATACTCTTTGAAACCTACCACTCAAACTTGTCGTCAGTTTTTCTTGACTTCACACATTGATATCTCCACAGTGGCCGAACAGATTTGTATCGTTCACCATAAACAAACAGACACAGATTGGCAGCAACAGGTGTCAATTTCTACACCAGAGTACTTCTCACAAAATTAAATTGCTGTACGGGTTTTGTCCACGTGCACCTCTCTGCACGCACAGCTCTCTGGTCCTCGTCATCTTCCTGCCCGGCCCCTGCCTCTGCCAGCTCCAGTGTTACAGTAGACATGTTATGGAGCCCTGGCAGATCAACAATCAGGCCACATGCTCACTTGTGTCCCTTAGTTGTGTTAATGTGCGTGTAGTTATTAGCTGACCTGGTGCTATCGCAGTGTGAAATTAGACGTGTGTGACGTTTAAAGCCATAGGATGACTGTGAACATTGTGTCGTTGAGGTTCTGTGAATACTGAAGTGTTTCTGTTGCGTTCACTGGTCATGGGAATCTTTCCAGCATAATATTAAAAATGAAAGTTATTTTCAAAGCATAACAATTGTCAAGGCCACATTATGTAATCATTGCTTTTACTGAATATGCTTTAGAACAAAAAGTGGAGCCATAAAAACAATGTTATTGACATTAGGCTGATGCCTAAATGACCTCAGTACATTTTGCTGATTCACTGGTGAGAGTAGCAGCATTATGGTCTGAAGCCAAATTAAACAGCACTTTGATAATTAGTCACCGTTCTGAAATAATGTTTGTACAGAACACCTTGCTACCTGTTTAGGTTTCCATGATTAAATCAGCTCTGTGCCATAAAGACTTGAGAAGTTTTTTTCTCCTTTGTACGACTGTAGTTCTCGATGTTATTGATGTGAATATTGTGCATGAAAAAGGATGGGAGGCCCGCGCTTTACATTTGGACATTTAACATTTTCTCTAAATCTTTTTTTTGTTGTTGCAAACTTTGAGTTCAGTATTACATTACTTTCAACTGTGATTCAATTATTACGTTTTTCAGTGTGTTTAAGTTAAACTGTTATATAGTTCAGACAAAAGATGGGAAATTTAGTGCAATTTTATGACAATTTAAACAATTAGACTTCAGCCATTTTTTAGTTGGGGCTCAGAAAGCAAGAGTGGAACACGATGCTTCTTTAGTAACTGAGACCAAACCTCTTCTAATACTGTGTCCTGTTTTTCTGGGTTTACTTGGTAATGTACAGTATAGCAGATCCATCCAGCCTCAATATCCCTTTACACCATCACACTGAAAAAAACAGGCGTAATGAAGAATAAGGACCAATAAGGCACCAGAAGTACTCAGGTTTTCACTGTGTAGACTGGTTACATACAAATCTAATTTAGAGTTGAACATTTTCATGACACTACATTCTTGTTTATATTTTGGGTTTTTAACTTGCGGTGTACATATTTTAAATGGTTTAGAGAAAAATACTGTTGAGGTTAAATGGTGTTGTGCAAATGAATATGAATAAATCGCCTTTCGCCCCGTCGTCTGTTCACTGTTATCTGTCCATCTCTACAGAATTGCACATTTTATTCAGAAAACCTATTTAAAAACATAAATATTTCCAAAAACATGTATTATACCAGCGAGAAACTGCTTTTCAAAGACAGTGCTGTAGTTGTAGTTTTTTTATTTTAAAAACATATGCTTTTATCATACACAATAAATTAAAAATCCATGATATTCATAATGACAAGAGAAAAAACAGACGTCCATAAATAAACAAAGGACTTGATGACATAAACACAAGACGGCAAACCTGACGTGGAGCAGCCGCAGCCGCTGTAAGATGAATTCTAATATGAAATATTTATACAGGTTGAAGTGTGCTGTGCTCGATTTAAAAGTGTAATGCATAATTGTAAGGGGCAAAAAAAATTAAAAACATAAACAACATGTTGTAATGCTTGAATACACACTTTCTAAATCTTCAAAATTCTCAGGTTGAAGTGTTTTTTGTCAATAGCGTCATGTGGCTGAACTGAACACAAACTATCTTTGGAGACAAATCGAACACACATCCGCTAGTTTCACACACACACACACTGAAATCCTTTGGATAAAGACATGTGTCAGAGTTTTTAACTAAATGATCAATTCTGAGCGTGCTTTCGTAGAAGAAAAGACGAAAACTTTCCTACTCAATGATTTAAATGAACCATAACAGAAAGCAAAACATATGCTCAGAATATTTCTGTTTTTTCTTTTTTCAATCTATGAGCTTGAACAATGATTAAACAGCATTTCCCACATAAACATGTTAGTCTGTAATGTAATCTACATCAGCTAGTTACAAATAAACAGAAGTGTTGCAAACAGTACTGCCCATCTATACTGCTCACACGTTATCAGTGTATCTAACATGATAATACAGTGGAGCATGAAACAGATGCTGGATATGATATCCATCTACTTTCATATACATATAATATCTCTCCATAATGAAATACTCTGATATTTTGTTTGAGAAAACATGCGTCAGTCTCTATATACAGAAACACTGTACAGTGTATAAGATGCTTTAAAGGAGAAGGGGAGGTTTAGAGAGTCAAGAGAGCTGCGTATAGAGACAGGCAGGTAGACGGCTGAGCAGAAGAAGGTAACAGAAAGATGATGGGATGTAAACAAAGGGTAGGGTCGGTAGGCTGAGTTAGTGGTGTGTTTAAAACAGGAAGTACTGTCGTAGGGGAGGGTTTTAAATATGTATGTGATAAAAGGAATAGCTCAATAATGGGTTAGATGAGAAAATTGATACCTCATGTCTATGTATCATGTAAACTTTTCCTTTAAGGTAATAGTGATGACCGAGAAAACTAAACAATGTACTTAGTTGGGAGGTAAGCAGGTGTGAGGGCAGATAGATAAGAGAGAGATAAGTTACAGTAATTTACATCCTGATTGGAGGCGAGGAATAGTTTCCTTGATTGGAGGGATGGGGCAAGGCTATTAACTGAAGGCTGAGACAAGGCGTCTGACCCCATGGGAGCTATGGGGTATGACACATGCGCGATAAAACCGGAGCCACATCAAAAGACGGTGCTAGAAATAAAATGATTGTGTCAGCTGAGGTGTCCGCTGAGGTGCCCTTTACGTTCGCTGGACCTGACCGAACTTTTTCTGTATACTTGACTGGATGGCGAACAATGAACATATCTTCATTTTTTGGAAAAAATATACACTTACCCAAGGCCGACTGTGGGTGCCTCAGTAAAACAAATCAATCATCCCCATGTTCTATGATAGCGGGCCAGGTAACGAGCCTTTTGGCGAGTGCAGACCAAATTTTAACTGCGCATGTGTCGTAACCCGATGATATGACGTGATATGATGCTGTGACTTCTCCTCTATTTTAGCCTCCTTGGGCTGTGGAGGGTTCGGTCCAATCATGGAGCAGAATGTTGGGTGGTTTCTGGTTACCTTGGAGATGCTCAGAGATCTGAGAGGGGGGCGTGGCTGGGAGGTTTTGCAGCTCTCTGCAGGTGCAGCCATGACAACAAAGGTTCGAAAAGGTTCTGAAGATTCCGTGCGAAAGGTCAAAGGTCAGAAAGGAGTCCCCAGCATAGCAACCTGAACCCTGGGTCCCCTGTGTGTCTGTTCTTCTGATGGTCTTTACAAACCCATCTGAAACATACACACAGAGACATAGGAATTAAATCTCTCACGAATCAAGTAATCTGATTAGTTGTTAGCTGTGGTATACTCCTGTATAAATATCAGCATCTTATCACATCGTACAAACACAGTGGCCCTTTCACCTTGTCTGCGTGGGTTACTGGGTGCGCCCACTAGCAGCCACACTCCTGAGTGCCCTGTGGCTGAGCCCGACGAGGAGAACGAAGCTGTCGTAACGCAGCGTCGCCATACTGAATACCGGAACCCATCCTCTCTGGATCCAGCTCGCCTGAGAATAAGAGAGAAGAGAGGTCTAGTTTTATTAAGTATAAATATATTCAGTTCGTAATTGCTTTTTTAAAATTAAGTTGAGTTGTTCCTGAATTTTATTCTCTATGAGAACAGTGACAGTGCAGCATCTGCCCTAAGCCTGCCTGGTTGATCCTGTCAGGATAAAGGGGATTTAGAGTCGGGGTAAGGGTTATATAGGTGAGGACCGCGGTTCCTACCTGACTCTATCTTGTTGAGGATTTTCCGAGCACACTGGACAAAGGCCTCTTCAACGTTCTCTCCTGTTAGAGCGCTAGTCTCCAGGAACATCAGCTCTGACACACACACACACACACACACACACGCACACACGCACACACGCACACACGCACAGACACACACACAGTGTTTAGAGAAATATGCCCCCCAGCAGTTCAAAGTTTAAAAGGCTATCAGAGGTCTTGAGTCCCACTTTATCACACACTGTTGAGCCTACCGTTCTCCTGAGCAAAGCGTGAAGCCTCCAGGAACGTGACCTCTCTGTCCGCGTCCAGGTCTTTCTTGTTTCCACACAATATGATGACGATGTTTTGACTGGCCAGCATCCTGGCGTCACTCAGCCACGTGGTGAGAGCGTTGTATGTCTCTCGACTGCGATGTATAGAGACAGACAGGTTATTTTAATTATTTTTTAGAAAAGAGAGGGGATGTGACACCAAAATCCTGTTCTGTGATCGGCCGATTTACCTGGTGATATCGTAGACCAGCAGTGCTCCTGCTGCTCCTCTGTAGTAGCTCCTGGTCACAGACCTGACACACACACACACACACACACACGTACACACACAGTAACTTGGGAGCCAGGATGAGTACCCCTTTTCCACAAACATCGCGCACCCAATTTTGAACCGTTTGGAGCATTCTAACAAAAAATTAAATGGGTTCAAAACCCAAATAGTTGGTTCTCATCATCAGTGGACATGCCATATTCTAAAGATTGGAAAGAGAGGATGGAGAGGGCAACAATGGAGAAGCCAAGTGAGAAATCAGAAAAAAAAAGCATGCAGTTGCAGTGGTCTCGTTAACAGTTGGTACATGCAAACAAATATCCGTAATAACATAACAGCTTGCAGGTAAACAATACGACCCGCCATCTTGCTACTCCCATTTACTTCTGTTGTGCATTTTGCAACACCCACTGTTGATGGCACATCCTTGATTATAGTGGTTCCACTTGAAACTGGTAGAAACGCGGTTTGCCAGATAGAACTGCGGTACAAAGAATCTTGAAGGGAACCGGTTCAAGAACCAGAGCTTATTTGGTGAAAAAGGGGTGTAGTGACCCCAGTGGTTTTATCATTGTGCCCTTTGGAAGCACAAAGAACTTTAGGTCACCCCCCACCCCACTTTTCAGAGCAGACATTTTGGCTTGTGATGTCAGAGCACAGGTGAAACTAATGACATTAACGATGGCTCTCTTACAGCCATTACTACAATGCAGTAAATGAATGTAATTACTTACACCTGTGTTTGACAAGTCAAAACAGCCAGTCTGAAACATTTAACAGTACGCGTGTGGTAAGTAGAAATGACGTATGCACACATGGTCCAAAATGTGTTGAGAAGGGAGGTAAGGGGGGTAAATTTGTCTTTGACCAGGGAAAGAAATGTTGGGATTTTTCCCTACCTGAAGCGTTCTTGTCCTGCAGTGTCCCAAATCTGCAGCTTGACCATTTTGTTAACCACACTGATGATCTTAGAGCCAAACTCCACTCCAATCGTGTGGTTTGATTCATCCTTAACTGGAAAACAAAATCAAAGGAGTTGTATAACTAGAAAATGCATTTCTTGCGGAACATGCGTGTTAATGCTTTAATGCTGAAGCTACAGTAAAAAAAAAAGCTTAATGTTTGCAAAAATATAAAAAAGCTGAATATTTAAAGAAAATATATTTAAAAAGCTGAATATGTGAATCTCTTCGGCTACTGAGGCTAAAACCTTCGTAACATGCATCCGCACGGAGGAGACCTGATGGCCGCGGAAGGCTATTGATCTCACCGTGGACGAGCTACTGTCACGAGATCTGTATAACTGTGAGTTGATGTGATGCCAGATAGCTATGATGTAATGACCTGTATGACAAAAGTGCTTTTGCGTCCTTTGCATCTATGTTGGACAAATACAGCCTGCCTAATAACCACTTTTTTTTTTAATTTTGTAAATTTGGAACCCAATCCCCTGACTATTAAAATATTTTTTTTGTAGCTGAAAGTATGCATGCTGAAGGCATTTCCACCATATACATAACTGCAATACGTAGTAATGGCCTACAGTGTGTACAGACAATCATTATCTGGGCTTCACACATCTCTAGAGACGTAGTGTTTACTCTCACCTACATACAAAAAGCTGATCCATTTTCAGGTGTTGATTATTACAACACTACAGTACCGTACATTAGAGGCCACAGCAAGTGTCTGATAACAGTACATAATTATTTTGCACTTTACATCCTTTAGAAACTTGGGGATTAAAAAAGTTATGTGTAACAATATCTTAATAAACAGTGTGGTTCATCTTTATGACTTACATCTCTTCTCTATGAACTGGTGCAGCAGACAAGATTTGCCCGTTCCAGCATTCCCAATCACCAGGAATTTAAACAGGAAGTCTGAGGTAAGAAAAAACATTAAAGTAATGGTGTATACATCCAACACAACACCAGTTGTGTCTGTTTTGTTACAACAATCATCACTGTCATAACCAGAGCCAGAGCAATGCTGATATCATCAGACAATATAAGCTTATAACAGTTATACTGGTACCAACATAATAAGCAGTCTGACATTATTTTATATTATAATCATTTTTTTTTACTGTAAAATGTTCTGCGCAGTACATATCTTGGTCACAATTCTTTAACAAACCACATTTAAAGGCGTCATCAAGTGTCTTAAGATCGTAGTCGCACCAACAAAAAATAATTCCAGCGGTCGGGTTGCCAGATTCGTTGCCGAATGTGTCAAGCAATCGGCCTGCGCCATGTCGAGTGATGAATCATACAGGGTAACGACTAATTTGGACTAATGATTTAATTTTACAACAGTATTTAAGGTTAGCCAGTCTTCAAATGGAAGTCTATTAGCTAGCTAGCTCTCAACTAAAAATGATTCCTTGTTTCTGTAGCCGAACAACAGACAACCCTGACAATCCACAATGTCGGCCGCTATTGGCTGGTACAATGTAAACAGGACGTGACATGTAAATAGTAATTTAGACAAAGTATATTTTGTTATGGAAAAGCAATACTTTAATTTTGTACCCCTCAAAACGCCCCATGGGTGTACTACTCTTCTACTACTACTACTACTACTACTATAAAAATATATAGCTTTTAACAAAAATACTACATATTCAACCTTTAATGTAAGTGTTAAATTACAAATAGAAGCTGACAATCATTGGTTGTTAAAACTCTCAATTATTGATATCAGTATTGTCCTCATACATTCATACATATACCACCCCAAAATACACCAGAACAGAGCTTTGGGGTGTTTACACAGCTTTGCTTTACACACTTACACACACTCACATATAATCCTGATCATCCTGATGTAAACAGCTGATGCTCGGACATCAGTCCCTCATAAATCGTGGTGATAACCTAATTGGGTACCCCCACACCCCTCCCTGAGCAGTGAACTCAGCTCAGTCAGATCTGCAGCTCCATCATCCTCAGCCCTGTTCCCTTGGTAACCTTACAAACTTGATACACTGTGTCCGCATAGCCAGAGCGTCTACTACAACCTCTGAGGAAATACTTACGCGGACATGGCATTTTTAAGGCCAAGAGCCTTAGTTAGCCTGTCAGCTATCTGTTTACGGTGAGAACGGGCTCTCCCGACACACCTGCCTCGGCTCATATATCTGCGGCTCCGTGAAGACGTTCACGGTGGATACTCGTCACAACAGCATCCTTACCGTAGGACTCCGACATCGCCAGTGCGGCGTTTCGACAGCCAAAAGGAAGGAAAGGAGAAATAGAAGTTGACAGATGGATAGCTAGCTAACTGTTTAGTAAAGGAAAATAGTCCTCCTGATGATTTCCGCGGATTCCAGCTGATTTTCCCCTCTGACTTCCCGTACGGGGTTTGTTTTTTCAAAATAAAAGCCTTCCAAACCGATCCAAACGGCAATTATTGTGAAATAAATTTCCTTTAAACTAATTCATAAATGCTATCCAACTAAAAACGATATAATAATAGTAATAATAACAATAATAATAATAACAATAATTATCAGTATTATTATAATAACAATAATTTATATTTAAGCAAAAGATTTAAGATAGATGTTCATGTAAGTTGCTGTTTTTGTCGTAACTGTCCAGAAACTGTTGTTAACACTATTTGGAAAAAATATGTGGTTTTATTATTTGGGAATCTGGTCTTGCATTGGAAGAATGTATTGTTTGGACTCCTGGAAAACAATATTAAAAAAACCAATCGGGGATATTTGATAATAATAATAATAATAATAATAATAATAATAAATCTTATTATTATTATTATGGAAAAATACCATATCCATAAATGGATATTCGCTAATTATAAACCGTGTTTTATTGCTTTTACTAATGAGTTCAAGCAATACATTCTTTCAATCCAACTCTCACTTAAGTATAAATCAATTAAAATGACAACAGCTTGTACTCCTATAAATGTGTTTGCTTAAAATCCCCCTGGTGTTGGTCTTTGCCTTTAACTCTGTTTCTTTAACCTTTTCTTTTTGTTGTTATTATTACTTAGATTTTTTTTCATTCCTCTCTCGTATCTATTGTTCTTGTTTTCAGGATATATGTGTTTTTGGGAAGTTTCTTCTCCTATAAATTTGTATTTTAATATTTTAGTAAATAAATAAAGACTGCCGCGGGGCGGTGCTGTTGAACAAGCTTTTTAGGGCGTCTGTGACTTCTTTCAATATTATTCAAATACGTCGAAAGCGTGTGATAAATATATCCTTAACAAATATATAAATGACCAAAAATGTAATGAATATGTAGGGTTAAAATACCAGCCGCAGTAAAGCTGTAGCTAGAGTTCCCAGCCTGCCCTCCGGCCCGGAGGGTGGCGGATATGTACCGTAACGGTCACCAACCGCCACTAAACCTGACAAGAACAAGAAGAAGAAGAAGTGGCTAGTGAGCTTAGCTAGCCTAGCTGCGAGCTTTATTTAGGGCAATATGGCTGCTGTGCTCCCCGTTAGACCGCCCTGCGACAGCAACCCCGCTACTCCTGGAGCACAATCCATAAAGGTGACATTTATATTCCGCAGACACGAACAACATCAATAATAATTAGCCAAGTTAACGGAGCTCAGCTAACGGCTAGTTAGCTATCCAACGGCTACTTGCGTCCATTGAATTACAACTCATGGCGACGTTAGCGTGACCCCTTTGTTTTCAGATGTAGGATAAATGTTATTGGTAGTTTGCATTTATGCATTTACTTTATGTCCATATAAGAAACATAACGTAACGCTCTGATGTTATGAATAGTTTGACAGCGATAACGCCAGCCAGATATCCACCCATTCTGCTGCAGAAGGACCACTAATGCTGCAGAAGGACCATTAATGCTGCAGATGGACCACTCATGTACAGACAAGACCTCACGTTAACGTTACATCTCCACAAGTGCACATGTTTATGTAGAATAGATAGCTGTTCATTTTTAGGGTCTCACACACACACTCACACACACACACACACACACACACACACACACACACACACACACACACACACACACACACACACACACACACACACACACTGGTGGCAGAGGTGATGCTGAGGTCTGAGGATTTCAAGATGCTTTATTTGTCATTTGTTTGTGGATTTGCATACATAAAGACAATTCAGTTTCTACCGGCCCATTCAGTGCAAAAAGAGATTGTAAACAACAACAACAACAATCAATATATGTTCCAATAATGTCCAAATATCTACATCATTGGTGTGTGCTCCCTGTAGTTCATGTAACAACGTCTTTTATATAAGGCTGTTGTGATCCCTGACCTGTAATGGGAAATTACAAGACTGTTGCAAAGCAATGTCACACCTTATTCTTCCTTCCCTCTTTCGGTCTTTCACTGCTGTTTAGCATGTGTTTAAAAATTAAGTGCAACTTCGACGAACACTACCAACTGTTCAGTATGTTTCTGTTAATTAGTTGGGTGCTAATTATTGAGGAATCAATGGCTGTGCTTAATGTTTACGAAACACTGATACAGAGTTTAATGAAGAAATACAGATCCATGTCTGCTAAATCAGAAGGAAGGACAGCAACAATAAGACTATCCTATTGTCAGAGTAAATGAAGTGATTTCTGTACCTGTGGAAATGTCACAACAAAATGTGATGGCTAAATACAAAAATACAAAGCGCCCCCCCCCCCCCCCCCCTAAAGAGCAGCAAAGTTAACACAGACATGCTCTGGAGTTTGCAATCATCACATCATATTATTGTTAAATATATAAGTCAAAAGTAGTGTTTTTAATGTTGTTCTGTAGGAGGATGTGATTGAAGAGGAGTCCAGTGATGGCAGCCAGCCTCCCAAGAGAAGGCGAATGGGTTCAGGGGACAGCTCTCGCAGCTATGACACCTCCAGTCAAGACCTTGGGTAGGTTGGCATGATACTTGGTGTAGAGCATTAACTCGGTATTGCCAAGCTGTATTGCTTTTTAAGCAGTCTTGATAAATTGAGGGCACACAGGGTTATGTTATTATTGTATAAATTTATAATGTCTTTGACTCATGTCCCCCTTTGCCATATCTTAAAATAAAATTTCCACACTGCATTATGAGAGTGTTCTGGTTGAATTTGATATCCTAGCTGATAACCTGTTAGTCTCTCCCAGTATCTTATCATATCCTCCACGCTCATAAAGAAATACCATCAAAGACTGATCTGAAGAGCTTTTATCCTTAAGCCCTGTTGTCCCTCCTCCCCCCTCCAGCCTGACATATTTCCCAGCAGAGAACCTGACAGAGTACAAGTGGCCTCCAGATGACACAGGAGAGTATTACATGCTGCAGGAGCAGGTCAGCGAGTATCTGGGAGTCACGTCCTTCAAGAGGAAGTACCCTGGTAAGATTGAACTAATAATCTAAGTACTGTACCCGTTAAAACGCTAAAGTATAGAGTGGTACTCTTTCTCTTAAAAATGGTATTATACTATAATACGATTGATTTGCTAGTTTGTTTATTTAAAAGTGTTATTACTATTAATTATTATTGGGTATAGGTACTGAGAAGACTGACTTCATTAGTAGTAGCTAATGCATAGTGTGTCTGCTGTAATACTGCTGAAATTCTACTTCTTTACTAATGTTCTGACCTGATGAAGAATGAGGCTATTTTCCTCAACCAGCACTGTTGTTTCTTTGTCATTCTGTAGATATGGAGAGAAGAGACTTGTCCCACAAAGAGAAGCTTTACCTGCGTGAACAGAACGTCATTACTGAAACACAGTGTACTCTGGGTAGGAACCACACCTGATAGCATGCCAGATATAATTGTTTCTCTCTGTTGACAGAACTCCTAATGCTCTCCTAACACAGTGAATTTTGAGTGCAAATACTCATGTACTTTGTCCAAGTGTGCAAAGAGTATGTCTTCTGTTTGTTTCCAGGTCTGACAGCTCTCCGGAGTGACGAGGTGATAGATCTGATGATAAAGGAGTATCCCACCAAACACTCTGAGTATTCAGTCATACTGCAGGAGAGGGAGCGGCAAAGGATAGCCAAAGAGTACTCTGTAAGTATGCAAACTAAAAGAAATATCCGGGGGCTTATGATTACTGTGACATTTTATTTAACATTAGGGCATTTGTTAAAAGCCCTTGACATATATTTCTGCACATGTCACTTACAGTCTTTGTGTGTTGTCTTTTTTAGCAAATGCAGCAGCAGAATCCTCAGAAGGTGGAGGCCAGCAAGGTTCCCGAATACATTAAGAAGGCAGCTAAAAAAGCTGCAGAGTTCAATAGTAATTTCAACAGGGAGCGTATGGAAGAGAGGAGAGCTTACTTTGACCTCCAGACACATGTAAGTCCAACCAGGGAAAACAAATTCAATGTGATTATACAGGGATTCATAAACTAGCTTTGTGTAACGTTAGATTTGTTTGACATGCATTGAGTTTTCTGTGTTTTCTCAGATTATCCAGGTACCCCAGGGCAGGTTCAAGGTGCTGGCCCCAGAGGTTACAAGGGCAGGGCCTTATCCTGTGGCTCTCATACCAGGGCAGTTCCAAGACTACTACAAAAGGTACACACCTAGATGCTTTTGCTTCCAATTTAACACTTTGGAATTCAAACTAATAATCCAAATGTATGTAACCCTTTCTTCTCAGCTTGTAATAATTATTGCTGTGCACAATGTTTCACCCTGAGCTCCTGTTTAGTAACCTGTGTTGTGCACAACAGGTACTCTCCCAATGAGCTACGATACTTGCCATTGAACACAGCTCTATTTGAGCCTCCACTGGATCCAGAGCTTCCTGCGTTGGATTCAGAACCAGACTCGGACGATGCAGAGGATGGCAAGGGTGACAAAAAGAACAAGAACTCATCTGTAAGACATTAGGCTGTATACAACTAATCTACTGTAGTAGCTTATCTGTGTCAGATCATACATCCACTAAACTCATAAACCACTAGACTCCATTATCTACATGGAAATACATTATTGTACTTAAAGTGTGATTTCGGCGCAAAATCATCCCATGTTCTTTTTCGGCACTTACATACATCAAATAAGCCAATGAGATTTTTTTCGTGTAACAGCTATTAACGGAGAAATCCCGGAGAGTTGCTAACAGCTGGACGTAGCTAACACTGATTAGCTCGGTGCATTATGGTGAAGGCATTAAAACATCTTTTTTAACCACTAATACTGATCAAAATAACACCAAACATCTGCAGTAGCATGATAAGAGTCCCTACACATAGAACGAAGCATCAGTGGACTCCTTTTGGATTGGCTTTGGTAATCCACTTGAATGGACTTTACTATGAGAGGAGCTGGTACCGGGGCGAGTAGGTAAGTCTTTCAAAACACTCTTTTAATAAACTCCAGGTTTGCGAACTACTATGTTGGTACTTTGTTTTATGTGTTGGAAGACTTATGCTACTGCAGAGGTTTGGTGTTATTTTGAGCAGTATTAGTGGTTAAAAAAGCCGTTTTAATGCCTTCACCATAATGCCCCGGCTGTTAGCGACTCGCCGGGATTTCTTTGTTAATAGTTGTTACACGAAAAAAAACGTCTCGATGGCTTATTTGATGTATGTAAGTGGGGGGGTAAATGGGATGATTTTGCGCCGAAATTACACTTTAAGTACAAAAATGTATATCCATGTAGATAATGGAGTCAAGTTTAGTGGATGTACACTTTATTATTTATTTATTACACTTTAAATCCCCTTATCCTTTACTCCTCTTCACTCTTCTTCTCTTCCTCTACAGGACAGTTCTTCCGGCAACGCATCAGACGTGGAGAGCCAGGAGGGAGGTGGCAAATTGGGGCACAAGTCCAAGGCCAAAGACAGGACATCCACACCTGGCAAAGATGGCAGCCAGCGCCATTCTGCCTCCCACAAAGCCACCCCAGGGTACAAGGTAGAGGACAAAAGCACCTGAACTCTTCTCCAACAGCAGCAGCAGCACTTTTCTACCCCCTCCTCCTCTTTCTACTACTACCACACCCTTACTCCATCCATCCCGCCACCCCTCCCTAGCTTTCTTCACTTTGTTCTCCAGCTTCTACAGTTTGTCAGAATTTCATCTGGGACAACCTGGTCCACACACACATACACATACACATACACATACACATACACACACACACACACTGGGGGTCCTGTCTTCATTTTTTGTTTTTCTGATGGCCACGTGGCTTTTTTCTCTCTCTTCGTTCCAGACTGTGAGCAATAAGAACATTTTAAAGGAACAGTTCACTTGTTTCTTTGTCATTGCACTTTCACTTTTTGGGTTTTTCAGCAAAGACAAATTTGAACTTTTTGAAGTTTTTCCTTTTGAATGTCTTCAATATACCTCTTGTCTGTCCTCACTTGTCAAAAAAAAAAAAAAGATACTTCCTAGACAAGTAAGTGGATGTTTTGGCTGCTAGTTTTCCTTTTTCGTTTTTGAAAAGAAAAGTCTTTTTGTTACTCTGATATATATATAAACCCCAAACAATTGGTGATTGCTTTTAAAAAGTAGTTGATGTTAACACTAGAGAATTTTAACATTTATATCTGAAGTGTAGAATGCACTTAACCCTAAATGTTTTAAGTGTGTATTGGTATGATAATATGCTTTGTTTATACACCATGTGTTGTACTGTTTATCTGTTAATAAGTATCAGACAGTTGTTTGACATGGGGTTTACCTGTCCCTGTAATGTCATCTTGACCTTGTTCACACTGTCACTGAGCTGAGCTAGAAGTAGTCTGTATGCTGTCTGTCTTGGTTTTGACTCTGCCGGATAAAGCCCCAGATCAGCCTACCTTTCTGTACCATTTCATATAAATGTTCAGAGAACTGTAGATGGGAAAATATTATTATTCCAGTGTGCCACTTGGTCCCTACAGCCCAACTGTGCTAGTCACGTCAATTTCTGTTTCATTTATCCCATCTGCAACCTTGCAGAAGAAGATTTCCAACACCTTAACTATGCTTGTATATTACCACTAATGAGAGTATGATGGACCTGGGTAAGTCCAGTTGAGTTCAGCTCAGCTTTGTGGTGTGGGCATGGTCCTTTTCTAGTGTCTGTTTCAAACAGTTACCACTTGCAGTGTGTTTAAGTTTGACTTAACTTCAACTTGAGCTTTATTCATCAGATCATTAATTTACCTGTGCTTTTGGGCCCACAGACTCTGCATGTTGGTAGCCAGAATTCACTAGAATTAGTACTAGTAATATTACATAATGTCCCAGTACTATCAATTTGTGATGAGTACAAAAGGACTCAGAGATGTAATAGCTTTCAGACATTTCTGTATTTGAAAAATGCAGTATAAAGAGGTCATGTGTGACCCATAATTTTGTAGCTCTGGTAAATCGGTTAAATACCTGTAAGGTCTCCATTTCAGTGGTTAATGTGTAATATTTTTTACCCCTTTTCCAGCAAATCCAAGTAGATGAAAGGTTTACTGATGACAGCAGAACTTTTAGTCAGTGACTGATGTCGCTAGTTGATTAATGTGACCTCTCTCTGGTTTGGCTACCATCTACAGCATGATCAGTGGTTAGTGATGACCTCATGATTAGTAGAGTAGTATCTCATGAATAAAAACTATTTATGAACAACAAAGTTGGAATTAGATTGACTAATTGCCTCTACAGCAGTATTTTGCTTAGAATGTGATACAAGTTGCATGTTAAATACATGTTAAATTTATATTGCACCATTAAAATGACATGTTAATGTTCAGGTTATTGTAGGAAATCAATCACTCTGAAAGCTGTGGCTCTACCGCCTTTCTGTAACTTAAATATACACGACATTCTGGAGATCAAAATATTTGATTCACTGTGTGATGCAGTTTCATACATTCAGCAATATTATATTAATCCCATAACTTTATTTAATATGTTAAGACATATTGAATCAAAGCATGACACTGATGAGGGTCAGTGTTACCACTATGGGTTGCAAGGTTGAGTAGAGACCTGTTTCACCAGATAGTGTATATTTGGCTGAGGCTGATGGGAAGTTGTGAGGCACAGTGAACATGATTGCTTTACCTTATCACTTATTTACATAATAGAAATCTAGATAATAGAAACATAAACATGACGTTTAAACCATATGATCCACTGATCTAAAATCGGTGTGGTCAGCCAGTATAAAGTTCTCGCCTAATTGTCTCAGTATGTATGCCTCTGTGTCTGAATTATACGTAATGTTTAGAGCTATATGACTCAGTACAAAATATACTAGATTATATAAAAACAAACATGCCCAAAAATGAGTTCTCTGAGTTTTTTTCTTTTTATGTGAAAACAAATACAGCATTCCTTGTGTTGACCAAATAAAGTTAATTAAGAATAAAACAAGATTTAACCTCATGAACTGCTCATGTTCTGTTTTTCTGTGTGGATGTTTCCACTGTGCAGACATCAAGCAGTCTCATTGGATCTAGTAACATGTTGGCTGGACACTGCTTTCAATGAAAGCATTTAATGTGGCCACAAATGCATCTTTACAGTTGTAAAGAGTCAGTTTACATAGCAGTAGGGGCAATCCTTTCACAGTGAGGCCAAAGGTATGAAGTGTCGACTTATAACGTAGGAATATTGATATTGCATATGCTTAGTATGTATAAAAACGTACAGAGGGGGCTGTGTCCAGCTCTACCTTTTTCTTATTCCCCTCTCCTGCTGCTGTCTGTCTATTAGTTTAGTGCTGTACTTTGTTTCTGTTCTTGGATTTTCATCATTACCAAACTACGTCCTTTATTGACCCATAGTTTTGTACCAATGGCTGTAGTGCTTAGTGTAAACTGCTCATTCCCTGTCAGGGGACATTTTAATGAAGGATGTCACGAGGGACCCGTGGATATGGGATTTTTAACACTGATACAGATTTAAAGTGGGAAAAATGTACCGTTTACCAGTATGGCGGCCAATATAGTAAATTTTTGAGTTGGAAGGAATATGGACCTTTTCTATGTAAGCTTTGCACCAATATGATGGTGCAAAGGATCTCAGAAAGCTGCAGGACAAATAACTTTAGAATATATGATAATGATAATATGATATAATAATAATAAATCTATTACATTGTCAATCAATTCTAAATGAACACTAAGACAACTTACTTAAATAAGTAAAATAAAAAAATAGCTTTATCAAACTTACCCCAAGCATCAGTTTCTGCATTATACAGTATGATCTGTATAAAGGTTTTTCATATCGGAAAACATATACCAATATAAATCAATAATGATAGGCCAATAACGGATGTTTAATATCGCTGCTCCGATATATTGGTCTGGCTCTGGGTGTCACTATCTTGAGGCTAGTAGTACAGATTTTGTTAATTTTGGGGATACTACTGTGGCCTAAGGACTGCCACAAAACAAACGCGCCTTAGTACATACATATTTTATGCTCTTAAGTTGCACTAATTTGGTTAACTCATTGAAGTTTGAGTTAAATTGTTCATTTTAGTTAAGATGAGGCTGTTAAAAATATTATCTTGCTCAATCATCCACGTTATAATTGTGTGGCTTTCTGTAGAGGCGTTAAAGTTTTCAAATGTTTCTCTGTGTGACATCCTGATTTAAATGTCCCCAAACCTCCTTATCTTTCTGCTCTGGTTCTTCCCTCTCTGAACCTGTTGAACTGAAAGGTATGTTGTTTAGAAAGCAACTGCAAGATCCTTAAAGTCAGTCTGCTATCAACTAAGCCACCATTTGACGACAGTGACAATAAATCTGCCGTAGATTACAGATGCTACATGCGTGCAAGAAGGTCTGTTAGACACCAAATGCCTTTCTTGTGTTTGTACCCTGAGATATATTTTAATGTCCTGGTACAGTGTGCACTGTTGCAGTTTGTTTTTTTTTAGTCTTTGTGGCAAGGAGCATCCCCAGGTCACCTAAAGAAGTAATAAGTAATAAAGAACTAGGTTGGTAACAGTTAAAACTATCAAACTTAGTTGGTCGACAGCTTTGGTGAAATTTGTGTTTAGACCAGTCAACATGATGTAATTCGTGTATTGTTAACCCCAAAAGGCTTCAATAGTCTTGATGGTGCTGTTTTGTTTTTTCTTTAGGCATTAAACATTTGTTGAACTACTATATTGTCCATGACTACAGGATACACATGGTTTTTATAGCATTATTCTGCCCTTGCAGCCTAAGGTCATTCCCAATGCTATATGTGGCATTTGCCAGAAGGGTAAAGAGGCCAACAAGAGGGGCAGGCCAGAGGCTCTCATTCACTGCTCCCAATGTGATAACAGCGGTAAGTTCACACTCTTAATTTTAAAGGACAGTTGCCTGTTTTTATATTTTGTTTTCTATGTATATACACACACATTAGCATCATTTAGCCACTTTAAATGTATTTTTGTGTAAACTACCCTCCCCAGAATACATTTATTTTTAAAATTATTAACAGTAATCATTAATCAGTTGTCCCACTGACTCTCATTCATTTAACATCAGCACATAATTAACAAATGATTGAAGTGATTATCATTGACTAATGAATCATCTCTATCATCAGTGAAAGGAAATGTTCAGTTGTCTATTGTACCACCATTCAGCTTCATTTCATTGTCTATAAGCAAGTTTGATACTTTCAGGCAAGTGTTTATCCTGCCTCGTTTAAATATACTATGAGTGTTTACATTTAGACAGTAAAGCTTGTGTAGTTTTATTTAATGTGTAAATAATTCACTTCAAATGGTGTACACTGACTGAGATTGGAAAAACAGGCTGTTCAGTTATTCATCTGAAAACTGGGTCCAAAGTAGTGTTTATGTATATTCATCAGGCGGTAACGACAACATGGAGTAAAAGGCCATGCATGTCACATTGTTATAAAACTAATTGTTTTTAGATATCTATATCTGACAATGAAATTATTTTAGGTTCATGGTGGTGTCTTTCTACGTGTGTAGAGGTCCTCTGACACAACAGGACAGTGTATTCAAGTGTTTGTGGAAGGGCCTGTTCAACTTATGTACCTTTTGTGTTTTTGTCTGTCTGTGGCTCTGTGGCTGCACATTTGCCTCTGTGTCCGTACACTTTAGGCCACCCGTCCTGCTTGGACATGAGCAAGGAGCTGGTGGGTGTGATCCAGACATACCGCTGGCAGTGTATGGAGTGTAAGACGTGCACCGTCTGTCAGCAGCCCCACCATGAGGACGAGATGATGTTCTGTGACAAATGTGACCGAGGATATCACACATTCTGCGTAGGCATGAACGCCATACCTACTGGTGAGTGTATGGACACACACACAAGCACACACTACATCGAAGATCATCGACTACATAATTGCTCATTTTCCTAAGCAGACATTGTGGGGGCTGGACTTTCAAACAAATCAACACATTTCTAACTTTTTCCGATTGTTTAATATTTTCGCTTTTTTACAAGGTTAATGTTTTTTTTACTAGCTTATGTCAATGTGATCAGACTCCTAAAAAATGGGATGTCCATAAATGTTATAAACAGCCTCTCTACAACCCTGTTTCAAAAACAGTTGGGGCGCTGTGTAAAATTGAAATACAACAGAATGTGATGATTTGCAAATCATTGAGACCTCATATGTAATTGAGCATAGCACAAAGACAACATATCAAATGCTGAAACTGAGAAATTTCACTTGTTTTTTGAAAATGATATGCCTGTTTTTAATTTAATGCCAGTAACACGTTTCAAAACAGTTGGGACAGGATCATGTTTACCTCTCTGTTGCAGCACCTCTGCTTTTAATAACACTCTGTAAATATTTCTGAACTGAGAAGTGGAATGTTTTTCCAAATTCTGATGTAGGATTTCCGACGCTCAACAGTTCGGGGTCTCCTTTGATGTATTTTGTTTCATAAAAAGCAGCAAACATTCTCAATGGGTGGCAAGTCTGGACTGCAGGCAGGCGTGTAGAAAATGTACAGTATATGGTTAAGCATTAATGGGGCCTTCACAAATGTGCAGGTGACCCATGCCATATGCACTACTGAACCCCCATACCATCACGGATGCTGGCTTTTGAACTGTGCACCGATCACAAGCTGGATGGTCCCGCTCCTCTTTATCCCAGAGGATGCAGCATCCATGATTTCAAAAAAATAATTTAAAATGTTGGCTAACCACACCACAGGACAGTTTTCTACTGGTCCTCAGTCCATCTTAAATGAGCTCGAGCCCAGAGAAGGCGGCGGCGTGTCTGTATCTGGTTTTTATAGTTTATAACAGCTGCATGGTATTTGCATAAAGTGGGCTGTAAAAGGGAGACTCATGTTCTTGTCTTCCACCTGTAGACAGTGATGTCGACTGAGATCACTATCAGTCCGTTGGGCCATATGTGGCCTGCGGGCTGCCAGTTGACTATCACTACAATCCACGATAAGGGCAGACACAAACACACTTATGCAGAACCACTTGACTCGAACAACAGTCTTCATTGGGATTTCCCTCGGTGACTGGACAACAAACACTACAAGAGACAAAGAAAAGCAGACTTAAGTCATTCACCAATTTTGTCTGTCTTAGTTTAAAATGTGGTTTTGTATTTTTGTTTCTCTCTTTAAAAGTAATCATTAATTCTCTGTGTCTCCTCAGGCCTTTGGGTATGTGAGGTTTGCGACAAAGATTTCACCAAGCCCAAGAAAAAGGGAGGAGTCAAAACACCTAAGAAGTCCAAGCCCGCTCAGAAATGATCAACAGCATCTACGACCACGATACCTGGACCAAATTCTGCAAAATTTGACATTATGTCGTTTGTTCAATCATTTGGAGAAGCTATACATTTTTTAAAACATCAGATCACTGTGATCCAAAAATAAACAACAGTTTAGCCCTCCTGCCAAATACCAACAATCCAAACACAAGATCTTAAGCTGCTGTTTGTCTTATTGATTGACAGGTCTGTAAATATACAGGCTCACACTAGAAAATAAACGTATTAATCTTTTCTGTGAACGCTGTGATGTCATCAGTAAGAGAGGCCTATAATTTGAAACACAGTCAAGTACAACTTTAAATGATGTTTCTGATTATACCTCAAATGCACACGTTAAAAAAAACCCATAAACTTTAGCATAGTTCTGTAATATTAGAGATGAACTGAACTCCAGACATCAGACATAAATAATATGAACAGCCAAACTGTAAAACAAATCCATCCAAACTAAATCCTGTGATCTGCTGACCACTAACAGTATCAGTGCATTCCTACTCATTAAACAGATTAATCCTTTAGTTTCTGTCTCACAACACTTCCGCGGTCAGAAATGTACTTCAGTTGAACAAAATGATGCATTTGATCCGGTACTACTGAAACAATCAAGAGCTCGCTGATGCATTTCAGTTTCTTTCAAAACAACATTTTTGTATGGTTTTGTATTGTTTTTGTATTTTTAATCATCATTAATTTAATAAAGCAGGCCAGTGAGGAGCATTCACATTTAAACAAAGTCTTAATATGATAAACGATATGGTGCTTGTGATTCTGTGTAATGAAATGTAAAAGACACTGGCTGTGGTAGAGTCATGGCAGCAGCAGGTATTTATGTGACAGTCTTGATTACTGAAACAGTGTCTCACTTTACATAGATTGTTTTTTTTCCTTAACCCTCCACTATTAACTACAATACAAAAATGTAACCACTCACTATAATTACAGTCATGATTCGTCAACTGGTATTTTTGCAGTCAGCTTGACATTTATTTTAAATTTTTTGTATTCTGTTTTGTGTTGTCCCTCAATAAGCAATTTGTTTAAGGTGTTTTTTTTTGGTGCTGTCATAGTCACTGAATTATGATGTGTTTTTTAAAATAAAAGATACATTATCATAATTATCATCTATTGTGGACCATGTTTAATTGAATCCCAGCTTTGATACCGAAGAGCAAAACAATTTGTAGTGCACTGAAAAACAAGTATTGCCTATGCTCTGTGAATATATATTTTGACAAAGCTATCATTGAAAAAAAAGGTTCAAAACAGTCTCATATACACGGCCCATCACTGCACGGACAAGATGGGCAGACGGCTGTGTGTGAGCCTTTAATGGTCTGGGTGTAGTATGAGTGAACCGTCTGAAGAAAAGTGAGATGTATTATTATTAGAATTATGAATTATTATTGCTACCCAATTGTGAAATAATGGTATTACCCTTTGAGGCATTCAGTTTTTCATGCAATTAGTTTAATTCAGATTACGGAAAAATTGTCATCGCATGTCCTATAAATGTTTTGGTCCAATAACATGCCGTCTAGCACACTGCCAATCAGGATCATGTAATCATTTGGTATGTGCTTTTGATCCATTGTAAATTCTCCAGAACAGTGGCGTGTCTAGCCAGTTTTTAGGTGTGTGTGTGTGTGTGTGTGTGTGTGTGTGTGTGTTTGAGAGCCAGGTTTAGTTTAGGTAAGGTTATGGTCAAAATGTGTGACATCATTGCCCACAGTAGGGTGACGGGATGTTCTGATAAATCCAGGACCAGGCTACTTTTTTCACAGCATTCATTTTTGGGGTAAAAGTCAAGATTTTTTGTTGAGATGCACATGATTCCTTGAAAAAAACATCCCAAAGCATGTTAGACGGTTTTAATATGCAGAAAGTTTTGAACAACACAAGAAAATAATTAATAACAATCATAATAATAATTAAATGAATAATTAACATAGACATTTGCACCATAAATTGATGCAGAGAAGGCACAAATTGTTGCATAAAAATTCACCAAAATGCAGAAAATTAAGTGTATCAATTAATCGATGAAGTGTCAGAATTTTCTCGGAGAAGACCCCAGGCCGCCGCTTACAATGTGTCAACCCCAATGTTGAAACAGAACCTTTTTGTCAGTGCAAAGATGGAAAGAGAAGGATGGAGAAGGAGAGTGCGAGAGCAGGAAGAAAAGTGAGAATGATGGTCAAAGATTGCATTAATATACAGTTTGGGGGGGTTAAAAATAGGACTTTTTTTTGGCTTAGGTGCTTAGCAACCCTAAAACTCTAAACCTAGAATAGCCTCTGCTCCAGAAACAAATAAGAAATAATGACATTATTGTAAATAAGTGTGAGGGGAAAAAAATCCATAGACTGTATAACAAATCTTGAAAACTCACTGTGACCGCCTGCGCTACACCCAGCAGCCTGTGGGGGCGCCCTCACCCAGACTACCTGTGAACACTCGGTATGATGACGCAGAAGAAGAGGCTGCCATATTGCAGTGATACAGCGAGTTTAGTTTACCGGACAGAAGCCTGAGCACCGTTGGTTTCCTTCATTAAAAATGCTTTCGTCTCAAACGTTTGGAGACAACGGGAGGATGAAAGACTATCACTACACTGGGCCGGTAGAGCACCGGTTCTCACCGTACGCTTTCAACGGAGGGTGAGTGTGAACAATACACCGCTGGCTGGTTAGCCTGGTGTATGCTAACGTGCTAACCAGCTTAGCTAACGAGATGCAAACTGACACTACATAGAGGAGAAGTTGATGAAAAGTGTGCGAACAGAGCAGATTTTCTTTGCCCAGAACATGAAGCACCCTCACAAAAACATTAATGCACAAACGAAGCTAAAATTAACGGCACATTAATTTCAAAGGAAAAGCCACAGTTTCAGTTTCACTAGCTTAGCATCATGTCTGTGACAACACAATAACGTTACATCTCCCCCGGCGATGGAGTGGTTTACGAGATGCATTAACTAGTCTGTACTGTGTGTTTTCCCCCAGGACCGTACTAGCCGTGGCTGGGGAGGACTTCGCCATCGTAGCCTCAGACACCAGGCTGAGTGAAGGATACTCAATCCACAGCCGCGACTCACCGAAATGCTACAAGCTGTAAGTTTGCACCGTCACTTACCGGGACTGTCGGTGAAGGGCGGACTGGCAGTACTAAGACACATTTTCAACCGTGTACCCTTTCACCTACTACTTTTATAGCTTCGTATAATAAAAAAAAAAATCAGACATTCAGTTTAATGTTGAGTGCAACCAGTTCTGATCAGGTACTCTTAAAGGTAGGGAGCAGAGTGGGTTCAGGCTTCCTCACTTGCATCTAAGCACCAGTTAGTATCTGTGGCTGAAACCACCTGAATCACACACACAATTGAAGAAGACGCTGCTCTGACTGTCACCTTTTGACATATCTATAGTTCTTCTCCTGACTGCAGTATTAACACACCATGCTCTCATTTCATAGTCCTAGTTATCCTACAGTGATGGTTTAAATAATCCCTCAGTGCAGTATTTCCCTTGAACACATGCTCTATTTTTATGTACTTGTACTCATAGTTTCTTCGTTTGCTTTTTTCTGTTTTATTATGGCATCTCAGGTTTACTTAAAACTTAGTTTACTTGTACTTGTGTGCAGTGACAAATTAACACTGACTTTTATTTATCTGACTTTTGTGCTTCTCTCTCTCTCCTGCTCACAGGACAGACACAACCGTCATTGGCTGCAGCGGTTTCCATGGCGACTGTTTGACTCTGACTAAAATCATTGATGCCAGACTAAAGGTGGGTATAGTCCTTTTAAGTGTAACTCCCGGGACGGGCAGGAGTTACACTTGGTCGATTATCTCAGCATTGGACTTTCAACTTTTGAAATGGAAATTTTGCGGAAAATACTATTATTAACACTAGCATAGGTGCGTTTCAGAACCTCTTTTAAAATGATCTTACTTTAAGTGTCCTGCCCTGGCTTGCACACCAATGGCATTTGTCCGTAGGGGTATCCAAGACAGTTGACATGTTGCAGATATTCTAATGTGTCTTCTTGTTTTTAATGATGACCATAGTATTTTTTAAATCTGAATTATTCAGATTAATTGCCGCTGTTAACTTTTAGGTAATAAAAGAGATATTTTGCTGATTTAAATCCAGCTGTGTCTCATAGCAGTTTAACGCCATCCTGCAGATTTTGGTGGACCTCTAATGCTATGCTCTGCTGGGATTTCCTCCAGGGAGGGAGCTAAACATGTTCATCTGCACACACTGCCCTCATTGCCATGATACAGAGCTGGTTCAAAATCAGGAAAGTGTCCCTTTTAACAATAAGGATGTTATCCTTGTTACCGCTCTTTAAGTTTCACTGACCGTCATTCTGGGCTACACCGTGGTGTAGTGGTTAGCACTTTTGCCTCTCAGCGAGAAGGTTCCAGGTTCCATCCAAGCCTTTCTGTGTGGAGTTTACATGTTCTCCCCGTGTCAGCGTGGATTTTCTCTGGGTACTCCGGTTTCCTCCCACAATCCAAAGACATGCACATGTTAGGTTAATTGACCGACTCTAAAAAAAATGTCCTTAGGTAGAAATGGTTGTCTGTCTCTGTTCGTCTCTATGTACCCTGCGATAGACTGGCGTTCTGTCCAGGGTGTACCCCGCCTCACGCCCGATGTCAGCTGGGATCGGCTCCAGCCCCCCGCGACCCCGACAGGGACAAGCGGTTGAAGATGAATGAATACAGAGAATGTCACAGGTTACTTAATTGTTACTAACACCAGAACTAATGCCCCTCTCTCAGATGTACAAGCACTCGAACAATAAGACAATGACCAGCGGCGCCATTGCCGCCATGTTGTCCACCATCCTGTACGGCAGGAGGTTCTTCCCCTACTACGTCTACAACATCATCGGCGGACTAGATGAAGAGGGTAGGTTCTTTAATCATACCATCATTAAGATGAGTTATTGTATCGCTTTTGTATGCATATGTACTATACTGTGTAATTTAAAGCTGCATGTTTAGGCTGTAGATAAATATCTTGTACGTGTGTAACAGGCACAGGGTTTTGCTTGGGTTGCCTATATTGTGCTTCACTGTATTGTTACTTGGAAAAACTTTGACTATGTTCTTTGCTATAACTTTTTTTTTATTCACAAAATTTCATGTTTGTAATGCAGGTAAGGGAGCAGTGTACAGTTTTGACCCAGTGGGCTCCTACCAGAGAGACACCTACAAGGCCGGAGGATCAGCAAGTGCCATGCTACAGCCTCTGCTGGACAACCAGGTAAATATCCCATACTGCATGCTGACCTGTTGTAGCCATAATCTCACTGTGTTTGTGTCATCAGGTATGCAGGGCTTCAACCACGTTTCCTTACAGTGAACAAGGTGCATTCATGTCTTTCTCTTTCCAACACGTCCTTCCACAGATTGGTTTCAAGAACATGGAGGGTGTGCAGCACGTGCCTCTGACTCAGGAAAAGGCGGTTCAGCTGGTCAAAGATGTCTTCATCTCGGCCGCAGAGAGAGATGTCTACACCGGAGACGCCCTTCGGGTCTGCATCATCACTAAGGAGGGCATCAGTGAGCAGACTGTACCTCTGAGGAAGGACTGAAGAGGGATATGTCCCCTTTTCTCTGCTTTTCTCTTTGGTCTGTTCTTTCCACACTCACCTGTTGGTTTTTGCCCCTGTATAACAAGTTTCTTAAGATGGGAGTGTTGATCCAGAGTTAGCTTCTAGTAGCCTCTTAGGTCAGGATTCATATGGGGAGCAGACTTTCCATGTTTTGATATTCACTCACAGTTAGAATCAATTGATATCAACACCTTTCTCCTGCTTTCCACAGTTATTCCTCTTCAGTTTCTGCTATTATTACATCATTTTGTATTCGTGGCGTTGCAACCTGATTCTAGATCAGCACTCCTGTTCTTAAGAAGCCAAGAACTCTCTTCACTCAATCTGCCGACAGTCTCCCTCTGTTTGGATTTTTCATTATGTTTTGGAAGGATACATACTCTGCTGTTCTTTTTACATTCTTAATAAATGTAAAGAATTGAAAAATGGAGTCTTGTTCATTGCATGTCCTTCACACGTGTACACTCGTATGCTCCGCACAGTGTTGTCCTAAAATATTTGATACTTTTTTTTGGCAAATAAAAAATCCTCCTCCCTGTGTTCAGGCTAGTTTTCTCAGTCGGTCTTCACATAAAAACAGCTACAGTGACAAAACCCACGCTGCCAGGTCTACTTAAAGCCCCACTCCAGGCAGGTATTTTAAAACTACAATGTTATCCTTAAACATACTGTATCCATCAGGTGGACATTTATTTCATAATGTTGTGACAGAATACACTTTCTTTGACTTGAACCCGTTATCATGTTTAGCTTGTCCAGGTTCTGGATCAAATCAGTGGTGCACATTAACATTTACATTCTCGCAAACTGCAAAAGTTTCAGATGAATTTCAGTATTGTAGCAGCCATTAGCTCCAATATGAGAGTTTCTGCCTAATGGGAAAATAATTAACTTATGAATACTTAATTTATATGAAAATGAAGTATTGCCATGTGTGGGGGCCCTGACATTTTTATGTGAGGAACTGCCAACTCTCCCTTTGCATTATGTACACTTGAGCTTTTGTATTTATTTATTTTGAGCTTTTCAAATTCACCATAAACAAAAGACAACACAAGTCGTCAAAAAATGGAGAAAGAAGTAATTAATTTCATTAGCTATTTCCTAAATTTACATCCGCAAAAAAAGTAGGAAAAATAAACTTAGCTTCCTACATTATTGATAAGTGCAGGTTTGTTTTTTAAACCGTTGGCAGCTAATGTGAAAGAGTCCTGATGCTCCTTTCATTAGTTGCTACAGAGGTTTCATTCCTTCCAATCATGTTGTTCTTTGGTTGTGAACACAAACTGCAGCAGAGAAGGTATGGCAGGGTTGTTATGGCTGCTGTCGAGGAGAAAAACCATGTTACTAAACTAAATGCTCAGGACTAATAAAAACAGTTTTAATATGCTTTACATTTTTCTAAATAACACACAATACAAGTTTTCCAGTAGGAACTGACCGTCTTGGGCTCCGGTCCAATAAAGACTAAGCTCCTATTTAATAATTTCACATCTGTGATTTTTATTTTGCACCACCTCAAGAGTGTAAACACACTGTCCTATCAATGCTCAACAGGAACACACAACACTTGACATTTTATTTATTTTTTATTAACCCAAGTTAATCAGCAACTGTAACAAGTGTTTACCCAACAACTGTTTTAATAATCAAAGACTCTCTCATACACAAACACGACACAGGGAGTGTCCTCAGGCGTAGTACTGAAGGTTGGCCTTCTTCTTGGCTTGGACCTCCAGGATTCCCTCCATGTAATCTTCATGGTTCAGCTCTGTGGCCCCGCGACGCAGCGCGATCATTCCAGCTTCCACGCACACGGCCTTGCACTGGGCGCCGTTGAAGTCGTCTGTGCAGCGAGCCAGCTCCTCATAGTTGACGTCGGGACTGACGTTCATCTTGCGGGAGTGAATCTGCATGATGCGAGCTCTGGCCTCCTCATTTGGCATGGGGAACTCAATCTTCCTGTCCAGACGACCTGAGCGGAGCAGTGCAGGGTCCAAGATGTCCACTCTGTTGGTGGCAGCAATCACCTAGAAAATAAAAATGTATGTAATTGCACTGTTGTCATCATGCTGTAAAGTAAAGCCAAAGAGGTGGTAAAAAACAGGACAGTTGGTATTTAACTTGGTTTAAAACCAACTTTTTAAAGTTGTTTGTGCATCCATTACACCTTTTGAAGTGTAGTTTGTAAAGACGTTTATTGGGTGCTGTCCTGTGTGCCCATATCGCATATTTAAATGTTGACAGTTTAGTTGTCTGAATTAACACCACATAGTAATTACTGAGTCTGATTTCTCCCAGAATGTTACTGTGAATAAAACACAATTTATGAAATACTCACTAATGTCATTTTAATTCATAGATACTGTAAGTTTTTGTGGCGGGATCTTTACCTTGACCTGCATGTTGGGCTGAAATCCATCCAGCTGGTTGAGCAGCTCCAGCATGGTCCTCTGCACCTCTCGGTCTCCAGCCTTCTCGCTGTCAAACCTCTTGGTCCCGATGGCGTCCAGCTCATCAATGAAGATGATGGATGGGGCTTTCTCTTTGGCCAGGGCGAAGGCGTCCCTCACCAGCTTGGCTCCATCTCCGATGAACATCTGGACTAACTGTGGACCGGCCAGCTTCAGGAAGGTGGCCTTGGTCTGAGCAGCGCAGGCCCTGGCAAGGAGGGTCTTCCCAGTGCCAGGTGGTCCGTACATCAGGACCCCCTTGGGTGGCTGGATGCCAAGGTTTTCAAACTTCTCCTTGTGGTTCATGGGCAGGACTATGGCCTCCACCAGCTCCTGGATCTGCTTGTCCAGTCCTCCTATGTCGCTGTACTGCTCCGTGGGGCGCTCATCCACCTCCATGGCCTTGACTCTGGAGTCGTACTCGGTGGGTAAGGTCTCCAGGATCAGGTACGAGTCCTTGTTGACACCCACCAGGTCTCCGGGCTTCAGCTTCTCGGCGTCCACCAGCCCAATCACCGGCAGGAAGTAGGTCTGTCGAGTGGAGGTCTTAATGACGGCGCACTTTCCTTTCCTCTGAGAGTCCAGGTCCACGTTAGCCCCGTCCTCCTCCTGGTCGTTGGGGTCCACGTCCAGCAGCTCGATCACATTAGACACCAGGTACGGGAGGGTTTTGTTCACCTTTATCTTCTCCGTGTTTTCTTTGATTTTATCCTTCATGGCCTGAAGTTCATGGGTCACCCGCAGCACTTCGCTCTTCATGATCTTAATCTCGCTGTCGAGGAGACGAGTTCGCTGAACTATCTCCTCCGTGGACATTTTTAACACTTCTTCGCCGATTCCATCCTCCACTTCGTCCCAAACTGATTTGTCACTCAGCGACGCCATCTTTGCTCTGTCTGCGGTGAACTATGACACGCCGGAAATGAAGGTTCAACTTCCGGAAGAGGCAGCTGCTCAGTGAACGATTTTTATTTGTTTTTATTTATATTCAACATTTCACAACACAATTCTTAAAAGCATAAATATTTCTCACAGTGATACAATTTGAAACTGAGCAGATTAGTCGGTATTATGGTGCATCATAAACAAAAGAAGAGACAGTAAAAGACAAAAAATAAAATAGCAATTATTTAATTTACTTTCAGAATTAAATTGAATGTCTGATAAACATATATAAAGAAGAGAAACATTTCTAGATCCATTTTAACTGATCCAAGAAAATGGATAATTATTTCAGAAAAGGTGTGAAACGGGGAATAGCTTTGAGGAATTTGCATTTGTGTATAAAACATTGAGCGTGTATTATCAAATTATTAAACTTTTTTTATCCTGTAAAATCAAACCAAATGTAACATTACTATAAATCAGGGAAATGACTGAAAGATTCAGAAAAGAAAAAGTAAGATTTGATTTAATAGATATTTTACAAAATAATTCAAATAAGTGCTATCAAATATCTCAGCGAACTAATTTTTGCTTGGGAAAATATTATTATTATGATAAGCATTTTATTTTATTAATTTTTATTTGCTTATTTGTTTGCTTTATTTTGTTATTATAAGTCATAATGTTAGTTGATTAGTCTCATCTAATCTCATCTACAACCGCTTATCCGGGGTCGGGTCGCAGGGGCAGCAGCTTTAGCAGGGGACCCCAAACTTCCCTTTCCCGGGCCACATTAACCAGCTCTAACTGGGGGATCCTGAGGCGTTCCCAGGCCAATGTGAACTCGGAGTAGTTGATTAGTTGATCGTTTTAAGTCATAAGGTTAGTTGATCCACCCTCCTGGGAGAAAAGAGATGTGCAGGGAAAAACAGAAACGAGGAGGAACAACTGCACACTTTTTCATAATTGACAAGCATAATCAGAATCAGAATCAGAAATACTTTAATAATCCCAGGGGGGGGAACAGCTATACAAACAACATATTTAACAACAACAATATTATACAGATAACATATATTTGTAAAAATAGAAAAATAAAACCGTATATATATTTGTTATATATTATACTATTTTATATTTCTATTTATATATAATTATTATTGATTATAATAATTTATAATTTATATACATATTTATATTTATTTATTATATATATATATATATATATATATATATATATATATATATATATATATAATATCAAATTTACAATAGAAACTTATACGAATCAAAAGTAATGTAATACAGACAAATGCAGTATTATTGTGAGAGAAAAATAATAATTTTCTCATCAAAGTGAAACCTACCCGGTAGTTTGAGCAAAACAGCTGTCATCAATGTCAGAAAATGTTACTTTGTTATGTTACACAAAGGATAGTTGTTGTGTAATAGCTTGAGATGTAATTCTCTATTTTTTTTAGAAGTAAAAAAAAATGGGCTAAGCTCTGCTCCAGTTTATATAACTGAAGAGGGTTGTTTATTCATTTTGTTTTGTCTTGTTGATGAGTGATGAGGTCACGTGATCCACTCGCCAGACCAGCTGGGGGCGGTAATGCAATAAAAAGTTGTTTGCCAACCGCCACAAACCTAGAAAAGAAGAAGACGAAGAAGAAGCGGACGACTGCACGACGCTTGAGCGCTGAACCTGCGAGGATGAACCGAAGCTGAGGCTGAATCAGAAGAGTCCGTGTGCCGATTTGACCAGCGGGAGTGTGGGTGTAAGTTGACGGGCAATGTGTCGGTGTGCACTGGCAAATGCCAAAGTTATTTGCAACTCTTTTTGACACGCGGTCACTGCTTTGAACGCATTTGACCCAGCGTTAGCTCGGGTGCTAATATTAGCTCTGCGGCTAACTTCAGCTAGCCAGTGCAGTGATAGGTTTAATTTCTCAGGCTGTCAATACATCCTGCTGGAGGACTACTGGGGTATAAACACATTTGTCACCCGTATTTTGCACACCAAACTATTAAGAGGACCCATGTTGCATCAGGAACAGAATGAATGAACGAGCTAAACTGAGGTTAATTAACGTTAAAGTGTTGGTTAGCAGTAAATGTGTTGGCGCCACCGCTGCAGCTGCACACATTCAGCTTCAACTCAACTGTGATGATGCACGGTGCTAAATGTTTGCCAGTAATAAAGTGTTTTATATTTTGCAGAGAGAAGAAACAAGAGGAGGGTGTTTCCGCAGAGTCCAGTCCACTGTAGTTGGTGTTTTTCTACAGTAACTGGCTCCAGACGCACAGCTTTGAGGCACCTGCTGTGTGGAGTCACTTCCTGCTGTCTGGTGGCAGTGAACTAACCCGAAGCTGAAGAGATGGACCAGAACAACAGTATACCACCCTTCCAGGGGCTGGCCTCCCCCCAGGTAACACTTAGAGTATTTTATGACCAAGACGTTTAAAACTCTCTAAAGTGATGATGGATATAAATATATAATAAAGTCTAGTTTATCAAGTCACGCTCCTCGCTCGCTGTAGCTTCGCATCCAAGTCTCACCGTTGCTTGAAGCTACCAGTTTTATCCTGCTACATCTGAGCTCCCATCCAGCAGCTTTAAGCTCTGTGGCTGATTTAATGTTTAGTGACAGAATTTACTGCTAGAATGAGAGATGAAGTGTGATGCTCACATATCCCAGGGAAATGGGCTTAGGGAATAACCTTTGAACAAGGGACCCAGCGGTTGTGTTATGTTGCATACAGGAATGACAAAATTTAAAGCTGCAATCTGGTGCTGAAAGCTTAACCAAGGAATGACTTTAACACCTTCCAAGTTGAATTTGCAGTGAGCTCAAGGTTTATTTTTGCATTATTAGTCCGTATCACATGTGGCTTTTTTTGCTCGATCCCAACTCTGGGTTCTTTTGGTGTTGTGTCCTTGCGCAGGGTGCCATGACCCCAAGCATGCCAATCTTCAGTCCCATGATGCCATATGGCTCAGGCCTGACACCCCAGCCTGTCCAAAACACCAACAGTTTGTCTATATTGGAGGAACAGCAGAGGCAACAACAACAACAGCAGCAACAGGCGCAGCAGGCAAACACAGGTACAACACACACTAATATTCTTCTACATCCTTTCCCAAAACTTACCAGGTGAGATCATAAACTCATGTCCCTGTAACTGGTGTCCTTCCAATTAATTCAATGAAAATGATCCTCAATGTCTTAACCATGGCGGAAGTATATTATCATTTCATATTTTAGAGAAAAAATATGTTCTTTGTTCTCCAGGCCTTCCTGGAACGTCAGGGCAGACCCCTCAGCTTTACCATTCCCAGACTGTCGCAGGCTCGACCACCACAGCTCTGCCAGGGAACACCCCGCTCTACAACACCCCGCTGACCCCCATGACCCCAATCACACCGGCTACACCGGCCTCGGAGAGTTCTGGAATAGTACCACAGCTACAGTAGGTTTCAATCACACTTGGAACATGTCAAGCTAATATAAACACTGTCCCTTTATGGTGTGTTACCTTAGGGTGCACTCACTCGCTTTAGGGTTGTCCCCTCTCCCTCTTCCCCATGGGCCCAGGCCCGCTTGCATTTACATTACTCAAAATGATCTGAGCCTTGGCTCGAATGCTTCTTGCTTATACGTCATTCCCCCTCGAAGTTTTTGTTTTCTCTGACTATATTTGAACATTTCATCTGAACAAATCTGCAGTAAACACACCTTCTCGGCATCAAACCACGCAAACCGTTTGGCAGAGTCATTTTAAATGTCTGTCGCAGGAAACAGTCATATACAAACGGACATCAGGACCGCCTTCAATGCTCGCGCACATACTCGAAGCACAGAGACATATGTATGAGTCCACCTTTCTCCACCGGGCCGTAGCCAGCAAGTGTGTCGTGCCTGGGCGCGGAGCAGTTGTACTCTCATTGGTCAAATGAACTAGACTTTAGCCGTTAAGCGTGCTTGGGCACGGTACGAATGGAGAGTGCAGGTGCGTCCTCAGTGTAAATTGAACTCAAGGTCTAACATTTGTTTAGACCCTAAACATAAATTAAGCTGACAACGCAAATTCTAACTCAGTGTGTTCTGTGTAATTTCTGCTTAGTTATGAATGTTTTTTAATGACCAAATGGAACTACATTGCCATTATGGTTGGAAGCCATACATAAGACATTTAAAAAGTAAGCTGGCCAGGACTGTGTACATACCTTGGAAGGCACAAAAACGAATAAGTCAGAAAGCACTTAATCTGTTGTATTGCGCACTAGTCTCTCTGACCCTAAAATACTGTGTAGAGGTGTGGGGACATGCTTATAAAGGCAACACACACAGCCTGCTAATACTCAAGAAAAGAGCTTTGAGAATTCTACATCATGCCAATTATAGGACACATACAAATCAATTATTTATCAAATTAAAAAATACTCAAATTATGATTTAATAAACTATTGCACAGTATAGTTGCTGTACAAGGCTGCCAACAAAAGCCTCCCTCACAACCTGAAAATACTATTCCTAAACAGAGAGGATGGGAACATGACTTTCAGGCAGAGAAAGTTACGAACTACGTTAAAATCCTTTGACACCCTGACATGACATGGTAGACAGTGGAATGATAATAAAAAAAACAGCAAAACAGAGTGTCTTCAAAAAAAAGTATGTGAATATAACTATTAATCGTGACAGAATTACCCAGGAAGAAGGTTGATAAAGGTCAAAGGCAGGAGTCAGCAGACACTGTTGAGACGAAATGGGAGTAAAAACAAAAACCACTTGTACCCAAACAATAGAAAAAACCCAGTAGGAGGCAAATAACTTGTGCGTGATCCAAAGGTTTTTCCTTTTTTTTATAACATGCAACAACAATGTGCAGATCACTAATGACGGACTAATATGGACACTTGTGCAGACACACGTAGTCTGTTTGTCTGTCTAAAGCTAGACTGCAGCTCTGATGACTACCTGCTGTTGAAACATGTTATGTCAAATGTCATAAGAAAAATAGTGCAATGAAGATAATGTATTCTGTGGGTAACGGGGGCGGGACTAGATAAGCTTTTGCTTCTCCCGCTTTCCCTATCGGTCATGTGAATTGTATGATTTTAAACTAAGATAATGTGTGATGAGGATTGATCTAACTGACGGGCCCGAAATGAACCAACAAATAAATAAATCATTTCTTTACACTTAAACATGTTTCTGAGCTACCAAACAGTTTATGTCTTTTACTAAAGTATTTTCTCTGTGCATTCATTATTTCCCCTACTTTCAGAAACATCGTATCTACTGTAAATCTGGGCTGTAAACTGGACTTGAAGACTATCGCCCTGAGAGCCAGGAATGCAGAGTACAACCCAAAGGTGAGACTGCTACACATTACTGTGATCCGCTCTGTGTTGCTCATTAATGTGTCTATTTATAAAAAAAACAAAAACTTAGCGGTTGGGCTTCTAGAGACATTTCTGTTAATTCCCACCTGCCGTATGGGTTATGTATCATGCTAACTTTGCATTTACCACCTGAGGACGTGTAGGGAAGTGTTGATTTGTGACAAAAACAACAATTATCAGGGTAACCACAGTAAACACAGAAAGGATAGCTGCAAAGGGATCTACATCCGAATTAAACTTGGTTTGTTTACATGTGTGACTATCTCAGCCACCATTGTAATGTTGGGTCATCGTGCGTCCAGAAAAATCTAAAACCACGTACCACTGTTTTGTAGACCTTTTTTATCTTGGCAAACCTTTTGACTTGTCATAGCAGGAAAAGATCAGGGGCCTGTTTCACAAAGCAGGTTCAAAAAACTCTGAGTCTAACCCGGAACTCTGAGTTGATCTACTCTGAGATAGGAAACTCTGAGTTTTCGGTTCCAGAACAGCAGATTTGCGTCAGGTTGATCAACTCAGAGTAGTTTGACCTGGAGTTAAGCGCGTGCACCACAAGTAAAAAAAGACAGCATCAATGGAGCCCTGATTCGACGAGTCACCATGGCAACGGGGAAGCGAAGGGCTACGCTACAACTGGAATTGGAAATATTAATGCGCTCATACGGAGAGTTTGAGCAGGTTTACACCGCTGCAGCAGCAAAAGAGAGGGAGACGGTGCTGGAGGACATTGCGGCTCGGGTCAGTGCATAAGTTTAAATGTAGTCCAGTTGCAATCACAGTAATATCACAGGGGGAACTGCATGAGTGGGAGCCTATTCATTTATTTCATTTAAGTGCAACCCCGCGGGGGAGAAGCGCAGCTTAAGATGAAACATAAAAACATTTTTCAAACAGGTAAAACCTCAGCACAGTCTCATGGTGACGCTTCATTTTGAGCATTATTTACATCGTAAAGTAAATATTACCGTAAGTGGCTGTTTTTTATACAACATTTCAATGTTGTATAAAAAACTCCCATTTGCAAAAAAAACGCAGCGCAACACACTATCTGCTGTGATATGAAAGCATTACTGGTTGTTAATGTTGGAAATGTAAGGAGGGATGAGATGGACTGTGACATGAAACGGTGTTGTGCCGTATTCAGCCCCCTCGCATTATAGGTGATATTCTGGATCAGAAGGCCATATAGGAGTAGTTAATATACCGGTAACCCAACTAAAAGCACACACTTTTGAACCTATGAATTGCAAGAAAAGCTGGAATTATATTTAGAAACGCTGAGTCAAATACATTCAACTTGCTCAAAAGATCCATTTCATTCATTTTGTAATTATGGCTGCAGCATATTAAGGACGTCTATGCGCGGTCTGATAATCATCTCCCGACGAATATTTAATTCTCTTTGCGAAATGCGTCACCTTCATCCACGGGATCGTTATCAAAATGACACGCCATGGTAGTGTAAATATTCACCACCTAATATAACTTCTAATGTAGGCCTACTGAATGACTTTTATACGTTGTATACAAAAACTCCCGTTTGCAAAAAAACGCAGCGCAACACAGAATATCTGCTGTGACATGAAACGGTACCGCTCAAACAGAGAATTGCCTGGAAATGCAAGAACATCTATAATCAATAGTCTGATAATCATCTCCCGACGAATATATAATTATCTGCGCAGTAATGCTGCAGCTTCATCCACGGGATTGTTATCAGAAGGACACGCCATGGTAGTGAAATAGTCGCCACCTAATATAACTTCTAATGACTGATATTTGCAGTGATTTTCTGAAAAAACAGACGGAACTATAGCAGAACTATACTTCGCCAAAACTCGCCCGCTGACTGAATGAATGAGGAAATGAAACACCGTGTGTGGCTGAAAGAGGGCGGAGACAGAGAGAAACTCAAGGTTTTCTGAGAAAAACCTGGTCCCGACCAGGTTAGTTTCAGAGAGCATGTTACCATGGTAACTGACCGAGAGTTTAAGTTACCTCCCTTTGTGAAACAGGCTAGAGTTACCCCTCTGTCTCTGGTTTGAGTTACCTCCCTTTGTGAAACGGAAAACTCAGAGTTTCCCTCATTTCAGGGTTAACATACTCAGAGTTTTCACTAAACCTGCTTTGTGAAACAGGCCCCTGGTGACAATAATTCGGTTCCATCGAGAGTCAAGCTTTGACAGAGCGCCGGTCTACACAATCCCAGGACCCTGGAACTAGCTCACCTAAATGCAATTAAGGCTGCAATTAACAATAATTTTCATTTTTGATTCATCTGTTGATTATTTTATCGATTCATCGATAAGTTGCTTGGTCCGTAAAATGCCAGAAAATAATGAAAAATGTTGATCGGTGTTTCCCAGTCAAAGATGGAGTCCTCAAATGTCTTGTATTGTCCACAACTCAAAGTTTACTGTCAAAGGAGTTAAGAAACAGGAAAATATTCACATTTGAGAAGCTTGAATCAGAGAATTTTAACTGTTCTTTAAAAGATTACAGATTCATTGATTATCAAAACAGTTGACAACTAATCAATTAGTCGCTGCAGCTCTAGATGAAACGTGTGTGTGTGTATATGTAAGGAAGGATGGATGGATGGATGGATGGTGACAAAATGTCTGCTGTGATAGTGGTCCATTGTGCATGCTGCTCACAGATCTGTCCGAGGAGGTGGTGAGCACAAAGATAGCACACAATTTAGCCTTTATTTAATCAGGTTAGACTATAAAGAACAGACAAAAAATAATAAGCCGAATAAAAACACAAAAACATGCTTATTTAAAACACTTGCATACGGAGAGCCTGGACTCCAGAGTTTTCACCAGATCTTTACAATCAGTCAAGGGTACAAGGTTTTTAAGATGAAGCTCGTTCAAAGCGACAGGTGCTTAAAACCTAAATGCTTCCTTTCCCAACTCTGTTCTTACTTTTGGAACAACCAGTTGCAGAATGTCCGTCGGGCGGCGATTGTAACCTCCATGTTTCCAAATCGATGAATGAAATTAAGAGGAATTTTACCCAGAATGGCCTTCATAGATGAGCACATACCAGTGACTGAGGCGATGTGCATATAACGATAACAAGCTTGCTTTAGTGTAGAGAACACAGTGATGAGTGAGAGAACCACAGTTTAAACTTTATTTTATATATTTATGCTAAAGACAACACACAACTCCATTCATGTAGAAGCGCTGCTGGCTGTAATAATATTCCCATTCTCTCCATTTCTTGTAGCGTTTTGCTGCGGTCATCATGAGAATACGAGAACCCAGGACCACTGCGCTCATCTTCAGCTCTGGGAAGATGGTCTGCACTGGAGCCAAGAGGTCAGAATATGGTTGTTTGCTCCCCATTCATGTGCTGAAGTTCACATAAAAAGCCTGATTGTCACAGTGGTGTCTCTAGTAGGGATGCTGCTGATGTTCACCACCTACCTGCCTTTTATCTCATCTCTTTTCCTCTCCTTAATACATGGCAAATGTTCTTCTTTGTCTTTAATCCGCCTCACATTGACTCACCTTCTCTCTCTAGTGAGGAGCAGTCGAGGTTAGCTGCCAGAAAATACGCTCGTGTGGTGCAGAAGCTCGGCTTTCCTGCTAAGTTCCTGGACTTTAAGATTCAGAACATGGTGGGAAGCTGCGATGTAAAGTTCCCCATACGCCTGGAAGGATTAGTCCTCACACATCAGCAGTTTAGCAGGTGATTTCTGTTTGTTTTATGTCTTGTGCAGCTAAAGGCAACAGAGTATGATGGGTGTGTTGTGAGAGTTGTGCCACAGAAGGAAAGGCTAAATGGGGTTTATTGTTGTCGACATGCTCCCGTACAAACAAGGTATCCTCCGAAAGCATACATGTGGAATTGTATCAGGGTTCGTACGGGTGCTTGAAATCTTTAAAAATGCTTGAAATAATATCTGCATTTTTTTCACAACAAATAGCTTTAGTATAGAAATTTAATTTCTCCTTCTGGTGTTACGAAAAACAATTTTAGTTGTCTGTAGAAAAATATCTTCTTTTTTTTAACGTGATTTTAAAAAAGCAAATGAAACTAATTTTCAATCTGTATGTATTTGTAGAAATATGTAATTTACCACAACTGTAAGGTGCTGGAAAACCTTAATGTTTGAAAAGTGCTTAAATATATGCAGAGAGCTGCAGTTAGAGTAGATTTCCCAACTTGAAATAGATGCATTTTAATGATTTTGAGATAATACTTCTGTGACTGCACCAACCTGACGATGTTCAAATCACCAAGCAAAACCTCTTCAGAACTGCTTTCAATGTGATTTTAACGTGTGATTGTTACTTTGTTGTTTTATTTTATTTCTTTATATGTAAAGTTTCATTGTGTACCTTGAAAAGCGCTATATAGATAACATGTATTATTACTTGTAATGATTCTAATTAAGTGATTTGTCTGTTTCAGCTATGAGCCGGAGTTGTTTCCTGGACTGATTTACAGAATGATCAAACCCAGAATCGTCCTGCTTATCTTTGTTTCAGGGAAAGTTGTACTCACAGGTAAGACCTGCTCCTCTCTGCTAATGGCTTCCCTTCACTCATGAGTTGGAATGATGCAAAGTTATGCTGTCCTAATGTTTATTTTCTAAGTTTATTTACAGGGATACATACATACATGTAGGCATTGTAACATTTCAAAGTAAACTGTTGCGGTGTATATAGGACGTGTGGCTAAATCATAGACCGTGTCCCTTCTTTTTAGAAATAAAACATATAAAACGGTCTAATGCTAGCATAAAATACAACAATAAAACAGGCAAAAAAGACGAATAATCCTTGAAACAATGACAAAAAAGTAAGTGTTTGATTTAGCTTTAGTCACAGGGCATTAGGAAACTGGTAGTTTGAGTTTTTTAGGACAGTGAAATGTTAAATAAAGCTGTCTTTTGTCTGCATTTCCTCTTTAGTCCTTGAGACACCGTCCAACTCTTCAGATCACACAAATAGAGCTGTACAGATGCAGGACTTTTGAGGCGGATACTGATATTTTAGTTGAATATGCCATATTATTTTGATAAGAATTCCTTAAATACTGATATCTTAAAATAAACAAAGATAACCATGAGAAACACTTTCTAAATTACCTCACATGTCTTTATGTTCAATACCAACAGAAACAGTTATTTGTAACTTATCGACCGTGCTGAGGCATCAGCAACCTACAGTAAACTACAAAACCTAACTTTAATAAGAAATGGAAAAGACAATCCAGAGCATGATGTTAATGGTATAACTGCTTTTGTGTAACTCATTGTAGTGAATGATATCTGTGTTTTTGTTTTTAAGGCGCCAAAGTGAGAGCAGAGATCTACGAAGCGTTTGAAAACATCTATCCCATCCTGAAAGGCTTCCGCAAGACAACGTAGATCCTGTAGCCCCTTCTTTTACCTCTACCCCCCTTTGTACTTTTTTTTAATTCACAAGAAGTGTCATCTGTATGTTGACCTCTACAAGTGGACTGCTGTAATGGCTGTTGTACAGGGATGTGATTAATCTTCTTTTTTTGTCCCTATAATGTTTCAGATTTTCTGAAACAGAATTTTTACAGGTTTTTTTGTGCCGTGTGTAGTGATTCCATACACAGACATCTCGGCTTTCTTGAAACCCTTTCTCTCTTATTGCCCAGTTGATTTCATATTTTTCTGTTCTGACCACATCCCTGATTGTACATAAGACTGTAAAGAAATGTAAAAAGCGCTGATTAGAAAAGAAGCAGTCGGACCAGGACTGTTTTTTGTTTTTATTTTAAGCCATTTTAAATAGTTTTGTACGTTGCATTTTTATAAATTGTCCGCTCAGTCCCCAGATTGTATCAAGAGATCTTTGGGTCCGTCAGCCCCACATTCCTTTTAACAGTATTTGCTAAGATTTTAGTCTGAGTCTCAAACACAATTGGACTGCTTTTATGAGAGTTTCATGTATATTCAATTCAATCGGATCTTGGTTCAACTTGGTCCTAATTTTATAAATGCTGGAAGTGGATTTCCCTCTAAATTTAAACCTTTAAGCCGTAACTGAAAGCAGATGCTCTTAAATTTTAAATTGACAGAAAACTAAAGTCATGCTGCTAAAGTTGTCATCAAGTTGTTGATTCATTCTTTGAGATTTGTCTTACTTGGTTTAGGTTCCTGATACATTTGTACTTAAAATCAATAAGAAAAGACGCTGTGGCCTGAAGTAGAGAGCCTCTTCTTTTACTCCTCTTACATTCACGAGCACTAAAAGAGAACGGATAAACTATGCATTGTGTTGCCATGTTTATATATGGTTTAAAAGGTTATTTGGCCATTCAAAAATATATTTAAACGTTTTCTTTTGAAGGATTAATATATCAATCTGTGAATCTGTCTTGGCTGTTCAACATTTGCTCAGCCAGAAAAACAGTTTATTTTTGGGCACTTCTTGGTGAGCTGGTTCTGGCTGAAGACATCACGATTTAATACTACACGTGTATTAATTAGTACTTTCCTCTTTGTAACGGTCAAGCAGGAGACCAGGACGCGCTGTCACATCTCAGTGCTATTCTGTTTCTTCTGAAATTGTTAATGTGCTGCACTGTGCATTAATAAACGTGTACATACATACTGGCACTCTTGTTAAAGCTGCTTCTTTTACTACAATAACGTTTTGGTGCTGTTTCATGTGGAAACGGCATTTTTGTTGTCCAGTGAACACAGTGTGAGATGGTGCCGTCCTAACAAGTGTGCTTGATTAATATGTCAACTGAAAGAACAAAAATTCTTGTAAAGGCAAAACAAACAGTCACAATGTATAGTTGATATTTATACTTTTTGAGTAAGTGAAACAAGTCTAAAAGTCATGCATCTGTAAACTTTGCAGTTATGTTGGTGGCTGAGGTTTATTGAACTTGTGTAAACACAGTGACACTGCAGAGTGTATAGATTTAAGATTGGACATCATAGTGTAGATTGTTTGGTTACTTTACCCACTTAATGTGCATCAAACTTAAGATAAAAACTTCAATTTTCATCTTATAAAAGTAACTCAGAGCCACAACTGTTTCAGGCTTCAGCCCCTTTAGTTATTTAACCATTTACCAGGCACGATCAGATTTTTAGTCAAAACAGCCTTCACTTAAAGTGACTGTAACCAAAACATAGTTATTGTTACAACTTAAAACAAATACCTTAATAATAAAATGCTCCATTGTGCAGTTAACTACACTCTGGAGTTTGAAGTTACTTTTTAAATTTTATGGATTGTTAAAAGTCCATGAAGCACAAATCTGTGATGTAACCCTGAATTTAATTTATACCAGTCGGTCAAGACAACATTGTAATAATGTCAGCGGGAGCTGTAATTGATATTTGAACTGCACATGTTCTGTCTCAGACCCACTGAAAAAATGGCGAACGCTTGTTCAGATAAACCCTTTATTGTGTAATAAGGCACAAGGTCATTTAAATTTGTTTTCCTGACAATAAGCGCCAATAGATCTACTGAATAAACAGTATGTATATAAACCCACCGATGCAATGTCCTTTACAGCCAGCTTTAAAAGGATAATAGAAAAGGTCCGGACGTAGAAAGAAACCACAACCAGAATTCCTGTTTGACTATCTGAACTTGTAATAAAACTACCCAGACGGCCCTCCAAAAACATGGTCATTGTCCTTTATGGCTGAGGAGGAAGGAGTTTAAGCTCTGTCGGCTGAATTTCACACTGACCACACGTGTGCGGCGCACCCGAATGGGAAGTGACATCACTACAAGTCAAAATATGTGTCCTCACTGCCGAGTCGGAGCGTCCATGTGTGACAGATACTATGTAGGTTTCATCTGTGTGTGTTGATCTGAGCTGAAGTCCTGTTTCCAAATGAACTCGGGGCAGTACTGGTCATCATGGTTACAGCTGGCAGAGCACGTGTAGACGGCCAGTGTGCCCCAGTCTATACTGGCTCCTGTCGAGTCCACACACAGACTGTTTAACAGCTGTGGCATCACCTAAAGACACACACACACAGTTACTACAGGTACACACTGTTCAACAACTGGACTGTTACCTGTGTGGACAGACACTGACTCACACTGTCAAATACATTATCTTTATTTTAAGTTGTTAAATCACCACATAAATGAGTAAATGTCAGAAACGTTTTCTTCTACTTCAGGCTACTTAGATGTTTTTCTTCTTGCCCACAACGAACCGCAGAGAGAAACCTCTGCTCACAGTTTCTCAGTAAAGCATTTACAGGTGAACTTTGACTGAATCAACCACTGCTACTGACGGTTTCTGCCCAAAGTGTTGGACATTTCTGAATATTTCCACATTACAGCATTCATAACATTAATATAGTTAAATAGTGGAGTAATGGTACTGAGAAATCTCCCGTTGTGTGTTAGCTGTAATCTGAGTTTCTCTCCTTTATTTTTATAGACGTTCTGGCTGCGTGTGCATGTTTGTGCATGTGGCTGTGAAAAAAAAACTATTATTTCAAATATTGTTGTCCCACTTTTTCAGTATTTAAAGTACAGCTCCTTTAAAGGTCCCATATCCCGCTCATTTTTAGGTCCATACATGTATTTTTTGAATTCTACTAGAACATGTTTAGTTGCTTTAATGTAAAAAAAAATTATATCATTATTTTTCTCATACTCTTTTTGAATACACCTTTATCACTCTGTCTGAAACGCTCCGTTATAGCGCCTGTCTTTTTCAGACAGCTCGTTTAAAAGCACAGTAGCAAAGAACTTGGCTTTGGCTTTAACTTGACTTGTTTCTCATCACCAGCATGCACACAACTTTATATATTTGGTACAAAATAAACGCATGCTGGCATTCAAGACTGCGGTGAATGTGAAAGCTAGAGAAAAAGAAGACGGATGGAGAGGAAAGCACTACCTGAAACTCAAAAGTCCTCTTGGCGCCACAGGTGCATGGTGGGATATCTTGATCTGAAGGGATTTGCTGGGAAGAGACCCACAAGGGGGAGCCCCCTCGACTGTAACGCACCACCTGAACATGACCAAACACCGTGAGGCGGACCCAGAGAAAACTGCAGATGGTTTTAACTTCACATGGTCAGTGTGAGGAATGACTCAGGTTATTTTTCTACCTGGTGTGGTTCTGGTGCGATCTTTTTTTTGAACCGCTGGAACACTTTGTTGTCTTCAGTCTCGTGCGTAGCCATTTCCTCCAGGTCCGTCTCTGCCAGGGCTGAACGAAGCAACAGACAGTGAAGTGAGAAAGTGAAAGTAGAAAATGATGTCAGTGAATTACTCCAATTGACCAATACTGTTGTAGTCATCAGACATAAGGGAAAACTTACTGTCCGCTAAGGGGAGACAATCTACACTCCTTTCCTCATCCTCCTCCTCCTCAGCCACCTCCTTCTCCTCTACCTCCTCCTCAGGCTCAGTGACCAGCTCAGACTCAGGGAAGAGGAAGGTTGATGTTGTGACGACGGACACTTCTGTACAGTCAGACAAAGACACAGCAGAGACACAAAGTCGTCGGCAGGACTTCACAGAAACTCTCCGCCTCTAAACTGGAGCTGGAATAAGTAAACGGCTGCTTAGTGTTATTTAAATAACGCGTAACACACACCTGGGCTGCAACACTCCCTCTTGTGTGTGTGTTTCCAGTGGAGGGTCTGGTGGTGTTTTCCGCAGTAGGTTACGGTGTGACAGCGGGAGCAGGCTTTGTTGCCTGGGCAACCGCACACACAGCACAGTTTAACTCCAGAGATGGACAACACACTCTGGTCCGGTTCAGGATCCCCGGGCGGTGCATCCTCTGGAGGGGGAAAGATAAAACAGATGAATGCATCACAGTGAAGTCACTGTTGAAATACATTTATTTTTTTTTAAATGAACAGATACAAATATATTGAAAAATGTCTCAACCACAGTATCAATGCTTATATATACTCTCTAAACACAGAGTTAAGTGTTGATAAATGTGTTGTGTTGATAAATCCCACCTCTTTAACCAATGCTTCACAATATAAAACAATATAAAATATCTAATTGTGATTATTTTTGACTGATATTGCAATATAATTCACAATGTTGGATGTGATGGTGTCTTTTCTTTAGTCTATAAAATACAACTTGTAGGCCAAACTTCTTTTTTTTTGTCACATATTTTTCCTTTAACATATATTTTGCCTCCTGCACCTAGATATTGCACTAGTCCACTTTGCAATTTCAGTAAAATTGTGATCCACTGAGCCACACTATGTATAACTCAACTCTACTCTATATATGCAGCTCTTGCGGTGACTAAAAAAATCATGCTTTTACTGACATCCTGGCAAAATACACAAACCTGGCGGAGGGTCGTAGGGGTAGAACTCATTTCTCCTGGGTATCTGGCTTCTGAAAACTGAAAAGTCAAGGAGGAGAGAACACAATCTGTCAGAAACCTGAAACTCAAAATACCCCCAGACAACAGATGAGAAGTGTTTAAACATACAGAGAGGAGGCGACATGAGGAAGGGAGGACAACAGAAAGCAGAGGAAATATTAAAGAGCTCTTCAGTCCTGCTATCATGCCACAAATGACGAACATCAAAGGACCAGTAATGGTTACCGATGATTACAGGTACCTTTCATACAGCGGCTATCGTTGCTGGTGTAGCACTGACGAGTTCTGCAGCAGAACAGGAAGAGCGTTCTGTGGAAACTTCTGTCCTGACCAGAAATGGGTGCGTACACCTGCAAAGAGGATGAAGAGAGTGACTTGGTTCTTTATTTTTATGATGAACAGGGCTGAGATGCGTTTATAGAAGTTGATTTATTCATTTTTATTTCACCAGAAAAGTCCAATTGAGTTACAGTAACTGTCATACAGGAGGCAAAAAAAGGTTTCACAGTACACAAAAGACAGGACAAAGTCCCAAATACATCACAAATCTCACACTACACACTTGAACGCAAGACATTACACTTAATATTACCAATAACAAGCTAATACAAATATATATCTGAAAGAGCATCAAGTTAAAAGCAGAGACACTGTTCAGTCAGAGTTGAATTTAAAAGTATTGAAAGGTGGGAGTGATTTTAGGTTTACGGTGGCTTGGAGTTTGTTCCAGACGAATGATGAAAAAGCTCAGCCAAGTTTATCATGTGGAGATAAAAGTGAGCAGATTTGTTAGTGTGTTGTTACCTTTTATTCAGAGGAAATGTGCCCAGATGTTCATCGTATTATTATGTCTCTGCTCTTTTATGGGTTTTTCAGAGGTGAACTTACTCCCTGGGAAATGTTATTTAAAGATTTTTGTGGCACTTTTACTTCCCAATGTAAAGATGCAGTGTCTGTCTGGGTTTCTTTGTTAGGTTGTGATATCGCATTATACATTACAAACTTGAAATAAGAGGAAATAAATTAGTGGGCAGATACCTTTTGGGCTAACAATAAAAAATAAAATTATATAATTAAAAAAAATAATAATATAATAATAAATAATAAAAAGTGCTCAAAGATGCACAGTAGAATGCATATGTTTTACATGAAGGTAGTCTCTTTTTTTAGCCTATTTGTCATTTTCATGTATGTCATTTTAAGATGTGATCATGAACATATGCACGTATTTATTACAGCATTTGAATCATCATCCTCTCTCTGTCCGGAGTCCACTCCCCTCCCGCTTCTTCTCCGGGACACTCACCTGCAGCAGAAAGGCCATGGGCAGGCGGCATATCTCACACTCCAGCCCGGGCAGGGAGGGCAGGCCTCTCTGGCTGAGCCACGCCGGTTTCCCCCCGACTTTACTGGGGAACTGCGGGGACAGAAGCCGCCACGGCTCCGCCTCCTCCAGGAAGCCCAGCACCACCTCCGCCGGGGACACGCTGCTGTCGCCGGACATGCTGCAGAGGTGATGTGCCTGGAAAACTAAAACGGTGTGTTTTAAGAAGAAAAGAAGAGTTTCTCCAACCTCCACAACACATGAAACACATGTGCAGTTCAAAACAGCGTCCGGGAGGAAACACTGACTAGCCGGGGTTTCGTTCCGCTTCTTTAATTTATTTATTTATTTTTATTGAAAATATAAACATTAGGCTACTTTTCTGACATGTTTCAGAGTTATAGACAATACCAAACCAAAACAAACTAACCCTAATCCCGAATTGTAGAAACAATAACAACATGTATAAAAATGTACAAAGACAGTAAAACGTTAAAAAAAGGAATAAAGAATAACAAAAACAAAAAAGGTGTGCTGCTGCTAAACCAAGGGAGTTAATTCCTAAATAACCCAACAGTTTTAATCACTTATTATTTTTTAGTTTTAAGTTTTCCATAGTGGTCAAATAAGATTTGAAATCATAATCTTTAAAAATATAAAAGCAGGGTACTTTGTTAAGCCAAATCAATGCATGGATGATCAAATGAATGAATGAATCTTCTTCTTCTTCTTGTTAAGCACACTGAAAAAGTACTAAAAGATAATGCATGTTACATGGATAAACACCTAATGTTAGTTTTTTGTTTTTTTGTTTTTTTTTATCTGCAAATTTTAACAAATATAATACAAACAGAACAGTAAGGCATCATGCTTGACAAAGTCAGTCAGTCAGTTCTCCTTTCAGTAAACAATACACATTAAATTATAATGACATTACATACGAATACTTAATAAAGGCATAGAGAAAAAAGACAATAAATAAGGCAAAAATAAATACATGTAAAGAGCTTAAATTAAGACGTGGGCTATACTGTTATAAATCTTTAAAAAAAGTCCTGTAACTTATCTGTGGTGTAATTACATTTCTGATTATTGATAATCTGGACAGACTCAAAATAGTTACGGAATTCAATTTTGAAGGGATTAAAGTTTGGTCATATTTTAAGAATTTAGCTTTATGGATATGATGCTTCCCTTGAAGAACTAGTAAATTGACAATCCACTGTATTGTTTAGTTTTGGTTTTCATAACAGGTAACGACGTCTTTTGCTTCCAAATAATGAAGTGATTGTATTGAATGCTAAAAAAGCTTTCAACTTTTTTTTCCATAACTCCAAAGTATACAGATACTCCCAGAATAAATGCATAATAGTTTCATCTTCAATCTTACAAAATTACACCTAATGTCAGTTTCCCAACTTTCATAACATGTGTGACATCCTACATTCAAGGGGCAGAGTGTTTAATTGCCCTATTAGAAAGCCCCTCTTACAATATCATCCAATCAAAAATCCTGTTTCAGAGTCTCATTCACCAGTTTAACATATAAACCTTACAGATCCCTCAATGTCAGCGTAAAAAGTAGTTCCAACATTTAAAAAGGACGGATATCTGCCTCAGCATTCAGATCTTAAATATTCATAGATTTGTAAATAAAATAAAATAAGACAGTAAAAAAAAGAAAGTGTTGCAGTAGATGTTTTTGGCAGCACTTTCAAGACACGGGAACTCCTTTTCATGGGGTAGTAACTCAAATCAACCGTTGTCTGTTCACAGAATCGAAAGATATAACGTCAGAGTTCATGTTGAGGTTGAGCTGCTGTCTGAGAACGAAGCTCCCCTTTAACCCATCTGGTTAAAGATGTAAGAACAAAAGATGTTTTGTGATTGGGAAAGAGCCTCACAGGATCTCTGAACACGTCAGTCTCTTTCTAGAGCTGCTGCAGTGAACACACACAGGATCTTGGTACCTTAATGTTCAGGAGCCTTATTCATAAAACTTCTTAAGGCTAAGAGTAGGTCCTAACTCACTGATTTAGGAGTAACTCATAAAAATAAGGGGGTTTCACTCCTAATTTTAGGACTCCTAATGTTTTAAGACAAGTGTAAGTCACAAAGCATTTAGCGGTTAAAGTAGCTCCTAAATCTGTAAAACGTAGGAGTCCTCTCTAGGACTCTTAAGTCACTAAGAGTAAAGCAGGACTGACCTTACATGGTTGCTGCAGTCAACATTTTGAAAAGATTAAATTATAGTGAGCTTTTAAAAAGGTATCGGCTTAATCGAGATGGCATTCTGAACATGGTAGAAGTGGTCAGGGATGCCATCACATCACCAATGAATAAAAACATCCAATATCACCAGAGATTAAAATTGGTATAACTCTCTGCTATTTGGCTACGGGAAAAATGCAGCTGTGCAACGCAGACAATCTTGGCATCTCTCAGCTGTCGGTCAGTAGGATTTTGCACCAGACGATAAATCAACTATCCAGGCCCAACATGGTGTGGCAGTTCATTCGCCTCGCACTTCCAGTGGTGAAACAGTCAAACAGGCTGAGGGATAGTCACCTCTCTGGGCCGGCAGGGGGCACAGCATCCATCTTCACCAGAGAACGCCGCCGCGGAAACTTCCCTCTGCTGCCCCTCATCAGGATCCTGAAAAGGACTGGAGAGAAGTCAAAGACAGACGACGGACACAGAAACTGCTGTCAGAGCAACACCTCCAACAAAACTGTCTTTGA